>NW_024412434.1:30109171-30317571 GCF_014898765.1 Herpailurus yagouaroundi
CAACTTTTCCAAGGCCCTGTGCAGTACTCCTGTTCCGTAAATGACCATCGTGCGGACCAACATCACGTTCAGCAGGCACTTAGCCTTGATTACAGATATGCTGACCCAATCAAATCTCTCAACGCCCAACTGCTTCCCTGTAAACCAAAGTGGATTATATTTCCAGGAAGGGCAAGCCACCATCTCTTCATCTAGTGCAAAGGGGAAACATAGCAACGTCCAGCGAGATTGTGAAAAGGGGATGTTCTGTTTTGTTTTCCAGGCGAGTGACCTGTTAAAGTTTCTGGAATGTGTTTTCTTGTTTATCACAAGTTAAGAGTCACTTGTTCCCCTCTGGTTACGAAAGCTTTGGGAAATCTCTCACCAAAACCAATCGTTAACGTTGCATGGGAAACCGGAATAGTGCAATAAAGATCAATTATGCAGTCTCAGAATGAACGTTCTGCTGCTTCTCCAAGATGAGGTTTGGGTAGTAATGTTTCCCCATCAAGCAGAAAGAGAGGAGCGAGACAGAGAGAAAGTGAGTGAACCAAAAATAACCCATCATCCAATTTACAGATAGAAGGGCACAGTCTGGACTCTTGCCAATGGTAAGGATCACTGCCTGGATCACTTCGCTGTGCCAAGAAGTGGGACTGAGCTTATGGAGGTGATTTTACTGTGATCTTTATGACTACTACTACCATTCCTATGACTGTGTTCAAGCAATTAAGCAAGGAGGCCATTAGGCTGGAGTGGCTTTACTGCCTTGGGGACCTATGTAAGCAAGCCAAAACCCAAGCCAGTCGATGCACTTGAATCAAGAAAGTAAAACCCAAGAACAATCAGTCACCAGCAGCTAAACAGGCTTTCCCAAATCAGGTAACTCTTTACATTATAGCCAAGCAAATCATTTCTTTGCTTCAGCATCTTTTGAATAAAAACCTTGCCCCTAGCTTCTGTCTATGGAATGCTCCTAATTGCCTTTGGGTCGGCACTGCCCATTTTAAGTTTTTTAATTTTTTATATATACAATTTATTGTCAAGTTAGTTAACATACAGTGTATATAGAATGTGCTCTTGGTTTTTGGGGTAGATTCCTGTGATTCATCACTTACATACAACACCCAGTGCTCATTCCAACAAGTGCCCTCCTCAATGCCCATCACCCATTTCCCCCCTCCCTCACCCCCCCACCATGAACCCTCAGTTTGTTCTCTGTATTTAGGAGTCCCTTATGGTTTACCTCCCTCCCTCTCTGTTTGAAACTATTTTTCCCCTTCCCTCCCCCCCCCCCATGGTCTTCTGTTAAGTTTCTCAAGTTCCACACATGAGACGAATGGATAAAGAAGATGTGGTTTATATATACAATGGAATACTACTTGACAACGAGAAAGCACGGAACCCTGTCATTTGCAACAACGTGGATGGAACTGGAGGGTATTATGCTAAGTGAAATAAGTCAGCTAGAGAAAAACAGATGTCATATGCTGTCATTAATACGTGGAGCCTGAGAAACTTAACAGAAGACCATGGCGGGGGGGGGGGTGGGGGGTGGGGGGAAGGGGAAACAGAATTCCAAACAGAGAGAGAGGCAAACCCATAAGAGACTCTTAAATACAGGCACTGCCCATTTTAAATTGATGCATGCTCAAACCCCTGAAAAAGATTTTTTTAAAAATATGCCTCAGTTTACCTTTTCACACTATTAACCCACCACTTTCCCCAACAGGGATGCCCCACTTTTGGCGTGGTGGTCCACTAAGGAGAAGCAGAAGTGTCCACATCGGAAAATCCACCTTTTCTCACTGTGCCTAGAAACAGACATCAGTGAAGCACAAGGAAATGTCATGTCCAGTGGCATTTTGGGAGAGCTAATTTCAAAATGATTTGAGTGAAATAAGGACAAGGAATAATTTCACCACCACACATGCATGGCTAAGGAGCGGTCAGTGAAAACTGATATAACACATGATGAAAATATGCAAGATTATACCATTCTTTATGGATTAACCAAGTCAAAACAAGTCACTTGAAAATGATAAATGTTATCAAATTAACAAAATTGTTAATTGTTAACATAAATGTTAACAAATTAACAAAAAGGGAGAGAAGCGCCACGATAAACTCCACCTCAAGACTTACTGACACAAACACGACCGCAGTGTGTTTACCCCCCCCCACACACGTATTCCTCCACACTCTTTGAGCAGAAGGCACTGAATTCTTCCCCGACTGGTGAGGTGGCCAGACTTTCTAGCAGAGCAGTTCACTGAAATCCCCTATAAATTCCAGAAGTTTGCTCATTTTAGTTCAGAAATAAGACATCTTAATAAACCTTAATAAGTTAGTGATTAAGTTCCAAATGAGTAGACGTCATCCTTTGTAGAAGGAACATCGCTGGAATTGGATTATTTGCCGACAGTCATACGAGAAGGGTTATTTGGGGCAGATCTGGGCATATGTGACCATAGTTTTTATGATCCTTGAAATACCATCCAAGGAAGAAAGGAACCAGGTAGACTGCCATGAGATGTTAATGGCACTGCTGGGGAGAATGTATAGTCAAGGACCATACATCATCATTCATTCACACATTCATTCATCAAAAATGAAACTTAGATACTACATAACTTCCCTAAATTGAGCACATCTAATAAATTATTTCATGAAGTCACAATTGGGAAATTAGTTATTAATACAAAAGCTATAGCCAGCTGATTGCTTTAAAGATTCAGGTTCTTCTCAGACCGAAGAAGGAAGTGGGGTCAGGCTTTCTCCCACTCTGCAGTGCAAGCCAGACCGCTGGGGACTGAGCCTTGCTGTGGTCCTGGGTGCTGTCTGCTTGTCAAAACGGTCTGGAGACGTTTGACAGGAAGTGCCATGCAGCGATCAAGAAACAAAATGAAACCAGTGTCGTGTCAATTTTAGGGTGAGCTCCTGAAAGGCGCAGCATGAGAGAACACGGTAAAACGTCTGCTCCCAGAACAGCTCCAGGACTGCAGCCGAGCCACACCCTCCAATCCCCAGGGATGTCGGACAGCCCAGCGCCCAAGCAATAGGAGAAGGAAAAGAAAAGACAGCGTGGGTTGCTCCGGAGGAGCCCCCATTATCACAAGTAACACTGTCTTTGGTCTCCTTCCTCCCCAACTTTCTGAGAGACAGTGTTACAATAGATAGTTTCCTTTGGGGAAAGTTGATGTGACGGGGGACAGAGTGTACGAGCGTCCAGCACAGCTGTGGCTCGTGAGAAAATCCATCTGCGTAAGAGCAGAAGACGGTTCCCAGACGCCAGAGACGCGAGGGGTCGCCTATCAGAGCAGACGCGGCTGCGAGCAGTGTAAGGGCAGGGGTGCAGAGGGAGGGCAGGACAACACGCCGTTTTTAAGCTAAGGAACCAGAAGAAGTAGGGGGAGAGGATCTTAACAGCTGCTGTTAAATTTTATTCCCAAGTGTGAAACACGGGGGAAGGTGAGAGGTGTCTGAAGGATAATTTTGGAAACTTTGGATGTGTGAATGCCTATGTCATCCCCTGATTCACCACATTGGGAAGATCGATGGTAAATGTATCATTTTTCAAGGATGTTGATTTTAGAATATGGTTTCTTTTGAAGGTGTTATCAGGCCGAGAGCTGGCTTGGCCGGGACACACGTGGGTTTATTGAGGAGAGGTCCGGAAAGAGACGTTCCCATGCACGGTAGTGGCCACAGACTGGGCTCATCACCACCTCCCCCAACCCGGGTCAACGAAACATTTCAGGTGCCCTTCCCCTGTTAACGGCAGCCCTAAGTTCCCAGCAGAAGAACGGCATCCTCGGCTTCTTTGGATTCTCTTGTGACTACCATTACCAGCAGGGGAGGAGCAAGTTACGATGGTTTAACACTACACCCATATGATAGCTGGTTGTGAGTTCTGTCATAACCCGCGTTAATAGCTGTTAGCAGTCAGGTCTGCTTCCGTGAATATTGCTATTGTGTCGAATTCACCGTCCCCACCCCCCCCCCGCCAACATACAGCAAAGTCAACAAGTTCAATTAACACAAGAACATTTACTAAATATGACCTAGCGAATCAAGTGCTAAGTAAGCGTGCCAACCCCGTGGTCCCCATGTTTGAATGTTCCAGATGTTTCATGTCCTCTGCTCTGCAGATAACGCCCAGCGACAGGAGGCGGGGCCACGCAGGCAGCTTCAGGTGCTGTCCCTGCGTCCAGCCCTCCCTGGACGTTCCCGGAGCGGCTCTGTTAACTCGCCGATGACAAGAGAAAGTAACGACCCTCATTTCGCGCAGCCACCTTTGTGACATTTAACTTCCGTTTAAAATTCTATGTCACATATTTCCTCTCCTTTTTGTTTTCCTTTATTCATCCAAGTTTCACTTTTGCTCTTCTCTCAGGGGCTCCCCAGGAATTCAATGTGACACTCTGTTCTTTGAGATGTTGCTGTATTTTCTATCTCACTCGCCATAATGGGTTGCAGATTTGCAGGATTGGGCCTTTTTACGTTCTTACCATGATCATGTGGATACTAGTCCAGAAAAAGTAAAAAAAAAAAAAAAGCAATATTAACCTGCCAAATATTACTGTAAGTGGCAGAAGTTCTGGAACTTGGCAGATCGTGCCATACAAAGAGCAGTGGCCAGGATTTCAAAAGACCCAAGTTTCACTGCTGCCCTTGCCTGTTAACAGGTGTGTCAGCCTCTGTGAGCTGCTGTTTCCTCAGCCTCAAAATGAGAACATTCACACTGACCTCAGTCCTCCAGAGACTTCCTGCCAGGTATTTCTGGTGGCACTGCAAGGCCCCTAGTCAGTCAATGACTGCTCCATCATCCGGGTTTCCGGGTGCTGGGAGAACTGGCTGGACACGGGAGGAGGAGGTGGAAATGACACAGACCCTGGAAACGGGAGAAAGACGCAGCTGCCACGTGGTGAGTTAGTCACAAACACGCTTCCCAGAGAAAACCGCCACAGAGGCATTTTCTGTGCAAAACCAGAAGTACACAAGAATGAAGAAAAGAAGAAAGGCTAGCATAGGTCAATGAATAAATAAGTGGTAGTTTTTTCCACGTGAGGATAAATAGAAGTTTTTTTATTTTTGATGTTTATTCATTTTTGAGAGACAGAGGGCGAGCGGGAGGGGCAGAGAGAGAGGGAGACACAGAATCGGAAGCAGGCTCCGGGCTCCGAGCTGTCAGCACAGAGCCTGACGCGGGGCTCAAACCCATGAACCGCGCGATCATGACCTGAGCCGAAGTTGGCTTCTCAACCGACTGAGCCACCCAGGTGCTCCAATAGAACTTTTTTAATTAGAAAAATTCATGATTGTAAGATAAGTGATGAATCATTGGGTTCTACTATGGAAATCAATACTATGCTGTATGTTAACTAACTTGAATTTAAATAAATAAGTTAAAAAGAAAAAATATATATATATATATATATAGGAGAAAAAGACCTGTTGGATCCTCAGGTCATGATGAAGGAGCCAGAGACAAGTCTTTCTGCATTTAGAGGCTTCCTCCAAAGCATCTTCTAGCTACTCTCCACCGGCCCATTCACTTACCAAAATATTCATTCTTCCAGAGTCATGATGCAAAAGTAATTTTTATGAAAGAACACTTATGAAATTGTCAGGAATAGCTATTTCTTTTGAGCTATTAATACATTAATTTTATAATGACATGTTTGGAAAGAGAGAGTTAGAGAGAGAGAGATTGACACACGGAGAAGGAGAGAGAGAGAGGCAGAGACCTAATGTTTCTCATTAAACCAGAAATCAGAACCAAGGCTGGTAAATTGACAGGGTGATGCTGCGCTAACATTGGTGGGCATCCCAGCAATCCACGCTGGTTGCTTTGTGCTCTGAAATGAGCATAACTGGCAGCTGACACGTCCTATATTTCAAAGTCACTGCAGGCACAGAGGTTCTTAACTCCAGTGAAGGCATGGCTTTTAGCAAATCTCTCGCACATGATCAATGATTGTTTTAAAATTACAAGCTGGAGATAATCACCCTGTATGATCCATTAGAGTTTGGGCCTTTTTTCCTAAATGCTTTTAGAAACAGGAAGGGCATCATATTAATTCTTCTCGGTATTTCATTAGTTTCATGTCACTTGTTCCATTAGTTACGTGCTATTTCACATTGCCGTCAATGACACAACGCTAATTTCTTGACACGCACTTCTTTATGGTCCTTGTGAATTGCGCTCATTATGGAAAACGGGCTGAATTTTTTATTGGTTTATCCTGAATGAATGATTACATTGAAATAACTCACGTGTAATTGTTGCCAAGAAGATACTTTTGCAAAAGCATGTATATTTCTAAAGAAATGGTTTGCTGGGAATAAAACTTTACAGTATTCGGTAGACGGATGAATACGAACACCATAGTCATAGTCACCACAGTCTCTGAAAATCACCTCCCCTGCTATTAGCTCAGAAAATAAAGGTAATTTTTACAATCTAATTCGAGAAAATTCTTACTTTTTAAAACTGCTGATACCAGCCACAGTTAAAAAGCTAGAGCACAGGCTCCAAAATATTAACATGAACAACCTGCCTATAGAGCATATGGACGAAACATAGTGACGATATGTTTAGAAGGATATACAATTGATACAGGGCATTAAAACCTTCAATACTAACTACCTTGAAAACATTCGGGCAGCTGGACAATATATTAAACATAGAGTTGTAACAGGACCCAATCGATGGTTCCATTCCTAGGTGCCTATCTGAGAATGAAAATATGTCCACACAAAAACTCGTGCGTGCATTCACTGGAGCATTTTTCATAACAGCCAGACGTAAAGACAATGCCAACAGCTATCAGTGGTGGAACGGAAAAACAATGCGGTGTGTCCATATAATGGGATATTATTCAGCCGCACAAAGACACGGAGTACGGATTCAGGCGTCATCGTGGATGAGCCTTGCACACACTATGCTGAGTGCGAGAAGGCAGACACGGATAGTTACACAGTGTATGATTCCGTTTACGTGTCATGTCCGGAGAGGTACATCCCCAGAACCAGAAACGCAATCACTGATTGCCAGGCCCTGGGAGAAGCAGTGAGCGGGGAGTGACTAAAATGGGTGCGCGATGAAAATTCCTTCTCAGGTGACGCAAATATTCTGGACTTAGTGGTTGGCGATGGCACAATTTTGTGACTGGATTAAAATCTGCTGAGGGGCGCCTGGGTGGCGCAGTCGGTTAAGCGTCCGACTTCAGCCAGGTCACGATCTAGCGGTCCGTGAGTTCGAGCCCCGCGTCGGGCTCTGGGCTGATGGCTCGGAGCCTGGAGCCTGTTTCCGATTCTGTGTCTCCCTCTCTCTCTGCCCCTCCCCCGTTCATGCTCTGTCTCTCTCTGTCCCAAAAATAAATAAACGTTGAAAAAAAAAATTAAAAAAAAATCTGCTGAATTGTACGCTTAAGAGGTGAATTTTACAGTTTATGGATTTTACAAAAGAAATGAATGAATACATCAAAACAACTGAAAACTGATCGATATAAAATAGTGTTAGAATTCCAGTAATATCTTGGCCTTGTACATTTTCCTCTACTTCGTGTTAAAATAAAAGGTAGATTGGGATATGAAGAGCCTTTTCTATTTTCTTACTTTTGTCTGACTTTGCACTTCTGGGTTTGGATCTGGCAGACACAGATGATGCAGGAACAGAGAGAAGTAAAAATATAGCAGAACCTGATGTTTTGCACAAGGAAGTAACAGAGATTCTGTCTTTTAATGTCTGAAAAATACCATGACGTCTCTTTGTATTTTTCTTTTCTGGACCTCACATCTTTCTCACAATTAGTAGGAAAGGATGCATATAATACTGTCTCCATTTGAAAGAAAATGGCCAAATACCCTGCGGTAAAGTCATCTTCATGTGAAGGGCAAATAAATACATTTTCAAAGTAGAATTCATTGTAGTGTCCTTATGAGTTTCAAACTGAATTTAAAAGCTCTTGGGGTTTGAATTCGGTTTATGCTGGGCAAAAGACAACTTGCTTCTTCAAAGAAAGACATCTACAAGGGGCTTATGGGGTTTTCTAAACATCAAATAGCTCTCGTTTGGATGATTTAATTGTAAACAAATTAAAAATAAGATTTTAATTTACTTTGACCACCCATGAAAATTTGAGAATTCAAAAGCTGGGCTGGGAAAGAGGTGAACAGAATGGAAAACTAGTATATGGAAATTTATTTAGAAATTTTTTGAAACCTATGGGGGGTAATGAAGGAAGACAATTTTCTCTGAAAGATTTTTTTTCTTTAAAAGATAAACCTCACTATGATCAATAAGGTTACAATTTCTTTAAAAGACAAGGACCAGTCGGAAGATATTTTATAATTTGAGAGCGATGGAGTTTGATAGCACTTTGATTTGGAACAGACATAATGAAACATGAGTCCACACAATGGCCGAAGTTTTCATATGTCATTTTCCTAGTCCTTAATTTTCCTAGTGATTCAGGGAGGAAAATACAATTTTTTTCGGCACACACTTAGAAAGCTCTGGATGGAATGAGAATTTCATAAACAATACAGTAAACTTTAGTTTTTAATATTAGGCTACACCGAAAGAACACACCTGTTAGAAAAATCAAATGTATTATCCAATTATATCCTACCCAATTTGACTTATTTTATAAGTCTGAAGGAAGAAGGGAAAAAAAGTGCTAGTTCATTTAACGAATCAGCACATTATTTGGAGTCTGCAGACATCAGAATCAGGTGCTCCTTACGGCCTTCTCAATGACCAAATATCTGGTCCAATCAGGATCTTGAATAAACGAGGTACTTAACCAATACAAAATATGTACATAAAATGAGTGTTTGCATCGAGTTGTAATTTTATTTATCATTGGCCACATGTGTTAAATGAGAAAACGGACGTGGAGAATCACTGAAAATGGCAACAGTTGCAGATGCATAAAGCATGCAGCAAGAATCCGAGCTCCCTGCGCTTGGCTAATTCACGGATGCAGGCAGGATGCCAGCACCTATTACGGTTCCAGATGAGTAGCAATTAAATAGGTTTTTGTTGAATATTAGTAAAAGCAAAGAAAGATGAGAAATCATTAAAATGCAATCTCTCTACAATCCGGAGGTCCATGTTTAGCCTCTTCTATTTACCCCGAGGCACCCAGTGAGGTCTCGTCTCGGTGGTTGAACACAGAGCATGTGTGGGACTGCACTTGGCTCTTTCCTGATATTCCCGGATTGCCTCCTACACGGAGTAAATGTGTGGGGCAACAGAATCACACACACAAGGGGATGAAAGTGTTCAGGCAGTTTCTGCTGACTTTAGGGGAGGGTGTAATGTTTCCTTACAATTGTTTTCAATTCCCACCAGATTCTTAGGAAAAGAACGTGCTGTTCATGCAGAACATAAGCAATTGATCATAACATGCTCCCTGCATCGCTACCACCAGGATGAGGCTCCTGGGGGTGCTGGGAAGATTCTGGGGGTCTAGAACAACACACAACTAATTAAACTGTTAGAACAAATAAAATACATCTTTTGATATTACATGGATGGGTCCTTTTATAAGGAAAGGGTATGTTGGGACTTTTAAATTGCATTGACATCATGACTGGATACCTAAGTATTTTACTGAGTGGCCATAAATCCCAAATTATGAGTTCCCAAGAAGAGAAAAGTGTGTGTGTGTGTGTGTGTGTGTGTGTGTGTGTGTTAAATTTCCTTAGTAATAAATCAAACAGGTGAAAAGAATTTTAAGCCAGATGGAAATAAAGGGTGATTTGGGAATTGGACAGCATATGACCTTAATGTGTCACTGTTAATTAACCAAAAAAGTCTTATTTATTTTAGTTAAGTGGTTTGTGGTCATTCTTTTCAAATTTTATCGCATAGCTAATAGTGTCATTAATCATGTACTTTTGAGTGAGCATAAATTCAGTACCTTTGAGAATGAAAAATAAAGAGAAAATATACCCCCAAATCCAATGGCAATGATGACTTCTAGAAAGAGAGCTGTTACACGTGACACACTGAAATTCACAATCCAGGACAATTTAAAGAGCTGAATTAAACCAGCTTCGTTGGACTGCCACAGTGAAGGGGTCACCTTCTTTGACAAGCCTCGCTATCATTAAACCAGGCGATGTACTCAGCATGTTGCAAGCTGAGCCCTCAGAATGCTGGTGACAGGGGACACGGCAAGAAAATGTATTCCACGAGTATATGGAATTCAAATTTAAATCCTTTAAGGTAATCAGCTCAAATATTGCGACTACTCGATTGTTAGTGGTTAAGGCAATTAAAATTCCTTTTGGCCCGTTTTGTATTTTATTTTGCTTTGTTTCATTTTCTTTCTGTCCTGCACTGTCATCTGTTAAGAGGATGCTGTATTACATAAACCTGGTAACTGCTTTCATCAATTAAAAAAATGATACCCAAATCTAAATGACTGCTTTATCCTCCTAAATACGAGCACTGCAGACAACAATTCAATAAGGGGAAAGACAGTAGGTTTGGACTTTCTGTTAAATGTAAATTTTGAGGGTTATTTGAGGTGTTCTTTGCAATTGTTTCATTTAAGGGGGGTAAAAACCCTCTTGAAAATACCAAATCTTAATTGCATGTGATTACGCCAAATTACATTATCCTAACAATGGTAATAGGACTGACTGATTACGAAGATGTCTTTTTTGGTGAGACTAAGAAGAACATTCTAATTCTAACTGTAGACAAATTAAATACACCAGGGATTAGGCACTTGAAATTTCAGACAGAAGAAGACACAAAATAGGTATATTTTTCTTTTGAGAGACTAAATTCTGAGGAGGCGTGTGTGCAAATGCGTGCGCGTGTGTTAAGCAGGCGACAAATGTCCTTGGAGCGTAACAGAGAGACATGTATCTAGCATGCGGCTGTCCACTGGAAAACAAATGGAAGCCACATAAGTAAACGGAAATTTCCTTTTAGTCACATGAAAGAAAGGGAGAAGGACACACAGTTGCAACTAATTACAAGGCTTATTTAACCCAATACATCCAGAACACAGCATTTCAGAAAGTGGTTGCCAAGACAAAACAATCGAGATGTCTCACTTTTCAATGTTCGCACTACATCTTCCATAACACCTCGATCTGGACTGGCGCACGGCGAGGGCTCCCAGCCACACGTGGCTAGTGGCCGCCTTAGGAGGCAGAACAGGGATGCTGGGGAGCACCTGTAAGTTTGCCTGTGCCATGGACGATGTACGATCCTACCAACAGCCCCTGACAAGCCACCCTGCCATTGTACCTTCATTACCCCATCCGTCAAATTGGGATTATGTTTCCAAATTCCGGCCCTTTAAAGTTAATTAGGAACGGTAAAACTTGGCATGGTCTTCAGACCTAAATTATGATTATAATAGTTCTCGTAAGGCTTGATGACTGCTGATTCCTTGTTGCTAAACGTTGTCTTTTTTTTAACTTTAAAAAAGCGTTTTGTTAAAGTAACGCTAAGTACACGTAAAGAGTGCACTGTTTGTAATTACATGGCTCAAGAGATTTTGATAGATTTAACAAACCCATGACACTAGAACTCAGATAAGAAACAGAACACCCTACAAGTCCCCTTGAGGCCCCAGTCTAGTTACCTAGGATATCCACTATTCTGAGCTCTAAATGCATAGATCAGTCGTGTCCTTTTTTATCCCTTACGTAATATTATGCACTATTTTACTCCTTTGGGTCTGACTTTTTTCATGAGATAGTGTATGTGTTTGATTCACATTATTGTACATAGATAAAGATCATTTATTCTCATCTATCCCATTATTCTAATGTTAATGGGTAGTCTTAGTTTACTTATAGGTCAAAATACATTCCATATACGTTGCATTAACCTCTTCTCATTTGTAGCTATAGAGAAATAAAACATATGATTTTGGGTGTTTCCAATTTTGTATAATAATAAAGATTCCATAATGGGAACATAATATATTTCAATGTGTAAACATAGCTTGAAAAGGAGAAGTAGGATCATGAAGGAGTTGACATCATCCTACAATTTACAGAGAAGTGTAAAGGGTCAAACATAGCCAAGAATTTCTTGAAGAAGAACAAAGTGGGAAAACAGGTATAAAGAATCATATTAAGAAAATATAAGTTGACTCTGATGCATTGATATATTAATGGAACAGAATAGAGTGTCCAGAAACAGACTCAAACATTTCTGGTCATTTCCTTATATGATAGGGGTAGCATTGCAGACTAATGGAAAAACAACAGAGAATTCATAAAATATCATATGATTTCACTCATGTGGAATTTAAAAAACAAAACAGATGAACATAGGGGAAGGGAAGCAAAAAGAAGATAAAAACAGAGAGGGAGACAAACCACATGAGACTCTTAAACACAGAGAACAGGGGCGCCTGGGTGGCGCAGTCGGTTAAGCGTCCGACTTCAGCCAGGTCACGATCTCGCGGTCCGTGAGTTCGAGCCCCGCGTCAGGCTCTGGGCTGATGGCTCGGAGCCTGGAGCCTGTTTCTGATTCTGTGTCTCCCTCTCTCTCTCTGCCCCTCCCCTGTTCATGCTCTGTCTCTCTCTGTCCCAAAAATAAATAAACGTTGAAAAAAAAAATTAAAAAAAAAAAAAACAACAAAACACAGAGAACAAATTGAGGGCTGCTGGAGGGGAGGTGGGGTCGGGGGGATGGGCACTCAGGAGGGCGCTTGCTGGAATGAGCACTGAGTGTTGTATGTAAGCGATGAATCACTAAATTCTACTCATGAAATCATTGTTTAGTGTATGTTAACTAACTTGGATTTAAATGAAATTTAAAAATTAAAAAATATATTGAAAAATATTTCTTTACCCCCAAGTAATAAAAGTACCCTTATATTTTATCTTCTAAAAGCTTTTTAGCATTTAGATCCTTGGTCCACCAAAAGTAGACTCTGTGTATGATGTGAGGGATTCAGGGTTTTTTCCCCATATGGATGACCAATTGACCTAGGGCAAATGCCTTTTTTTTAATGTTTATTTTTGAGAAAGAGAGAGAGAGAGAGAGACAGAGTATGAGCAGAGGAGGGGCAGAGAGAGAGGGAGACACAGAATCCGGAGCAGGCTCCAGGCTCTGAGCTGTCAGCACAGAGCCAGACGCGGGGCTTGAACTCATGAACCAGGAGATCATGAGCTGAGCCGAAGTCTGATGCTTAACTGACTAGGCCACCCAGGTGCCCCTAAATGTCTTTAATATTGTGATTGAAATGCGTTTGTTAAGGCCATGCAGTTTAACTATGTTAGCAATGACACCAATTAGTTTTTAGAAAAAAGTCAGACACTGTTGTTTACCTGAAATTCATTTTGCATTCTTCTCTGTGAACACAACACTGATTTGGCTTAAGAATCTTCCTGACGTGGGAAGTGACTGTATCGCCTACACAGGGGTAAGTCCTGTCTGAGGCTCGGCTGCCCGACAAACAGACCCCAAGGCAGAGGGCTGTCTCTGCAGGCACTTACTGGAAAGTGCTCTCCTGACGAACAGCCCTGGGACAGAAGGAAGCAGGCGTGAGCCCCACAGGTGCAGCAGAGGCCTCGGTGGAGCCCACGGGGAGCTCGGAAGCCTGGGAGGCCCTTGTGACGGTGTCCCCAGTTCAGGTGATGAGTCTGGCCCATGCACCCCATATCGGACAGGCATTGAATGTGAGCTGCACCCGGGATGGGACATACACTTGGACAAGGGAAGGAGCTCCTGCAGGGGTTCCCGGCTCTGAGCGCCCAGCCAGTGACACTGCCACATGCTGGGGAACAGAGCCCCTCACTTTTGGCGAGTCCATTCAGGGCTGCTGTAACACAAGGCCACGGACTGGGTGGCTCCTAAAGAACAGACATTTACTTCTCACCGTTCTGGAGGCTGGAAGTCCGCCATCAAGGCACCAGCGGATTCAATGTCTGGTGGGGGCCTCACTTCTGGCTCACAGACGACATCTTGCTAGGTTCCACGTCGGCACGAATCCTACCATGCCCTCTCAAAGGCCGCACCTCCTACCACCATCCCCTTGGGGGTTAGGCTTCAAAATAGGACTTATGGAGGACACAAACATCCTGCCCATAACATTCTGGGGGTATCTGGTCAAGGACAATAGCACCTCAAGGATGCTGAAGAGTATAATCCAGTCCTTCTGGAACGACCTCCAATCTCTTCTAGAAAAACAAGAAATTACGTAGAGCACTGGGGTAGACACATAGGGCTGTTATCTATCCTAAGCAGTAGGAGGTCTTAGCTCTCTGGTCCTGAAGATGGAGAGTACCAACATGTGGTACACCTGCAACTTTTTTGCGGCGTGTGACGCAAACCAGTCACAATGGTGGGAGATTCTCATCAAAAGGGACCTCATTCTTCTTGCATAGAAATGGGCACAGTGTCCAGTTCTGACCGACAAGACGGAGAGTCTCCTGGGGAAATGCCCGACACGCTGAAAGCTGCTGGTGGCAATGAACATTTGCCCAATCCTTTGGTATAGCATTTTGTTAAGAGACAGAGAGAAAAAAAGAGAGAGCAGAAGCTAAACGAATTAGGTTAGGCACTATTGATAGTAGATTCTGAAGTTTTAAAAATACCGAGTTATCCTCTGTTTTCAGAACTGTAAGTTCTACAAGCGAGTTAAACACAGTAGCAGGGACTTTTCTCGTATTTTTTTTCGCTTTTATTAAAGTTGAACAATATTCTTTTAGCAATATACCTGAAAGGTTGAGGAATATTTTAACCTCTTTTTCAGGTTAGGAGAGCGAACGAGAGGGAACTATGTTGAGCTCTCCCGCAGATGAGGAGGTGGGTAGGAGTAGGCGCCTAATGGCCACAACTGCCTTGTAAATCAGCATGGAGCATGAACCATGGGACTTGGGGCGGCAGCTTTAACGTCGGGGTAACGAGCCCTGGGCTCTAAGCACCTGCATAAGTGAAAGCACGCTCCACCCCAGACCATCACACCAGGGCTGGGGAATCACAAGCAAGTTGTATCTGTTTCCCCAGCCACGTGGCCACGTTACATTCGGTCTCAGGAGTGGACAATCTGGAGAAATAAGGCAAAATGCTGAAAACCTTCATTTTGGTTTGTTTTGTCTCGTTGTAGGGGAAAATACATGCTCCGCTTAGTCGTGGCGGTGCTGGCCCAGTGTTTGACTCCTACTCGGTTCAGCAAAGACGGATTTTCTTCTTTGGGTTTATTACGTTAATAGTTACTCACTTGAGTAACTGTGTTTCTGAGGCAATTTTGATCATGTCATTGGACACACAGTTAAAGTGAGACAGGCTGACTGGGGCCTTTTCGTTTCTTGCTATGGGTAATTGCTATTTCTACAAATGTCAAAAGTGCCATGTTTTCACAGAGCTGTGAACCACACTGTCAATTCAAGGGCAGCAAAATGCGAAAACTATTTCCATGCTTTATGGGCACTGATTTAGGAATAAACAATAGGATTCCATAGTTAATACTCAGTATCCTCTCGTATAAATCTAGTGCTTATAAACCACAGATATCCATTAATACAAAGGATCTAGAAATAGTAGGATAGCATCTTGATAACTTCCCACAGGAAACAATCACTGTTTTCTCCAATTCTTTGTCAGTTTTTGCATATCAGGCCTGCCGAATCGTAGTCAACCAAGAGAATATCCTAAATCTGAGTCACATTTCTACTCAGATTCTGTGTTTAAAAGATCTTCTTGGGGGCGCCTGGGTGGCTCAGTCGGTTAAGCGTCCGACTTCAGCCAGGTCACGATCTCGCGGTCCGTGAGTTTGAGCCCCGCGTCGGGCTCTGGGCTGATGGCTCGGAGCCTGGAGCCTGTTTCCGATTCTGTGTCTCCCTCTCTCTCTGCCCCTCCCCCATTCATGCTCTGTCTCTCTCTGTCCCAAAAATACATAAAAAAAAATTGAAAAAAAATTAAAAAAAAAAAAACTGGGGGGAAGTTTTAGGGGCGCCTGGGTGGCGCAGTCCGTTAAGCGTCCAACATCAGCCAGGTCACAATCGCTCGCTCCGCGAGTTCGAGCCCCGCGTCCGTGAGTTCGAGCCCGGCGTCACGCTCTGGGCTGATGGCTCGGAGCCTGGAGCCTGCTTCCGATTCTGTGTCTCCCTCTCTCTCTGCCCCTCCCCCGTTCATGCTCTGTCTCTCTCTGTCCCAAAAATAAATAAACGTTGAAAAAAAAATTAAAAAAAAAAAAAGATCTTCTTGGAATGTGCTAATGTAACGAAGAGGAAGTTTTGGAGTGGAGATTGTGTCCACAAGGAAATTACAATGACAGGCCAAAAAAACTGAGAACTGGTGGCTGTTGCTCAAGTGGTGAAATGATCCCGGAATATGTATTTCTGTGGCTTGATGCTCAAACAATCCACGCTTCAACCAGCAAAGTGTGCGTGCCAACGCGGAGCAAAACACTACGTGCTAATACGGGATGAAATTTAATTTCCCTCCTCCATTCAGGGGGAAATAAGAAAAAAACTCCTTTCGATCCAGAGGAGGGGAGTGAGAAGAAGATTTCTGCATGAGGGCATGGAGAGAGCTTGGAATTTCCCCTCGAAGCTTTCACTCCTGAAGGACAGGTGACTGTCTTGGGTTTGGTCATGAGCCACGCGGGTCCCACGGACCCTGCTCACTCCTGCTGTGTCTTGGCCGCCGTGGAGTCCCTGTGGGCCACTGCTTACACCCAAGGCAGGTAAAGATGTTGTCTAGCTCAATGCCAAGCCTGCTGAAGACCTTATACTATTAGAAGGAACGCAACGTGGCTCGAAAAAGAATGTTCGTAATTATCGTAAACAGAACTTTTGATCTTGAGGTGACTCCTGCATGGACCGAATTCTTTAAAGGGCAGCAGGACTAAGAGCCACACTCCCTGATCCTGAAGGTTCCTCCCATGAGGGTGAGAATTTTGAGGGTGCAACCGGGAGGAAATAGAAAGGCACTGGAGAGCTGGATCCATTTACCCCCAAGAATTATTCTTTGGTGTATGTTCTTCGTGCCTCTTCTGTTTTTTGCTTGCTCATTTTTGGTTTCTGGTAACTGAAGTGCAAACAAAACGATACAGAACCTACGTCATAATTTCCACCCATCTTAAAACCTGTACCGGGTTCTGCAGCGTGGGCTGGTTCAGGTGGTGGACCTCATTGCCATAACACCGAGGTAGCAAAAGGAAGTTACCTCTCTCATGAGAACCCCCGTCTCTGGCTGTAGCAGAGAAGGGCAGAGGGTAAATGGAAGTCATGGGATCTTCTGTCGCTTAAAAATCTTCACTGTCCTACCCTGTTGTTTCAAGCAAATTTCATGCTTTATCTGTAAAACTGGATAGGTGTGTGTGTGTGTGTGTGTGTGTGTGTGTGTGTGTGAAATCTTAATCACGACCAGGGCCCTTTACTCCCACTGGTTTGTTTTCCCTTTCTTATTAAATTTTAAAATATGAGCATTAGCTCTTTGCCTAAAAATCAGATTGCAGTTTTTGGCAATTTGCATTTTTTCTTAAGACTTTATCATATTTTTTAAGTTAAAATGTTTGTATAATTAAAGTTATATATATTTTATTTATGGTGTGCATATTTGTGCCCAACTTAGAGAGAGCTTCTGTCCTTCATGTTTATAGATAAATGTTTTCTTCTAAAACTTTGTAGGTTTATTTTTAAAAGTTTAATATTTGTATGTCCGGGAATTTATTTTCGCATAAGAAATCTAATGTTATGCTTTTTTTTCTTTAAGAATTGGTAGGGGGTGCCTGGGTGCTTAAGCATCCAACTTCAGCTCAGGTCATGATCTTATGGTTTGTGGGTTCAAGCCCCGCATCGGGTTCTGTGCTGACAGCTCAGTCTGGAGCCTGCTTCAGATTCTGTGTCTCCCTCTCTCTGTCCCTCCCCTGCTTGTGCTTTCTCTCTCAAAAACAGATACATATTAAAAAAAAAAAAAAAAAAGAATTGGTGGAACAATTTCTCTTAACAAATTTACTGAATACAGGATTTAATATAGGGTGAATATGCGCTCAAATAAATCCAATTACTTTCACTAAGCGAAACAAAAATATAATGCAAAATAAAGCCGCAGTAGGCCAGGAGGGTAAAATCTATAATTGTGGGGATTTTAAGCTTTTGCCCTTAGCGAATACATCATTATTGTCATACCTTACTAATTAATATCATAAAGTTAATTTTAAGCAAGGGGCTGATAAGCAGGAAGAGGGCAGAGAAGTCAAGACAAAGGAGGCAAAACTCAGCCTTAAGCGCCTAACAGCAATTTAGGATTAAAACCTTTAAGTAAAAAATCCATTAAATCTATTAAAGTAAAAATATACTGAATTCTGACAGCTTTGTGGTAGAAAAAGGTGAAAAGAATTTATTTTATTTATTTATTTATTTATTTTTTTAACGTTTATTTATTTTGAGAGAAAGAGAGAGCAAGTGAGTGGGGAAGGTGCAGAGAAAGAGAGAGAGAGAGAATCTCAAGCAGGCTCTGTGCTATCAGCACAGAGCCTGATGTGGGGCTTGAACCCATAAACTGTGAGATCATGACCTGAGCCAAAGCCAAAAGTTGGCCGTTTAACTGACTGAGCCACCCAGGCACCCAAAAAGGATATATTTTCAAATACTGAAAATGTAAAATTCAAATGGTTTTATACACTTTAAACAAGCAGCAGATAAGAAGACATATTTGATATTTCTGCATTAAAGAAAAAAATATTGTTCATAGTATACAAGGAATACCTATTGCATCAGTTTCCTTCTGCTTCTATAACAACGTACCACAAATTCAGTAGATTAAAAATCACAATTTATTTTCTTATTGCTCCAAAGGTCAGAAGTTCAGAGGGGGTCCCACTGGGCTAAAATGAAGGTGTTAGCAGGGCTTTGTTTCTGACAGCTCCAGGAAGGATGCTTATTGTTGCCTTTCAAACTCCTAAAGCTCATCTATGTTTCTTTCCTCAGGGCACTTTCTCCATCTCCAAGACCAGCACTAGCTGTTGTGGTCGTTCTTAGCATCCTATTTCTCTGGATGTGATTCTTCTGCATCTTCCCCATGTAAGTGCCTTTGTGATTATGTTGGGCCTGACTGATAATCCAGGTTAATCTCTTGATTTTAAAGTCAGCTGGGTACTTCCTCTTGAAAAAGCTTTTGCAAATGTACCCAATTAGACATATATGAGAATGTCTATTGCAACATACTTCAATTGGGAATGAAAGGATAAAATGTGTTATAATATTCACACAATAAAATGCCAGGCATTAGCTAGAAATTTCAAGATTAATCAATATGCCTAAATCTTAAAAACAATGCTGATGGTGCAAAGGCCTGTGGACAGGGTGGCAAGGAATCCAACAGAATGAGAAGACAGAGGAATTTACCCCAAAAGAAAGAAGAAGAAATAAGCAACATGCCTGATGGAGAATTTATAGCAACAATCATAAGGGTACTTACCGGACTAGAGAACAGAATGGAAGACATGAGGGAGACCCTTACCACAGAGGTAAAACGGTTAAAAACGAAAATGTGCTTGATGCAATGAACAGCAGGCTGGAAGAAGCGGAGGAATGAATTAGTGATCTAGAAGACAAAGTAATAGAAACCAATGAAGTTGAAAAAAAGAGAGAAAGAAGACTTATGCAACACGAGAATAGATTTAGGGAGCTCAGTGATTCCATGAAACATAATAACATTCATATTATAGGAGTCCCAGAAGAAGAATTAGAGAGAAAAGAGGGCAGAAAATTTATTTGAAGAAATAATAGCTGAAAACTCCCTTAATCTGGGGAGGGAAACAGATATCCAGGTACAGGAGAACTCTTCATCAAAATAAACAAAGGCAGGCCAACACCAAGACATATAGTAGTTAAATTTGCAAATTATAGAGATGAAGAAAAAAAAATCTTAAAAGCAGCAAGACAAAAGAAGTCATTAACTTGCAAGGGAAAACCCTTCAGGATGCAGTAAAAGCGGTTCCAACACGGAAGTATATAGCGATACAGTCCTACCTTGAGAAGCAAGAAAAATCTCAAATAGACAACCTAACTTTATACTTAAAATAGTTAGAAAAACAAAAGCAAACGAAGCCTAAAGGCAGCAGAAGGAAGGAAATAATAAAGATAAGAGCAGAAATAAATGATATAGAAACTAAAAACAACCAATAGAACAGATCAATGAAACCAGGAGCTGGTTCTTTGAAAAGATCAACAAAATTGATAAACCTCTAGCCAGACTTATTCAAAAGAAAAGAGAGCAGACCCAAATAAATAAAGTCAGGAATAAGAGAGAAGAAATAACAACCAATACCACAGAAATACAAACACAAGAGAATATTATGAACATCTATATGCTAACAAATGGGACACCCTAGAAGAAATGGACAAATTCCTAGAAACTTATAAATTACCAAAACTGAAGCAGGAAGAAATAGAAAATTTGAACAGACCAGTAACCGGCAAAGAAATTGAATCAGTAATCAAAAAACTCCCAAAAAGCAAAAGTCCAGAACCAGATGGCTTCACAGGCAAATTCTACCAAACATTTCAAGACTTAACACTTATTCTTCTCAAACTATTAAAAAAATATAGAGAAAAGGAAAGAAATTTTCAAAACTCATTCTGAAGCCTGATACCAACCAGATAAAGACACCACTAAAAAAGAGATCTAAGGCCAATATTTCTAATGAACATAGATACAAAAATCCTCAACAAAATACTATTGAACTGAATCCAACAACACATTAAAAGAATCATTTACCATAATCAAACAGGATTTATTCCTGGATTGCAAGATTACCTCAATATTTGCAAATCAATCAATGTGATACAGCACACTAATAAAAGAAAGGATAAGAACCACATGATCCTTTCAATAGATGCAGAAAAAGCATTTGACAAACTAAACATCCATTCATGATAAAAATTTGCAACAAAGTAGGTTTAGAGGGAACATACCTCAACACAATAAAGGCCACATATTAAAAACCCACAGCTAATACCACCCCCAATAGTGAAAAACGGAAAGCATGTCCGCTATGGTCAGGAACAAGATACAGATGTCCTCCACTCTCACTACTTGTATTCAGCATAGTACTACAAGTCCTAGACACAACAATCACTTGACACGAAGAGATAAAAGGCATCCAAATTGGCAAGGAACAAGTACAACTTTCACTATTTGCAGATCATATGACACTATCTATAGAAAACCCGAAAGACCACCAAAACACAGCTAGAACTGAGAAGCAAATTCAGTAAAGTCACAGGATACGAAATCAATGCACAGAAATCTGTTGCATTTTTATACGCTAGTAATGAAGCAGCAGGGAGAGAAATTAAGGGATAAATCCTATATTCAATCGTAAAACAATAAGATACCCAGGAATACACTTAACCAAAGAGGGGAAAGACCTGCACTCCAAAAACTATAAACACTGAATAAAGAAATTAAAGATGACACAGAGAAATGGAAAGACATTCCATGCTCATTGACTGGAAGAACAAAAATTTTTTAAATGTCTACACTACCCAAAGCAATCTACAAATTGAATGCAATCCTTATCAAAATGCCAACAGCATTTTTTACAAAACTAAAACAAACAATCCTAAAATTTGCATGGAACCACAAAACACCCCAAAAAACCAAGCAATTCTGCAAAAGAAAAGCAAAGCTGGAGGCATCACAATTCCAGACTTCAAGTTATATTATGAAGCTGTAATAATCAAAACAGTACGGTATTGGCACAAAAATAGACACATAGATCAATGGGACAGCATGGAGAGCTCAGAAATGAACCCATACTCATATGGCCAGCTAATCTATAACAAAGGAGACAAGAATATGCAATGGGAAAAAGACAGTCTCTTCAACAAATTGTGTTGGGAAAACTGGACAGTTACATGTAAAACAATGAAACTGGACCCCCTTCTTACACCGTAGACAAAAATAAACTTCTAACCAAATCTTGCCATTTGTAGTGACATGGATGGAACTAGAGAGTATTAGGCTAAATGAAATAAGTCCTTCAGAGAAAGACAAATATGAGATGATTTCACTCATATGTTGGAATAAGAAACAAAACAAATGAGCAAAGGGGAAAAAGAGAGAGAGAGAGAAGCAAACCAAGAAACAGACTATAGAGCACAAACTTCTGGTTACCTGAGGGGAAGTGGGAGGGGGGGATGGGTAAAACAGGTGATGGGAATTAAGGATGCACTTGTCGTCGTGATGCACCAGGCAATGTATGGAAGTTTTGAATCACTATATTGTACACCTGCAACTCACATTATCCTGTATGTTAACTAACTGTAAGTTAAACAAAAACTTAAAAAAACAAGGTTGAGGAACAAAAGAAACCTTGTAGATTGATATCATCCCACTTTTGTAATTTTGTGTATGTGTATATTAAATGCATACAAATATGTAAATGTGCATATGGTAATGTGTAAATGTGTATATAGTATATATATTTAAATATGTAAAGTGTATGTTTTCATTTGTATATGTAAATGTTATGTACATATAAATATGTAGATGTATATATTGAAATGTAAATGTGTATATGTTACACACATGCAAATATGTAGGTGCATATATGTTAATATGCAAGTGTATATATTTGTGTATGTTAAATAGATACAAATGTGTAAATATGCTTGTGTTCGTATGTGTATGTGTCATACAGGGGTAAACTGAAAAGCCGCAAATTAAAGGCAGGGTGACAAGTGACTGGTAGACACAAAATGGGACTGGGGAGGAAAGATAAAGAGAAAAAGGAAATTAAAAAAAGAGAAAACTATCATGGTTGTTCTTAGGAAATTAATAGCCTAGGGTTCAAGCAAAGCTTCTAGCCCCAGAATGCATGAGTTTGAATCCTGCCATCACCACTTCCTAGTTGTGTGGCCTTAGGAAAACTAGTGGGTGGCTGTGGGCCTCCAACATCTTCCTGAAGAAACAAGGGGAATAAATAAGGTTATCTTTATTATTTCCTTCCTTCTGCTGCCTTTAGGATTCATTTGTTTTTCTTTTTCTTTTTCTAACTATTTTAAGTGTAAAGTTAGGTTGTCTATTTGACTACTATATGTCCTGGTGTTGGCCTGCCTTTGTCTATTTTGTTTATTTTGATGAGAGTTCTCCTGTACCTGGATATCTGTTTCCCTTCCCAGATTATGGGAGTTTTCAGCTATTATTTCTCCAAATAAATTTTTAGTTTTAGCTCTTACATTTAGGTCTTTGGTCTACTTTGAGTTAATTGTTTACTACGGTCTGAGGAAGAGGTCATACTTCATTATTGACATGTGGATGTCAATTTGTTTCAGGACCTTTTTTTGACCAGACTATTGATTTCCCATTGAATTATCTTGGCACCCTTGTTGAAATTGTTTAACCATAAATGTAAGAATTTATTCATGGACTCTTGAGAATCTATCCCACTGCAGTATGTGGCTCCCTTTACTCCAGGATCACACAATCTTGATTCCTGTAGTTTGTTTGAAGTCAAAGAGTGAGCCGCCCAACTTTGTTCTTCTTTTCCAATATTGTTTTGGCTATATTTTCTCTACTTTATCTTAACTAAGCATTTTATTTGGGTTATTGTAATTTACATCCAAAGAGAAGTATGTTCTGCCACTGGAGGGACAAACTCTCAAGCCACTGGAGGTAGCTCAGATTGAAAAAAATCTTCAGTTACACCTAGTATCTCTGTATAATTATTAAGGATGTCATTCTTCTACTTCTCGAAGAATCCTATTATAAATGCCAAAGTATTTGGTCATCCTCATTTTAGATCACATGAGTTACAAAGCTCTTTCGATACGTAACTAGGGAATTTAGTCTGTCAGAGAACTAGGTACAATCCATAATCCATTCCAATTCCATGGAGCTATTTGAAATTATCCTTCACTTCAACTTTTAAAGATAAGCTTATCAATCACTTTTAATGTCAAGTTATCTCTCATAGGATATCCTCTATGTGAGTTAAAAAAAAAAATCAATCCCCTTCACCGACTTTTTCCTTTAGGACAAAGGGATAAAGCATGGAGAAAACATGCTTATGTAATCCCTCCTGTTATCTCCTCAATATTCTTACGTTTGCTTTAGACTATTATTTCTTACTTAAATATTTTTCTTACTGTTGCAAAAAGAATTTGCATAAAATATGTAAATTTAGCAAATGAAATTTCGTAAATCCTATCCAATGATACTCAACAACAAATAGTACTCAATGAAATGTTAGCATTGCATTAGTCAAGTATGATATAACAACACTGACAGTAAAATAAATTTGGCAAAGGAGTTCATGTGTAATCAAGCATTTAAAGTGAGTAAGGAATGAAAACCACCCAAGGAAAAGTAGAAGAGTATCAGTTTTGAGCTCTAAAGCAAGCATGAGATCAGGAATTTATACCTACAGGATTTATACCTGAGTTGTTGGTTTTTACTTTTAACTTTGAGGTTTAAATTTTATACAGGCCTGGAGGTGTCTGGGTGGCTTGCTCGGCTGAGAGCGCAGAGCCTGCTTGGGATTCTCTCTTCTCCCTCTCCCTGTCTCTCCCCTACTTGCATGCTCTCTCTCTAAATAAATAAACTTAAAAATTTTAGGCCTGGAATAATTTATGAATATACTCTGTCTTCTAATCCAATAACTGTGAGAAGTTGAAATAAAAAATGTGAAATAAAAGTCAAGAAAAATATTTGAAACTGGTACTAAATGTTTTGTTTATTTAAAAAAATTTTTAAAGTTTATTTACTTACTTTGAGAGAGAGAGAGTGAGCTTAGGAGGGTCAGGGAGAGGGAGAGAGAGAGAGAGAGAGAGAGAGAGAGAGAGAGAGAGAGAGATGGAGAGAGAGAGAATCCCAAGCAGGTTCTACACTGTCAGCATGGAGCCCAGCTCGGGGCTCGAACTCATGAACCTTGAGATCATGACCTGTGCTGAAATCCGGAGTCAGACCCTTAACCAACTGAGCGAATCAGGCTCCCCCATATACTAAACGTTTTCATTGTAGATGTGTTTTTGTTTCCTATCTGTCTTTGGACATTTACTTAGTAAGAGCGAGGCTCTTCAATATAACATAGCTACATAAGAAGACATTAATGTGCTTTACTAGGTCTACTGAAGTATCCCGTAGTATGATGAAACGATAACAGGTAAATAACATCAAACTTGTCTTACTGTGGGGAGGGGGTAATTTACGCCGTGAACCAGCATCAGTAGTGACTCAATCTGACACATATTCAGTAAGGTTTTGGATCACTACATTATTTCAAGACTCAAAAACTTACTGCAGAAGTTTTCCGTCGCATAAGGTGACAAGTGTTTTAATACGAAAGCAAGAAAAAAAGAGTAGAAGAGAAAAAAAGAAAAGGATGCATTTACGGTTTTATCCTTTCTCTTTCTGTATCTGCCCTGTAGGGAGTATTTTTTGTTTCAGACCATTCACCAGTGAATTCTCGACAAGGTCAGGACTGAAAGGAACGATGGTGCCCTGTGTTACAGAAGCTGAAGGAAGCCGCAAGATCACATCATGGGCTGTAGGAGACTCTTAACTTGGCTTTTGAAGAATGTGTCCGCGGACATACCAATTGAATATGTATTAAGTGCCATTATTTTTCAAGTTAAAGGTCACTTCAAAGCAGATGATTTCTCCTCCTACCTCCTTCTCTCCCCACCCTCTCTCTTCACACGTACACATACACACACATACATACACACTTACACAGGCAGGCACACATATACGCACAGGCACACACTCACAGGTACACACACTCAAACAGGTAGATACACAGATAGGCATATACTCACACAGGCCACACACACACACACTCACACAGGCACACACTCACACACAATTACACTCTTCCTCTGTAAGGTGACACATGTAGATGGGTAAAAAGACTTAGTTTCCAGAATTTGTATCATATACTAACTGTTTTAAAGAAATGGAGGGTGGGCCATTTATTTTCACGTCTCTGACGATTTTAGCAAGAAATGATAAGGACTGACGAGGACTAAAAGAATGCTTTGCAACTAACTTGGTCTGGATTACTGAGGAGATTTCATGAGGTTATTCAAACAGTAAACACTAGTACACTTGGACATTATGTCTTGCTCATAAAGAATTAAAAATTCGCTACACACAAATATTCTACATGTTTTAAGAAGCATGGTATTCCACTTGAATAAAATCCACGTCACCCTAAAATATATCACCGAATTATTAGTATTTGACCATATATTTAGCATAAATACTTTTTGGTCAAAATAGAAACAAGTTAACTAAAGCAGGAATTCAAGCCACAAAACGTGCATCCATCATAGGTAAGTCAGTGCACTGAGACAGCAATTTTAGAGGCTTAACCCTTAACTACCTGCAAACGGGTTGGTGGTAAAGTTACATTCATCCCAGCTATGTGTTACAATGGAAAATGCACACAAAGAACTTTGGGAGCTAATAATAGCTATTTCTTTTTATTCTGACACTTGATTCTACTATTTAATTGTTACATATAATCCCATTCACAGTAACTGGAAACAATGACAACTTTCTTTTCCAC
Organism: Herpailurus yagouaroundi; assembly: GCF_014898765.1. NCBI lineage: Eukaryota > Metazoa > Chordata > Mammalia > Carnivora > Felidae > Herpailurus > Herpailurus yagouaroundi. The sequence goes on from NW_024412434.1 coordinate 30,135,673, forward strand.
TTTAGCAATTGCCTCATGAATCAAAGAGTACTAGTAGACTGCAAAAGTAATGATCATAAAAATGCACCATAAATTTCTTGAAGCAATTGTCCTATTTCATGCCTTATTATTAAGTGGAACTTTAAAAAATGGAACCATGATTTTTTGCTGTTGTTGAATAAAAGGTCTCTTACTCAAATGTACTGCAACGTGATCTACAGGACACAGGATTCCATGTGGGGACTTGTATCATTTGTGGTAACGCAGGCAGAAAACTCAAATCTGTGTGCTGGTCCTTCAGCCCTCCCCTTTTCTGCACCTCCCACCCCATCGTGCTTGAGCAAACAACGCTGTCACAAACGACCCAAGTCCGAGCTTCCCATTGGACATCTTGTCTGAATCACTGTCTACAAGAAATGGATCAGGATCCTGTTTCTGACTTACAGTGCTCTAGGGACAGCTGGCTATCCAGATTACCAGCAACATGATGTGCTATTGCCGGCTTTCTTTTTAGTGATCCTTTGACAATCCTTATGTATCACACACAACCTATGGGGAAGGGGGATTTACTCATTCATGAAAGAATATAGAACATTTTTTGAAACACATCCTTCTTATGGAAAATATAGTGCGGACACTGTGTGATGTGGTAGGTAATGTTCTAAATAATGTCTTATAGCAACTGCAATAGGAGGTTTCTAAAGCAGTATACTGGCTGTCGTATTTTGAATAAATTCCCCTTGTAAATAAGCATAATACTTGCCAAAGTTGAATTAAGACTCAAATTTTGCATCGGGATAATTTGACTGTATTTCTTTGGGCAATTGTAAAGGTAAGAAAGTATAATATATTGCTATAACATGCCAATTAAATGACTTCAAAAGAGTTGAGCATTCTTGTGAAATTGGTTGAGACATTGTGCTAACAGTCATATATATACACGCACACGTGTGTGTGTGTGTATGAATGATTGTGTTTAATTCTTACAATTGCTGCATAATGTAAGCAAAATTATCCTTGTTTTATACAGAAGGAAATTAGAGGTTATGAGTTCTATCACCCATTATTTGCAAAAACATCATCTCATTGAATGAAGGTGCACCATCTTGAAAATCTGAATATTTTTAGAATAGGCAATGAATACATATGTAAAATATATAAGAAACATATGAAGCATTAAAATTGTATGTCAGAAGAGTAATATGGTCCCAAAAGACATGTTTATTATTATCAGCCTCTCGTTCCGTTTTTAGTGATACACCGTGAAACGCCGTATCAAGGCAGAAATAACGTAAACTGCAAACACACCAGGGACACAGATCTCTATCCTTAGCAGATGTTCAATGCCCAGAGATTAACTCTATGGACACTACAAGACCTTCTGTAGAACTAGATTATACAGCTACCGTATGAAACCAATCCACATCCATTTTCGAGACAAAGGGCCATTTGTGTGAATGTTACATTTCGCTCCGATGCCGACTCTACGACTCTCCAGAAGGAACTCTACTGGTCTACTGAATGATCTGGCCGGCTAATAACCACTCCCTCAGGCCAGCAGAACACCTTCTGGTTTTGTATCTTGCACGGCACTATAGGAGGAACCATTTCCCTTTCCCCAGTCACACGAACGCTAGAGCTGCTGGCCTCTTTAAGCATCTTTCCTAATAAGTCTTTAATGCAAGATAAATGCTATGGAAGTTTCATCATCATGTTATACTGAAATAATTGTTACACTGAAAGAGAATCTGAAAACCTCCAGAATTCTTACTGTTGTTGCACACTTCTCAAAATAAGTGTGCATCCATGAACTTCTCAGTTACTAAAAAATGTTTAATATGAAATGCTAAAAAGTATGAGGAAGAGGAAAACATTCCACCACACAGGGACGGCATTAATCAAGTGAACAACTACATACAAACTTTAAAACTAGGATCCTTTAGGGGCGCTTGGGTGGCTCAGTCAGTTAAGTGTCTGACTCTTGATTTCAGCTCAGGTCATGATCTCACAGTTTGTGGGTTCAAGCCCTGCGTCCAGCTCTACACTGAGAGTGCAGAGTCTGCTTAAGAATCTCTCTCTCCCTGTCTCTTTGTCCCTCCCCCACTTGTGTTCTCTCTCTCTCTCTCAAAAATAAACTAAAAAAAAAAAACCCAAAAAACAATGATCCTCTGCCATGTTAGATTAGAAGTACCTGAACATTTATCCTTGTTAATGCGTATTAGGTAGTCTTCTAAATTCTCACTTTTCAGACTTTATCATAATTTATATGACCACTTTTCTACTGTTAAACATTTACATTATTGTTTATTTTGTACTCACATTATATACTGATAAACTTCTTTTGATATAAATCAAAATAAGTATAAAATAAATAAAATTACACCTATTTCTCTTTATTGTTTTTGAGTATATTCCTAATAGTATTTCTGGGCAAAAAGGTTTGAATATTTACTGCTTCAACGTATACTGACAACTACTATGCATCACAGTTGTATTAGTTTGCAGCTTTGCCACCAGAGTACATGATCATTTTCCTGCATTGTTACAAATATGGGGTATTACCCTTTTTAATCACATTGGTTTGCCAGTGAAAGTTGTATTACACTGATGTTTTAGTTTGCAGCTCTTATTGCTAAGACAATAGAAGGTTTTACATTTGAATGTTTACATTTGAAACTTTGTTTTACATGTTTACTTGCGTTTGCTGTTTCTTACATGTTCATTCCATGTTCATATTTTTCACGTGATTTTTATGGGAGTTAAATAGAGGAAGAAAGCTGACATTGTGCACATTGTAGACTTGTTTTCTATCATAATCTTTGCAGACGCATTGTGAGCAATTAACTCAGGGGCAAATTATATAGACCAATGGTCAGGAAAGAGATGGTTAGTAGAGCCTATTTGCAAGTGACTGAGATGAAAATGTAGAGACTCTTTTTTTTTTAAGACTCTTTTTTTTTTAAAGATTGCTGTATTTGGAAAAAAAATCCTTTTCCTTGAAAAAGACTTTAAAAATCAATGTATGACCCGTTTTTAACCATCTTATTCAGTATATTTAAAAGGAAAAAGCCAAATAATAATAAAAATAATAATGCTGGTAACAGTTGACATTTACTATGAGTGTATGTGTAAGGCACATAAGTGCCAAGCTCTCCTTATTCTCAAAATGATCCATGAAACAGATACTTTATCCATATTTTATAGTCAAAGAAACCAACTCTTATAATGTAATATGTACAAGATTACTAGACCAGTGTATATTTTACCACAGTTTTACTCTGGCTGAGATGGGGGAAAATGTGTATAAATTTACCTTCTGTTGTCAAGGAAGAAAGAGATTTCCTAAAATAAAACCCTGGAATTAGTGTATTAAGTTGAATTCTTTGTAACGACTCCTTTTGTAAGTCATTAGTGATTGAATATCAGTAAGTTTATATGGTTCAAACTAATTCATTTGAAACTGTTAGAAACCATGGGGGAAAATGCATGCAAACAACCTGTAGGAGAAAATTTGTTACGGGAATGTCATTATTAAAGCCCAGTGCATGTATTTTACAGAGGGCAAAACTCACTGATGGGGCACACAAATTTTCCAAGCGCTGAAAAGAGTTGTCTTTTTAGAAAGATTGCATCCTGCTAATGTCTTGTTGAACATTCAATGACCACAGATGTTTCTATTCTTTTCATCACGCTGGTAAAAATTTTTTTGCCTCCTCACCATCAAACTTTCTCTTCTCACTGTACCTCACCACTCTTTCCCCACACCCAGCCCTACTCTCTCTCTCCTTTTCCCTGCTTTCTCTCCATCTTCCTCTCTGCTTCTCTGCCTCCCTTCATGTCTATGGGTGTTGACTGAGGAGCTACTAAACAGTATGCTCAATGCTCAGTTCTCATACGTGGTGGTTGATGGGATAGTCTTTTAAGGAGTTTGTTTATGAGGCAGTGGAGAAGAAAAGAGGTGGCTTGTTTTCATTAGATATAAAGTCGCTTTGGAGTGGCAGTGGATGATGGTGGGGGGTGCCTCTCCAAAGGATGTGACTTTGAAACTGGGATGTTGGAGGGGAAGGACCCCCAGGAGAGCATAGCTTTCTCATTGAACTTAGGAGACAGGAACTTGATTTCAAGACTGCTAAAATTAGCCCGCATTAGTGGGGCAGAGGACTGGACAGCACCATGTGTATAAAGGAAATTAAATTCTTAACTAAAAATCTTCCCACAAAGAAAACTGTATGGTTAGATGGTTTCACTAGTAAGTTTTACCAGACATTTCAGAAAGAAATAGTACCATCGCTACTAAAGTTCTTTAAGATATTAGAGGAATACAGACTAGCTCCCACTCATTGTATGTGGTTAACATCAGTCTGATATCAAACCCTGACAAAGACATGTAGAAAAATTACAGACTAGTATCACTCATGAACCTAAATAGCAAGATCTTAACAAAATACTGGCAAATCAAATCCAGCAAAATGTAAAAATAACACATCTTGACCAAGTGGCTTTTATATCAATATAAATATAAAGGCATTTGACTTTCACAAATCACAAATCAGCATCTTGTTAGAAAAAAAGAGAAGTTCCGTATGATAATCTAAAGAGATGCAGAAAAATGATTTGCCAAAACCCAAGAAAATACGCATGATAAGCACTGTCAGCAAAGGAGAGATACAAGGGAACGTTCTCAACTGATAAAGAGCACCTACTAAATTTGTTCAGCTAACACCTTACTTAAAATCAGACACAAGGCAAGGATGTGGGCTCTCACCACCTCCCTTCAGCATTGTGCTAGATGGCTGTGTGATGAGGCTTACTAAGTGAAACCATCATGGCAACAGAAAATGAAGAGGTAAATTGTATTTATTCCCTGGGGTCATTATCATTTATATATAAAATCCTTGGAAACCTAAAAAACATCTTTCAGACTAATAAGTGAAAATAGTATGGTGGCAGGGTGTGTGGTCAAGAAACAAAAGCAATTGTATTTCTGTAGTGTGGCAGCAAAGACTTGGGAACAAATGTAGATATGAAGGGACTTTTTTTTTCAATGTTATTTAGAGTAGCATAAAAATCATAAAGCATTTGGGGCAAATTTGGCAAAATGTATAGAAGACCTCTACACTGGAAACAACAACACTTCGAAGAGATACAAGAGATAAGGAACCACATAAGATGAGAGTTATACCATGTTCAGGGATTGGAAGATTCATTATCATTCAGATGTCAAGTATGCTGTTTCTGGTACGTATCTAGAGATAGAGAAATGACCTCTGAATAGTTCCATGGACCCAAGGGACCCAACAGGAGAGGGTCCTGACCCTCTGACCCCCTCTCTAAGAGAGCTCCATGACAGTGCTTCAGGTCCTCAGGTATGAAGGCAATGGTTCCCAGCATGTCTGGCTATTCCTCATAATGTTCCCATCATGTATGCCTACTGACGTAAATAACTGTGTGCTCCTTTGACGAAGCACTGGAGGAATCATTACTGTATATACTTGCTCTGGCTCATGCGTGTTGCAGGGTCCTGCATCATGGAGACCCAGCCTCTCCTTTTCCACTTCTGAAAGTTGTCACGCTCACATGTGATATCAAAATACACTCTAAGATAAGGCAAATGACTTCAGAATAGAGAGCCTATAAGTCCCTTGTGTTGAATTTAATAATGATGGTACAACACATTAGAAGCACCTGGAATGTTTGTTAAAACTGCAGATTCCTGGGCCACGTTATCTGACCTACCAATGAGAATATGCGGTGGCCGATCCGTGCTGTCAGCGCAGAGCCCAATGCAGGGCTTTTGAGATCTAACAACACCCAGTGCAGAGACTTGGAGTGGTGGTCAGGCAAAGCTGATTTGTGTTGTAGGAGAGCAATTTGTTCACAGAAGACCCTGTGTGGTACCAGGGTAAACGGGGAAGTACATTTAGCCCTTTGAGGAAGGAAGTAGTTAGCACTAAATTAGGTGCTATTGCTTCCTGGAGTGGAGAGCAGAGCCCTAGTCTGAGGGGCAGACGTGACACAAGAGGCTGAATAAAAAGGGCCACGTGGCACGTGTTTATTGAGAACAAAACCCTGAAGCAAGGACAGGGCTTAGGAGGTTCTGGGAGGCAGGGCCGACCCCGATATTCAGCTTTCCTGTTCGGTCACCAGGGAAACGTTTTCTTTGTACATCAGGGAAACTCCCTACCTCCAGCTCTTCATCTTCCACAAAACCCTCAAAAGCACTTTTTTTCCTCCTTCCTCTTTGCCTTGTGTCACTCATCCGTAACGGCTGTAGGTGAAGTTACCGGCCAGCACACTTACTGTCCCCCACCTCACGTCTACACTGGGGATGAAGACCCGTCCCCGGCTGGCACGCCGCAGTCTTGATCTGCTTCCGTGCCAACTTTCATGGGCCACATCGCCAAGGACAGGCAGGTTCCTCTGGGCTGGAACAAAAGGGTGTCATCTCCACCACCGCTTCCTGCCACCGGTGCCTTCATGCGGCCGAGGAACACAGCTCAGGTCTCGATTTCCAAAAGCCACGTGCGAGGGATGCCAACCTCACAGCCCACGCCGGCTTACTCACGGATGCCTCTCGTCCTGATCAAGCTCTCGGGTGCAGAGTGTGTTAGGGGGCGTTACTGACCATCGTCTGTTTATGACACAGGGATGCTGCCCAAGGAACTAGGATGGGGAAGTGTTTCACAACGTCATAGAACATTTCCGAATCATCATTTAAAACGTGTGACAAATCCTGGTACTTCAAGCTCTGTGTTCAACAGTTGGCGTCTTGCATTCTGATCATTGGACGAGCACTTCATCCTGAAGGGATGGTTTTTGTAACCTCCTATGGGTGAGTGATGTGTGCTTGCGAGGGCTCTGTAGGGCATGTTTCGGCAGTTCCACATCCCAGTTTCTTACGTACTATGTTTATGCCACATCTGTAAAGACTTGAAAAACAGAGTCCCTCTCCTGGACATGACTTTACAATTTCTTCAAGTCTAACGAAAGCTCAAGGAGATATTATACAAAACAAAGAAATTGTGTAAAGTTCTAATTCACTTGAAGTGTCAGTTCTGCTCCGGTGGGGTTACTGATGTTTTCGGTACTGTCTCGTGTTCCAGTGGGAAAAGGAAGTGAGCTACGCATTTCCTTCTGAGCTGTAGGGCTGGCTCCATCAGAAACTAAAATTAGGACCTTGTGTAAACCATCGCCTGTATCTGGACTTCCAACACACTGGTCAGAAAACTAAACACAGAATGGATCAGAAAAGGGGCCCCATGTAAGGGTCCTGCCATCTCTAAAATGCTTACCTTCTATGAATCAATTGAATACACGGTGTTACCCTAAGTTTGTACTGGGGAGAAATCTTTTGTGAAAGTATAAATCCTCATTATAGCTTGATTCTTTCCCGCCTCTGGCTGGATAGGGTTTTTGTTGAATGGACTGAACAACAAATTACTTTGGCTTGCTTTGCACGGAGAGATGAACTCAGAGATGAACCTGCCACAGGGAAGGCCTTCTCTGTCACCCCCAACCACCGTCTCTGCGCATGGGAGGGCTTAAGAGCCCCAGGTGTAGATGGAAGGAAAGGAGGTTTGCCTAGCATCTGCAACTAGTTGTGCACTTATCGGCCAGGGACCTCCTCGTCTGGACCCTGTTTCGCTCGTGTGGGCTGTGGAGGAGCTCTGAAGGTCCAGTCAGCTCTGTGTGCTGATGCATTAAATCTGAACAGAAACCAAAGGGGTTTTGCCCTGCTCTCTGTTGAGCATCAACAGCAGAGTGAGCGCTTTATACCAAGCATGCACCTTCATTATTGATCACGAGCTTTCGTACGAATTTCAGATCCTCTGAGGGCACCATGAACTCTCAGGTGACAGACCAAGTGTGGTGGGGTTGATGTGTTTGAGCTGATAACAAACCCAAGAAGGTTTTCCTGTTTTTAGATTTCATGTTCTGGGCGTCTCCATCAAGGGCACAAGGCCAACACACCCGTTAAACATTGAAGTTTTCGATAAAAGAGTGGTTTGTTAAAAACTACAAAAATGAAAGAACTCGGGCTGGCTCATTTCTGTTTTACTCGTTTCCTTTCTTTTTCTGTTTTGGAAGGCTGTTCGCTACAACTCACTGAGCAGTTGAGTGAAGCGAGGGCAGAATTTCATTTCAAGTGAAGCTGGACTGAATTGCCCCTTTGGAAACTCCCCAAGTACAGGGTAAAGAATGCCCGGCATGCCAGGCCTATGACAGAGTGGGATGTGACCAATTCCAAATGTTCTCTGCTTTGCCAGTGCTGGTGCTTTGCCAGTGCTTGGCCACCCCAGGAAGTGGCCGTTAAATATAAAATAGGCTTTTAGCCTGACACAGAATCTCCATATTTCCTTCCCGACCCTCTTTCATGCGAATACTGTTTTAGCAACACCATCAGTGGGTGGGTATTATGCTTCAACTATTTTGCCTTGACTTTTCATGGTAAAATGACCAGTTATGCAACATAATTCATACTCTGCCACAGAAGATGTTTGTCGATTATTTGGAAGAAGAATAGTAACTTTGAGACCCAGGAAACGATGGAAACACATTTCCCTCTTTTTATCCCATGTTGTATAACCAATCACTTAAAATTTTTTTTTAACGTTTTATTTATTTTTGAGACAGAGAGAGACAGAGCACAAATGGGGGAGGGGCAGAGAGAGAGGGAGACAAAGAATCCGAAGCAGGCTCCAGGCTCTGAGCCATCAGCCCAGAGCCCGATGCGGGGTTCGAACTCGGACCGCAAGATAGTGACCTGAGCTGAAGTCGGACGCTTAACCGACTGAGCCACCCAGGCGCCCCATAATCACTTTTAAATATATTACATTTCTTTCCGGTTTGGATAAATACTGTTTTTAACTCTGTGTGTACATGTGTGTGGATACATGTAGGTACGTATATTTTACATAAAAGTTACATCTAAGCATAAATGTTTTATGCTTAGATTTTACACTTGAATTTTACATATTTTATATTTGAATATTTATATGTATATCTGTGTCTAAGTATTTATATACTTATATTTGTTTTACATCTAAGCATACATATTTATATTAAATATACACCTGTGTACATGTGGGGGATCCCTTATTGTGTTTACACATGACCACACAGGGATATTATGCATTCATACACTTCACAAATATTTATTTGTTGAGCACCTACTTTGTCAAGCACTGTTCTAGATTTGGGGGATATTTCAATAAAAGTTAGACCAACGTTCTGCTCTCCTGAATCTTACGTGCTGTCACTTTTAGTATCCTTGACTTAGTGTTACTATTTGGGGTCAACAAGTACATCTGTGGCTTTATTATAGCCACATACAGGATTATTACAGGAGATAATATATAACTGGCATTTTTTCGAGCTCTAGTTTTATTGCTATCAATTATGGAGTGCAAGACACTTTTGTCTCGATCAATTCCTTTTGCTGTTTTATAAGTACAATCTTTATTGGGAAGTATCCTGTGGCATTTATGATTTCTGTTTTAGATTTTAATAAATATTTACAGTATTACAGGCACATAAAAGTCAAATAACTGTATAATTATTTCTCTTCTAAATTAATTTGTTCACAGGGAAGGTAGCACAGGAAATTCTGTACTCTGTATTTCTAGTTCCAGAACTCAAAGTCAATTTTTTTCTTGCGAGAAATCTCTGTTCATATCCATCATGCTATGTTGTTTATTTAATTATGAAAACCATATAAGGCAGGTTGTAAAAACATATAAATGATAACAAGAAAGTTAAAATTGGTGATAAAACAAAAGTGGAGACATGTGAGGGCATACCTATACAACTAAAATGCATCCCTGATCATGGATATTCTTAGCACTGTGTTAGTCCTTCTCAACCACAGTTGCCGATTAAAGTGATTTAGGCAGCTCAAAAGTATAGATATCCAGACTCTTCACCCTTAAAATCTGACTTGACTGGTCCTTTGAGGTGGGGACTTTGCAAGGTTAGATTGTTAAGAATTTCAAAAGCAGCTCTAATCTACAGCCAAGGCAGGAGACCCTCAACCGTAGAGCTCTCTCTCAGTTTCTGAGATGATCAGGCTACTTAATTAACAATGTTTATAAGGTTAAGATAAGTATGACATTGTGGCCCTAGAACTAAGTAGGTTTTTCCTGGGGGATACTCATAGAAGGACACCCTGTGACATAATGAACCACATTCTCTCTGTAAAAACATCTGTAAAAGATATGATGAAAAGAACCATTGAGCTCTTTTTTTATTATTTTTGTTTGTTTTTTAATGTTTACTTATTTTTCAGTGTGTGTGCGCGCGCGCGCGCGCAGGGGAGGGACAGAGAGAGAGACACACACAGAATCTGAAGCAGGCTCCAGGCTCTGAGCTGTCAGCACAGAGCCTGACATAGGGCTCGAACCTGCAGACCACAAGGTCATGACCCGAGCTGAAGTTGGACACCCAATCAATTGAGCCACCCAGATGCCCCTGAGCTCTTTTTTTATAATGATTCTGATTGGTGGCACTGCATTTTCCACTGCTATTAAATTTTCTCAACTACTGTGCTATTAAAAATAGAAAGAGAAAACATAAAATAGGTGTAAGCCTGTGGAAATGTACAGCACTGGAATTTACAACGTTATTACTTATGGCACATTTCTAGCAGACATGGATTGGATACAGACTAATTCTCACTGTATTGACTCTGCTATATTAAGCGAAAGGACACCCATCGTTAAATTAATGAGGGAAACAACCTATAAATGTAATTAGGGAGGAAAGAAGGGTAAAATTAATCCCAATAAACGGTTAGAAAAGGGTTTATTTTTAGTAAAACTTGGACACTTTACAATAACGGCGATAATGTTTTTAAGCACCATTAATCTTTGTAAAGGGCTGATACCAGTGGAGACTGAAAACAGTTAAGTGCTGAAGCCTGATCTGTGTGTTTCAACCATAGTCTAAGAATTAGATTTTATGAATCTAACTAGTAACTTAAAAAAATTTTTTTTAATGTTTATTTATTTTTGAGAGAGAGAGAGAGAGACAGAGCATGAGTGGGGGAGGAGCAGAGAGAGAGGGAGACACAGAATCTGAAACAGGCTCCAGGCTCCGAGCTGTCAGCACAGAGCCCGACGTGGGGCTCAAACCCACAAACTGCGAGATCGTGACCTGAGCCAAAGTCGGATGCTCAGCCATCTGAGCCACCCAGGCGCCCCTAACCTATTTGTAATCACTTAAAAGCATAAAGTTGAACAAAAATCAAAATGGCTGCACCACTGCTTCAGTGAAGCCAGAATTTAAAGTAACCTTTTTGTTTGTCTGGGAAAATCTTAGTCTAAAGGAGTCATGACCACTACACCAGCCCTGCAAGAGATCCTAAGAGAAACTCTGTGAGTATAAAGCAGGAAAGACTACAACAGACCAGAGGATATCACCATAAACATGGAATCTACAGGTAACACAATGGCACTAAATTTGTATCTTTCAATGATCACTCTGACTGTAAATCGACTAAATGCCTCAGTCAAAAGACACAGGGTATCAGAATGGATAAAAAACCAAGATCCTTCTATATGCTGCCTACAAAAGACTCATTTTAGACCTGAGGACACCTGCAGATTGAAAGTGAGGGGATGGAGAACTATCTATCATGCTAACGGAAGTCAAAAGAAAGTCAAAGTAACCATACTTATATCAGACAAGCTAAATTTTTAAACAAAGACTGGGGGTGCCTGGGTGGCTCAATTGGTAAAGCATCCGACTTCGGCTAAGGTCATGATCTCATGGCTTGCGGGTCTGAGCCCCACGTCGGTCTCTGTGCTGACAGCTCGGAGACCAGAGCCTGCTTTAGATTCTGTCTCAGTCTCTTCTCTGCCCCACGCCCCCCCCCCCCAACTCATGCACTGTTTCTCTTTTTCTCAAATATAAATAAACATTAAAAATAAATAAATGAATAAAATAATCATTAAAAAATAAAATAAAGACTGCAACAAGAGACGAAGAAAGGCATTATATCATAATTAAGGGGTCTATCCATCAAGAAGATCTAACAATTGTAAATATTTATACTCCCCCCAATGTGAAACACCCAAATATATAAATCAATTAATCACAAATATAAGCAAACTTATTGCTAATAATACCACAATTGTAAGAGATTTTAATACTCCACTTATAGCAATGGACACATCACCTAGGCAGAAAATCAATAAGGAAACAATGGCTCTGAATGATACATTGGACGAGATGGACCTAACAGATATATTCAGAACAGTTCATCCTAAAGCAGCAGAATACACATTCTTCTCGAGTGCACATGGAACATTCTCCAAAACAGATTACATATTAGGTCACAAAAAAGCCCTCAACGTGTACAAAAAGATTGAGATCATACCATGCATATTTTCAGATCACAACGCTACAAAACTTTAAATCAACCCCAAGAAAATAATTGGAAAGACCCCAAATATACGGAGGTTAAAGAACATCCTACTAAGGAGTGAATGGGTTAACCAGAAAATTAAATAAAAAATTAGAAAATACACGGAGACAAATGAAAATGAAAACATGATAGTCCAAACCCTCTGGGATGAAGCAAAGGCAGTCCTAAGAGGAAAATACACTGCATTTCAGGCCTATCTCAGGAAGCAAGAAAGGTCCTAAATGTAGAACCTAACCTTACACCTAAAGGAGCTAGAAAAGGAGGAGCAAATAAAGCCCAAAGCTAGCAGAAGAAAGGAAACAATAAAGATTACAGCTGAAATAAATGATATAGAATCCAAAAAACCAGAACAGATCAATGAAACTAAGAGCTGGTATTTTGAAAGAATAAACAAAATTGATAACCCCCAGTCTAGCCAGACTTCTCAAAAAAGAAAAGAGAGGGGACCCAAATAAATAATATCACAAATGAAAGAAGAGAGATCACAACCAACACCATAGAAATGAAAATAATTATAAGAGAATACTATAAAAAATTATATGCCAAAAAACTGGACAATCTGGAAGAAATGGACAAATTCCTAGACCCTCACACACTACCAAAACCCAAATGGGAAGAAATAGAAAATTTGAACAGACCCATAAGCAGCAAACACATTGAATTGGTTATCAAAAATCATCCAACATATAAGAGTCCTGGGCCAGATGACTTTCCAGATATTTAAAGAAGAATTAATACCTATTCTTCTCAAACTGTTCTTTTTTTTTTTTATTCTTCTCAAACTGTTCTAAAAAATAAAAATAGAGGGAAAGGTTCCAAACTCATTCTATGAAGCCAGCATTACCTTGATTCCAAAACCAGACAAAGACCCCACTAAGAAGGAGAATTACAGGTCAATATCCTTGATAAACCTGGATGCCAAAATTCTCAACAAGATGCTAGCAAATTGAATTCAACAGTACATTAAAAGAATTATTCACTATGATCAAGTGGGATTTATTCCAGGGTTGCAGGGCTGGTTCAGTATTCACAAATCAATCAACATGATACACCACATTAATAGAAGAAAGTGTAAGAACCATTTGATCTTATCAATAGATATAGAAAAAGCATTGACAAAATGTAGCATCCTTTCTTGATAAAAGCCCTCAAGAAAGTTGGGATAGAAGGAACACACCTTAACATCATTATAGCCATATATAAAAGGCCCACAGCTAATATCATCCTTAATAGAAGAAAACTGAGAGCTTTCCCCTTAAGATCGGGAACAAAACAGGGATGTCCTCTCTCACCACTGTTGTTCAACATAGTGTTGGAAGTCCTAGATCAGCAATCAGACAATGAAATGAAAGAAAAGGCATCCAAATTAGCAAATATGTCAAACTTAATCTTCACAGATGACACGATACTCTACATGAAAAACTGAAAGACTCCACCAAAAAATTGCTACAGCTGATAATGAATTTAGCAAAGTCACAGGATATAAAATCAATGCACAGAAATTGGTTGCATTTCTATACACTGGAAACGGAGAAGCAGAAAGATATATCAAGGAATCGATCCCATGTACAATTGCACCAAAACCCATAAAATACCCAGGAATAAACCTAACCAAAGAGGTAAAAGATCTGTACACTGAAAACTATAGGAAGCTTATTAAAGAAACTGAAGGAATGGAAAAAACATTCTATGCTCATGGGTTGGAAGAACAAATATTGTTAAAATGTCGATAATACCCAAAGCAATCTACACATTCAATGCAATCCCTGTCAAAATAACACCAGCATTCTTCACAGCACTAGAACAAACAATCCTAAAATTTGTATGGAACCAGAAAAGATCATGAATAGGCAAAGTAATGTTGAAAAGGAAAACCAAAGCTGGAGGCATCATAATCCCAGATTTTAACCTGTATTACAAAACCATAATCATCAAGACAGTATGGTATTGGCACAAAAACAGACACAGATCAATGGAACAGAATAGAGAACCCAGAAATTGCCCCACAAACATATGGCCAACTAATCTTTGAAAAAGCAGGAAAGAATATCCAATGGAAAAAAGAGTCTCTTCAGTGAATGGTGTTGGGAGAACTGGACAGCAACATGCAGAAGAATGAACCTGGACCACTTTCTTACACCTGGACCACTTTCTTACACCATACACAAAAATAAACTAAAAATGGATGAAAGACCTAAATGTGAGACAGGAAACCATCAAAACCCTAGAGGAGAAAACAGGCAGCAACCTCTTTGACCTAGGTCACAGTAACTTCTTACCTGACATGTCTCTGGATGTAAGGGAAATAAAAGCAAAAATGAACTATTGGGACCTCATCAAGATAAAAAAGCTTCCTTACAACAAAGAAATCAATCAATAAAACTAAAAGGCAGCCAATGGAATGGGAAAAGATATTTGCAAATGACATATTGCAAAAAGGGTTAGTATCAAAAAGCTATAAAGAACTTACCAAACCCAACACCTGAAAAGCAAATAATCCAGTGAAGAAATGGGCAGAAGACATGAATAGACACTTCTCCAAAGAAGACATCCAGATGGCTAACAGACACATGAAAAGACGCTCAACATCACTCATCATCTGGGAAATACAAATCAAAACCACACTGAGATACCACCTTATCGGTCAGAATGGGTAGAAGTAACAACTCAGGAAACAACAGATGTTGTCAAGGATGTGGAAAAAGGGGAACCCTCTTGCACTGCTGGTGGGAATGCAAATTGGTGTAGCCACTCTGGAAAATAGTGTGCAGGTTCCTCAAAAAATTAAAAATAGAACTACCCTACAACCCAGCAATTGCACTGCTAGGAATTTATCCAAAGGTAGAGGTGTGTTGATTCAAAGGGGCACATGCACCTCAATGTTTATAGCAGCACTATCAACAATAGCCAAATTATGGAAAGAGCCCAAATGTCCATAGACTGATGAATGGATAAAGAGGATGTGGTGTGTGTGTGTGTGTGTATAGTGTGTGTGTGTATATATATATATATATATATATATATATATACATTATATAGTATATATATATCAAAATATATATGATATATATATGATATATGATATATATACACAAAATATACAATATATATATATATACAAATATACAAAATATATATATACAAAATATATGATATATATATATACATGCATGTGTGTGTGTAGTATATATGTGTGTGTATATATATGGTATATGTGTATATATACACAATGGAATACTACTCAGCAATGAAAAAGAATGAAATCTTGCCATTTGCAACAACATGGATGGAACTGGAGGGTATTATGCTAAGCGAAATTAGTTAGTCAGAGAAAGACAAATATCACATGATTTCACTCATACGTGGAATTTGAGAAACTCAACAGATGAACATAGGAGAAGAGAAGGAAAAATAAAATAAGAAAAACAGAGGGAGGCAAACCGTAAGAGATCCTTAAATACAGAGAATAAACTGAGGATTGCTGGAGGGGAGGGCTGTGGGGGTGATTAAAGAGGTGACTGGCATTAAGGAGGGCACTTGTTGGGATGAGCACTGAGTGTCGTATGTAAGCGATGAATCACTGGGTTCTACTCTTGCAGCCAAGACTACACTGCACGTTGAGCAATTTGAATATCAATAAAAAAATTTTAAGTAAGCTTTTGATTGCTCTCTTCCACAAAGCTCCCCTCTTCCCTTCTCTGCCTCTGTCTCAGGAACCTGGCACCACCCTAGAAAAGACTAACAAGGCTGGCAGTGCTTCTACAACTCCTGTTGAAACTGACTAGCTCCTGCATTTCCCTATTAACCCCCGGGCCCCTCCCTCCCCGGGCTTGCAGGTTTTGAAGATCACAGGCTGCTGCAGCCGCCTTTACCTAGCAAAGCAATAAAGCGACTGTTCCTCTTTATCTGGAACTCTGCCTCTGCGTTCTATTTTGGCTCCGAAGCACGGAGGTCAGTTTTCGACAACACATTCCTACATCTTTTGATGTCAGGGAGAAAGGATTCCTGGCAAAACCAATTAAAAAGCTAAGATTGTTTGGACGCATTAAATGCTCACCGTTAAGATCACGAAAACCAGCCTGTAAAAGTTTAATATTGTGACCTTCAAAAGGGCATATGCTACCATACAGAAATCACCATCCTTACTCATCGATGACTAGGGGATCCATTATCAGTGGTCTTATGCCTGAAGACGGGTCACTGATCATCTCCAGCACCACTGTTTCCATGCTGCTGTGAATCTGCTGTCCAGCCTGAATTGTGAGCACTAGCCAACCCCCTTCCCCACCCCCAGTGTCCAGTGTTTCAGGAGAATGGGGTTAGAAACCCAGATTGGAAAGGTTGCCACACCTTAATGTCAGATTTTTTTTTTTGTTTTACAAAATGTTTGCTGTAAAAGATATTGCCAGTATCTTCACATTTGTAAAAGTAATGAGATCTCAAAATCTATGCTAAAAATTATTTTCATTTCCACAAAAATCTGGAGTAAAAGCCTATTAAGCCACCCTAACACTTTTGGAGACTACGGCTGGTTACTGAAAGTCCACGTGCTTGGAGATTTTAGACTCTTGAGAGAAATGATGAGTTAAACTCTTGGTACAGGTAATAAGAATGCGGACTATCAGGACTGAAATTTTTGGGCAAAGGAGAGACAAGTGTGCCGTGTTTTGCAAGGTGAACATCTAAGTTGGGAGGGACATTTTCTGGAAATCAAAAAGTGGAAAACAAACCATAACATTCTTTTGGCCTACCATTTTGTTATTATTATTATATTTTTTCAATGTTTATTTATTTTTGAAAGAGAGACAGAGAGAGAGAGAGAGAGTGAGAGAGACAGAGTGTGAGTGGAGAAGGGGCAGATAGAGAGAGAGGGAGACACAGAATGTGAAGCAGGCTCCAGGCTCTGAGCCATCAGCACAGAGCCTGATGCAGGGCTCAAACTCACGAACCGCGAGATCACGACCTGAGCTGAAGTTGGACGCTTAACCGACTGAGCCACCCACTCAGGCGCCCCATTGTTATTATCATCTTTAAATTTTTACTGTTATTTAAAAAGTTGAATGTTACTCTTAAAATTTTTTTTTTAAATAGAATGCTTTTCTGTGTGACAGTGTCACAGGACAGTTAAATATGCTTGAATCCAGTTCTGTGTGAGGAGTTCAGAAGGGAAAGATCCAGACTACTCAGTGGCAGCCTGATAAGTAACCACATATATAAACACAAACCAGTGTGGACGCTGACCACAGCATTAGCAAACATAAATACAAGAAATGAGTGAAGACAAATACCAGAGACAAACGGCAAAAAATTGAATCAACTGAAGGCCACTGATTCACTAATGAGAAAGGAAGTATTGGGGAAAAAACAGCAGGAAAAATCATAAAACCACTAAAAACGATGCGTTCTCTTCTTTTCTCAAGAAAAACGAAAGGGAGCACGAGGTACTGGTGAGCCAGTGTATTACTGCTCCATAGGTCTCAGAATTAAAGATGACGTCCCTGTTGTCAGTCATCCCAGCCCTGGTCCTCCCCCCGGGGTGTCTGGCCTCTGGCTCATCTGCTCTCACGTCTTGCAAGATTACAGTCAAATGTCGGCTGGAGCCATGGTTTCCTCAGAGGCTGGACGGGAGCAGGGGAGGAAAATCTGCTTCTGAGCTCCGTGGCAGTCACACTCTGTTCCACACAAATTCCAGAGTGAGGGATTCTGTGTATTGTTGCCCACAGGACGGAGGCTGTCCTAGTCTGCTTCCCATGTGGTCCTCTCCGTAGGCCAGACCCTAACCTACAGCTTGTTTCTTAAAAGTGTTCAAGGGAAAGAGTCCTCTGGCAAGATGGAAGCTACAGCCCTTTGAAACACGATCAGGTACATGTGATCAGGGAAACTCCCCCCACCTTTGCTGCTTGTTTATAAAGGCAAATCACAGGACACACCTACAGTCAAGCAAGGGGATTATGCACAAAGGATTCACAAAGGTCATCAGATTCACAAACACTAATAGTCTAGGATTATGGGCCACCTTAGAGTCTGTCCATTGCATACATGGAGGGAAAACTTTCAATAAAGTGTTAACAAACCTAAACAGCAGTATGTGGAAAGGACTATACACTATGCCTGATGGGGTTCATCTCAAGAATGGAAGATTGGTCTAACATTAGAAAACAGAGAATATTAATTCTCTCCATTGACAATATGAAGTAGAAAAATCATATGACATCTCAGTAAATGCACTGACATAATTCCACTTTCATTAGTGATAAAAGCTGTCTGCCTAATAAGAATAGAAGTAGTCTTTTTCGATGTAGTAAAGGGCATCTAGGAAAAATGTATAGCTTATATCACAATTAACAGTGACAAACTGGATGCTTCCCAGGGAAGAACAGAGGCAAAGCAAACATTTTTTACTCCCAGAACTTCTGTTCATCATTGTACTAGAAATCTTAGCCAATACAACAAAGCAAGCACAAGAAGTAAGAACCATAAAAATGGGGAGGGGAGGAGTACAATTTTCATTCACACATGATACGATATTATATCTATCTATATCTATATCTATATCTATATCTATCTATATCTATATATGCATATAGTGGTTTTATGATTTTTCCTGCTGGTTTTTCCCCAATACTTCCTTTTTCATTAGTGAATATATATATATATATATATATATATATATATACACACATGTATACTTATATATATATGTGTATATATATATATACATATATGTATGTATATTTCTAGTAGTTTTGTAATATTTTTCTTAGGATTTTGTATATATAATATATTATATATACACATATATATTATATATACAAAATCCTAAGAAAAATATTACAAAACTACTAGAAATATACATACATATATGTATATATGTATATAAAATGTATACAAAATCCTAAGAAAAATATTGCAAAACTACTAGAAATATTAGGTTAATTTAGCAAGATCACAAGAAGAAACTCAATATAAAAACAAAGTGTTTCTTTGTGTTAGCAATGAACTATCAGAAATTTTAAAAAGATCCATTCACAATATGAGCAAAAATAAAATACTTGGAGATTAGTTTAATAAAAGAGACACAAGGCATGTTCATGAAAGCATTTCTGAAAGAGTAAGGAGGACAAAATAAGTAGAGAAATATACCATGTTCATGGACTATAAGGTGCAATAATACTAAGATTTTAATTTCCCCCAAACTTATCTGTGGGTTCAATGCAACCCTAACCATAATTTCAGCAGAAATTTTTGTAAAAAATTGACAAGCCAATTTGATATTTATGTAGAAATGCAAAAACCTACATAAGCTAAAACATTTTTGAAAGTGAAGAAAAGTCAGAGAAGTCATGGCACATGATTACCAGATACAACAATAATTAAGACAGCATGGGAAAAATAGGCAAATAGATCAATGGAACAAAATAGGTCATCCAGAAGATGAGTCACACTTAGTTCTGTTGTGGAACTGGGTGGCTGACCCTGGATTCAGTCCTGTGACTTGCTTTAGCCAACAGGAAGTTAGCAAATGTGATGCTAACAGAAGAAAAGGACATGCCAATTATGCTCGCTCACCTTGGCACCTCTGTCAAGAGAGCTTGCTCAAGCTAGTCTGAGAGAAGATGAGGGAGGGACACAGGGCCCAGATACTCCCAGATACTGCCCTGTCCCAGAGCCAGTCAATAGCTGGACATGTGAATGAGCCATCTAAGAAAACAGCTCAGCTGAGACCAGTTGAAATTGCAAACTCACAAAGCCATGACTTTTATAAAAGCTTACGGTTTTGAGGTGGTTTGTTAATACGGCATCATTTTTCAGTGGATAACTGATGTACTTATAACTTATCTGCCTCAAAATTTCACCTCAAAGGACTTCTCATTCATTTTAAGAAATTGCTAGTGATGGGGCGCCTGGGTGGCACAGTCGGTTAAGCGTCCGACTTCAGCCAGGTCACGATCTCGCAGTCCGTGAGTTCGAGCCCCGCGTCGGGCTCTGGGCTGATGGCTCAGAGCCTGGAGCCTGTTTCCGATTCTGTGTCTCCCTCTCTCTCTGCCCCTCCCCCGTTCATGCTCTGTCTCTCTCTGTCCCCAAAATAAATAAAAAACGTTGAAAAAAAAATTAGAAAAAAAAAAAAAAAGAAATTGCTAGTGTTACTGAAGGATGTGTGTGTGTATTGTGTATGTTCTGGTTGGGAAGTTTGGTAATTCATATTATGGATTTTGATTTTTTTTCTCCACTTTGGTAGCTCAGTCAACTTTTCTAGTAACGAAGCAAGTGCTGCTCCAAGATCTCAGATATCAGATATGAACTGTAGAGTGTATTATGTGTAAATATTTGGATTTTAGTAAAATTTCCTAGATATTAGTAGGATTTGTTTTTACCAAATTCCAGTATTCTTATCAGATTGCTTCTAATTTATGCAAGAAAATGGTATTTATCCAACAGGAGAGTTTCCATCAGATGGCAGTTGACATTTCCGTTCATGATCGAGACTTTTTTTTTGAAATGCGGGATCTGTACACTTATTGCCTCTCAGATTCTGTTAAAAAAGTCATGAGATCATGACCGGAGCCGAAGTCAGATGTTTAAGTGACTGAGGCACCCAAGCGCCCCCAAAATGTGTCTATTCTTACATTTCTCTTTTAGCATTTTCTTCTTAAAGCCTGCTGGTGACATTCCAAAAGATATTTTTTTAACCACATATTTTAATTTTAGAAACTGTGATAGGAATTTTGGGAAACGACATGACCTCTCTGAGCTGCAACTGACTATATTAGAATCCTAAATGGTACTACATGATGGGAAAGAATTGCAAAAGTAACCTCAAAGAATGTATGACATCCAGGAATAATCTTATTCTTTTTTGGGGGGGGGGATAATCTTATTTTTGAGATTATTTCATGACCTGAGATTTGTTCAGAGACTGAAAACAAAGAGGTGCCTGGAGAGGTGCCTGGGTGGCTCAGTCGGTCAAGCATCCGATTTCAGCTCAGGTCACGATCTCACGGTTCATGGGTTTGAGCCTTGCGTCGGGCTCTGCGCTGACAGCTCAAGAGCCTGGAACCTGCTTCGGATTCTGTGTCTTCCTCTCTCTCTGCCCTTCCCCCACTCATGTTTCTCTCTCTCTCTGTCTTTCCCTCAAGAATAAATAAACATTAAAAAAATATTTACAAAATTGAAAATAAAGCTATGGACTAAACCCACAATTTGCCTCAGTGGGGTAAATTGAATGTCAACTTAAACTTTATTTTTTTCCACTCTGTTGAGATATAATTAATTTATAGTAAACTACACATACTTAAATTGCAAACTTTGAAAAATTTTGACAGAAGTATGCACTGTGAAACCATCACTGTAATCAAGATACCAAACACTTGCATCTACCTCAAAAGTTACTTCAGGCCCCTGGGCCATCTCCCCCTCTCTCCAACCCTGTTCCAACAATCAATGGTCTGTTCTCTGTCATGAGGGATTAGACTGCATTTCCTGAAATCTTAACAAAATTCAATCATAGAGCAGCAGTAGCGTTCTGTGTCTTCTTTCACTCAGCCTGGTTATTTTGAGATCCATCTACGTTGTTGTATGTATCTTTTTTTTTTTTTTAATGTTTCCTTTATTTCTGAGAGACTGAGAGAGACAGAGTGCAAGCGGGGGAGGGGCAGAGAGGGGGAGACACAGAACTCGAAGCAGGCTCCAGGCTCTGAGTTGTCAGCACAGAGCCCGACGTGGGGCTTGAATCCACAAGCTGTGAGTTCACGACCTGAGTTAAAGTCGGATGCTTAACTGACTGAGCCACCCAGGTGCTCCCGTTGTTGTATGTATCTAAAGGTTGTTGCATATTGGGACACCTGAGTGGCTCAGTGGACTAAGTACCTTGACTCTTGATTCCGGTTCAGGTCATGATCCCAGGGTCGTGGGATTGAGTCCGTATCAGGCTCTGGGATGACAGCATGGAGCCTGCTTGGGATTCTCTCTCTCCCTCTCCCCCGCTTGTGCATGTGCTCTCTCTCTCTCTCTCTCTCTCTCTCTCTCTCTCTCTCTCCCTCTCTCTCAAAATAAATAAATAAACATTAAAAAACGTTGTTGCAAATGATTACTGAGTGGTTTTTAACAGAATGAATATACTATGTTTTGTTTACCTATAAGTCTACTAATGGATATTTGGGATGCTTCCAGTGTTTGGCTATTACAAATACAGCTGCTATGAACAGTCGTGTAATAAGTCCTTTTATAAACATTTCCTTCTTTCTTGGGTAAATACCCAGCAATGAAAGGGCTGTTTCTTATGGTGAGTGTATGTTTACCTTGTTTAAGAACATGTCAAACTGTTTCCAACCTCACCCAGTGTATGAGAGAGTCAGGGTTCTACAACATCAGGTCAGCTCTTCTGGCCATTCTAGAAGGTGGCTGGTGGTATCTGACTGTGGTTTGAGTTTGCATTTCCCTGCTGACTGATGATATTCATCATCCTTTTGTGTATTTTGTGGGTTTTTACGCATTTGGTGGGATTTTTGTACCTTATTATGTGAAGGACTGTTCAATATTTTGTCCATTTTACTGGGTCATTTGTTTTCCTGTTACTGAATTGTAAGAATTTTTTTTTTTAATGTTTATTTTTGAGAGAGAGAGCGAGTGAGCGAGACAGCACAAGCATGAGGTAGGGAAGGGCAGAGAAAGAGGGGGACAGATGATCTGAAGTGGGCTCTGTACTGACAGCAGAGAGCCCAATGTGGGGCTCGAATTCACAAATCACAAGATCATGATGTGAGCTGAAGTCAGACACTTTATTTATTTAAAAAAAAAATTTTTTTTTTAAATTTTTTTTTCAACGTTTTTATTTATTTTTGGGACAGAGAGAGACAGAGCATGAACGGGGGAGGGGCAGAGAGAGAGGGAGACACAGAATTGGAAACAGGCTCCAGGCTCCGAGCCATCAGCCCAGAGCCTGACGCGGGGCTCGAACTCACGGACCGCGAGATCGTGACCTGGCTGAAGTCGGATGCTTAACCGACTGCGCCACCCAGGCGCCCCTATTTAAAAAAAATTTTTTAAAATTTTTTTCATTTCTGAGAGAGGGACAGAGCATGAGCAGGGGAGGGGCAGAGAGAGAGAGGGAGACACTGAATCCTAAGCAGGGTCCAGGCTCTGAGCTGTTAGCACAGAGCTCAACATGGGGCTCGAACTCATAAACCATGATTTCATGACCTGAGCCGAAGTTGGAAGCTTAACTGACTGAGCCACCCAGGCACCCCTGAAGTCAGACACTTTAAACCAACTGAACCACCAGGCACCCCTAAATTGGAAGAATTCTTTATATAATCTAGAGAGTAGTCCTATGTTTGATAGTTGTATTGCAAATATATTCTCATGCTGTTCATTCCCTTTTTATTTTGATGGTATGGTTTTAATTCTTTTGAAGAAAAATAGTTTTAATTTTAATAAAGTTCAAGCCATCAATTAGTTTTTCTTGTGAGATTCAGGTGTGTGTGTGTGTGTGTGTGTGTGTGTGTGTGTGTGTTTACCCAAAATCCTACAATTTTTATCCTCTCTTACATATTTTTTTAGATATTTTAGTTTTGGATTTCTTATTAATATCTGCCATCCATTCCATGTTTTTAAATGTGTGGTTATGAGTCAAGGGTCTATGTCTAATGCGCTGGTCTTGTTTGTCAAAATGACATTCTACTTTTCATTGAATTGCCTTGGGATCATTGCCAAAAGTAAATTTACCATATACGTGTAGGTCAACTTCTAAATGGGTGGTTCTGACACGGGGGGCAATTTTGTAGACCTCTTGGGCATCCCTCGTTAGATTTATTCTCAGGCATTTCATGGTGTCTTGTCCTATTTTTTAAAAAGAAATCTTGGATAAATGGTTAAAGTTATAGATGAAACTAAGAGTGGGCACATGGATAGTCCACATATATGGATTTAACAAATATGTTTGTCCTGATTTCTTTTTTTAAAATTTTTTTAATGCTTATTTATTTTTGACCGAGAGAGAGAGAGAGAGAGAGAGAGAGAGAGCTTGAGTGGGGATGGGGCAGAGAGAGAGGGAGACACAGAATCGGAAGCAGGCTCCAGACTCCGAGCTGTCAACACAGAGTCCAATGCAGGGCTCGAACTCACAGACCGTGAGATCATGACCTGAGCCGAAGTCAGACGCTCAACCAACTGAGCCACCCGGGCACCCATTTGTCCTGATTTCTGATCACTAACTTGCTTTCCGTGAATCTTTAAATCCCCAAATCCATGTCTTCCAGCTCCTGGAGAAAGGCTCTGTCTTGCTGCATTTTCTTGGGTTGGTGTTTTTCTAGTTGTTTCCACATGTTGGTTCTTCTCTCAGTTGTTCAATTGGTTGGAGCTTCTTGTTTAGATTCTTTGTTGTTGTTGTTGTTTTTTAATGTTTATTTAGTTTTGAGAGAGAGAGGGAGACAGAGTGTGAGCAGGAGAGGGGCTGAGAGAGAGAGAGGGAGACCCAGAATCCGAAGCAGGCTCCGGGCCCTTAGCTGTCAGCACAGAGCCTGAGGCAGGGCTTGAACTCACGAACCATGAGATCACGACCTGAGCTGAAGTCAAACACTTAACCGACTGAGCCACGCAGGCACCCCTTGTTTAGGTTATTGATCTGCTTGTCGGTCTCCGGCTCTCAAGGGGTGAGGTGGCTGAGAAGCAGTCTCATCAGTGATGTGCCCCGGGGTGGGGGGGGGGTGGGCAGGAGCACAGCCAATCAGGACTCTTGTCTCTTCTCACTCCTGCTCTTCAGCTTTCCTAGCCTCAAGTTTCCTTTAATATTGAGGGGCTGTTTTTGCTAGTGGCTTTTCATTTCCTGGTTGTGATGTTACGTTCCAAGGTGGTTCCTCCTCACGTAGCTTAGGGTTGGCGATTGGTTTATTTCCACAAACTGGGCGTCTATAAGCCATTGCAGCTTTATGTTCGTCCCTGGGTACTTCACTTGAACTGCTTGCTAAGTCCTTGTTTTTGCTGGAATTACCCCATCCAAAAATGGGTGCCAAGGAACCCGCCATTTGATGGCTTCAGCATTTGATGGCACATACTTGTGCCACATAGAGCCAGGTTAATGCCGAAACTGGTACCCGATGTTAACATGGAACCTGGGAGGACACGTAGCTTGTTCAAATGCACTTGCCATTTGGGCACCAAGGGACATATTTAGAATCAGAAATAAGTTTGTACTTTGTAACATCCCACGCTTTTTTGTCTCTTCAGGTTTCCAAAGTAGGTAGTACGAGTACGTGTCCCTGAGGGCTGTCACAGATTGCATCACGACGACCGGTTCCAAAGTCAAACATAGAATCACATTTGGCAAGTGTAAAACCATAATTTGAGCTGCGTCATAAAGAGGCCAGTTTTTGGTAACTGAACTCCAGCCCGTTCTCCATTTGTTGCTGTGAATATTGGACAACTGTTGAAACACGTCAATTAAAATTGCTCACAGCTCTCTTTACCAAGAATCTCTAAAAGCCATAAAAACAACATATGTCAGCTTCTAATAAATTGCAATAATTTTTAAATACTCCCTTTATTTACATAGAATATTTACTATTTGCTGTTTTGGCGTTTGTTTCTTTACTCAAATTATCCATGAAATGTTCAATAAAGATAATGTTTATGATCTGATTACTATTGTAACTCCATAATTCTAAAACGGATTCTGTGGGTCTTTACAGAAGGTCTTATAAAAGGAATGACAAGATAATTGTTTGATTGGCACATGGATGGTAATGAGCAGAAAAATGGCGTTGACGTAAAGAAACCCATTAAGATACATGGGGCGGTTGGATACAGAAAACTAGTCAGTTATAACAGCAGAAGAGTGATATCTCATTAACCCTCAAAAACAAAAGGAACACTTTTTTTTTTAATTTCCCTAGACACTAAACCAAAAACTACTGTTTTTTAAACCCATCAGGAAGCTCCTCTCCCTTCCCTACTTGCCTGATAATAAGCCCCAGTCTATGTCAAATCTTGGTACTTACTAGGCTTTTATAGCAGATGAGAAAATAGTAAAGTTAATGTCCCTTAACAGGCATTTCATTTGTACCCGTTTCATTCTGAGTATGACAAATCCATCCAATACACTCAATCTTTACACAAAAATGATTTAAAATGGACGATTAGATGGGCACAGTAATTGAACTTTCCCCCTCGGCTATGAGAAAATCATGTCTCTAGTAATAAAGACTCTTTAAAACAACTGAATTTCAACACAAAGAATGACCTTAGAGACTGAGGGGTTAATTTCTCATTTAATTTCTCCATTTTCCCTCACTTGTACCCACCATTTGGAGTCTCTCAACCCAGCGTCTGTAATATCTTTTCCCTTAATGTCTGCACTCTGCTACTTTCCTGGTGGAAGACCGCCTTGTCCTTTCAGCCCTAGCAGACACATTATTCTACTTCCAAGTAGGTGAACGTGGCCACATATATCCTTTGTAGTTAGTGTGCTATGTGCATTTGACTCTAAACTACGTAGTGGGGGAGTTCTTCACTTTTAAAAGCGTGGATTCCTGACTTTACTCTTTGATCTTTATAAAGCCATATGGTTTTCCTGACCTTGGATAACGTGAGAGATATTGAGCAATTGAGGATGTGCAGAGGCTGTTGAAAATCTGTCAGGAAATAACAGAGCACTAGCATGAAGGATGGAGACCACTAGCATGACCACTAGGATGGAGACCACTAGGATGACCACTAGGATGGAGACCACTAGGATGACCACTAGGATGGAGACCACTAGGATGACCACTAGGATGGAGACCACTAGGACGACCACTAGAATGACCACTAGGATGGAGACCACTAGGAGGTCCACTAGGTTGGAGCATGGAGACCACTGTCCTCACCACCCAAATCATCTGCATCTCAATTCCTTTGGATGCACCTGCAAGTGATCAGAATTGCTAGCAACAAAACAAAATATCAAACACAGTGCTTGCTTTCCACTGCTGGCATTTCCCCCTGGCTAGTCAGCAGATCACCCATGGGTGGTGGAGGGAGGGCGAAGGCACAACCAAACCGGGTGACTGAGGGAATCTGGGACCCTAAAATCTCCTTTCCTGGGTAGGTGAATAGAATTCAGTTCAATATGTTGAAATTGATTTGTTTAATTAAAATGGTAAGGTCCTCAATTTCAAGGAGTCTAGGAAACCCAATCAAAACTTATCTTGAGTTCTTTATATTTTTTATATAATTCTAAATTTTATTTTACTTTAGTATAGCTTCTGTAGTTTTTAGTACAGGAAACTGCAAAATAAATTTTAAAAATTGCGAGAAAGTAGCACTACCCAAATATCAAGTATATACAAAGAATCAGCTTGTTTCGCTCGTCTGTGTAGTTTGGCCAAAGCTGCGGAAGGGCATCCAACTTAGAGTATTTTATGTTTTATTTTTCTATTCTATGAACGGTTGACAATTCTATCTTCTCTGCCCAGAGGAATTGGATAGAAAATATTCACATGACTAAATTTTTGCATATTCTATGCACTTTATTTTTTCCATGTCCATGCCCAAATACTATTCCCAAAATAAGCCGTAATGTATTTTTCTGAACAAAATCATATAAATGTTATATGGATTTGAGAGTTACTTTATGTGTAGGAACATTAAGAAATTCTTTTGTTTCATATATATATATATATATATATATATATATATATATATATGCTTATAAAACAGAAAAGAGTATGACTGTGTTTTCCTATTCATTTAGAATTGTTTCTCAAAGCTTCAAAGGCAGGTGGAGAGGTCAAATACCCATATTAGTATTTTCATTTAGTGGCAATTTTTTCATTTCACAATGAGTAAAATATTTGAAGACTGTGATTCCATGGGTTACTGGTCTCAGGTCAAAAATAGGTTCCATGCACTTATACAGGCGTTTGCTACATAACCATCCATCTATACTGTACCCTTAATCTTTCCTCTATGCCTTCATGAGTCTCGACAATGAATATGCCATTCGCATGAATTTTGAGGGTCACCTGGATATCATGACTGCCTGGTACGGCCAGAACACAAAAAGTTGTGTTATTCCTATCACACCATAACCATCTTCCACACTTTGCTGAATAAGGGAGCTAAGGGGCTGAAGGCATTTTTGCAATCAGAGGATAGCTTCGTAATTTATGAAATTGTTTTCAAAACTATTAAGGCGTATCAGTTCTAAATAGCTTAGAAAACATTTGGACTCGAAAGCATGTGGTCTAGGAGGGCTTAAGGGACGGTGTCCTTTAAAGGACTCAACACAGATAACTACTGTTAGTGACTGACAGTGCTAGGGACACCTGCTTGGAGGCTCTGTGTACATTTCTAATGGGAATCCTCTTGGGAACATGCACATTGACATTGCTATAAATCCACGGTCTCCCACTTTGGTTAGAGCGAAATACACTGTTATAACCTCTTTGGTTCTCAGTTGGAATGGGGCTACTGATGGCTTTTAGCAGAGAATGGCTCAGCAGTAAACCACTGCCCACAGGCTAATGTGTCTGAGAAAGTGGTTTCAGAAAGTGACAGCAGGAGATGGCTGGAAAGAACCAGATGCTCTGGGAAATAATGATGTAGGCGCAACTGTCCCTCCTCCAGCTACACCTGCTCACAAGATGAGAGGCTGATAAACAGTGCGAGGGGAGGCGAGCAGGAAAAATGGTAGGGTTTTCCATTGCTTCAGAATCTGCTGAGGAATATTCCATCTGCCTTTTACAGTTTCTACATCTCATCTCCAGATCAAATTTGATTAACTGCCAACTCAACCTCCAGAATCCACCTGTTGGAAAAAGAAGGTCATATTATGGGCACCCTCAACCAACTGAACCGTGATTTTGCCAATTCAGCAAAAGAAATGGGTTCAATTTTCATCAGACTGTAAGATTCCTCTCAGCTCTGATTTCTGTATACATTCCATATCTCTAAATTCTTTAAACTCAAAAGAATGTCCTTATCAATAAACTAAGTTCAGAGGTTATTTCTTAATAGGTTATTTCTGTGTAGTAAGGCTAATATATGAAATTCTTCATTTTTTTTTTCTTTTCCCACTGGAAAAATAATGGTCCACAATTTGTCTTGAACTTCAGCTCTGTTTTGTTGGCTATATGAAGCTGTTTCTGGAAATTTCATTGTAAAAATGAAAACATCAGGTATTTGTAGGTATACAAATTTCTAGTAAGTCACTGGGTGAGTGAGTTAGATATTCTCACAAATAATGTAGGGGCCAAGGGACAGGCTGTCCTCAGACGGGCAACTTTGGCATAAAGATTATTTTGAGATAGAAGTAATCAAAATCCAGCAGAGTCAGGAAAAACTCTTCACCTTTCCCTCAACTGCCTAAAAAGAATCTGGACAGAGGACCCGCTCCAGGAAGAGAGCTACCATCACAGATAGCTGCATTATGATAGGAAGCAGGTTTGCTGGACAGAGAAGAGCCTAGCAAGGCCACTTGGATCAAGGTCTCTGTGTCCCATGGTTTCTGCGTGGCTCGGCAAACATTTGTTTACCAAACATTTGCCCTTTTACATCTTCCTGTGGCTTGCATTCCTTACCTTTTAAGTTCCAGGTCTCTACCCCCTTTTCCTTAGTTCAGAATGACATATATACCTCATTTTGCCTGACTGTCTTTGGAATGTTTCCATGTCTGTGTGAATTCCCCATACGTATGAAATTAAATTGGCTTTTCTCCTATGAATCTGTCTCATGACCATTTGATTTTTAGTCCAGCTAGAAGGACCATGAGGGGCAGAGGAAGTTCTTCCTTCCCGACAACAGTCATCTGAGATGATATAAAAGAAAGAAAACAAACTACTGCGACATAATTGCTCATGGTCTATGTTAGGTATAGCATGGAAAAAGTGTTTATTAAAAACATTTTTTTTAACGTTTATTCATTTTTGAGAGACAGACACACAGAACAAGCGGGGGAGGGGCAGAGAGAGAGAGGGAGACACGGAATCTGAAGCAGGCTCCAGGTTCCAAGCTGTCAACACAGCCTGGCACGGGGCTCGAATTCACGAACCGTGAGATCATGACCTGAGCCGAAGTTGGACCCTTAACCGACTGAGCCACCCAGGCACCCCTGGCAAAAGTGTTTTTTAATCACCAGCCATAGTTTCTGCTGTTCTAGCATGTCAGAATGGGGCAATTTGGCCAGAAATGTGTAATAAACACTTTCTTATGCAAGTCTCTTTTATATCACACATATAAAACAGAAGATCAATACAATACAATAATATTTCTAAGATGTTGTTACGAAGGCTGGCCAAATACCTTTCGTTGTCATTAAAATTATAACAAACCTAGCATCCATCATGTTATAATGTCTCATTTTTAAAGAATGTGGAATCAGAATTAATAGGTTTTGAGCATTGTCTATTGCTCTGCAGTAAATTATTCCGAGATCTATGTACCTCTTTCCCAGAGGCTTTCTATAAAGAGAAAGAAATGCAAAATGTGTAGAGTCTCTTGGTTCGGAGATGTATAAGCCGCTATTCTATGTTTTGATTAGAGAACAGTGAAAAATACAGTCTCTTGGTGCCTCATTAAGGGAGTTTCAATCAAACGTTATCTTTGTACTGGCCTCAGATTAAATAAGGGAATTGTGACTAGACGGCTCCCATGACTGATCAGTGAGATTAATGGTATCGAATGGGGTCAGGTGTCCCTTTCCCAGCACATCCCTCTTATAAAAAGCTGTCAGCTGGTCTTCTGCATTAAACTGAGCCTTGAGCTGTGGGCAAACCCCTGCCCCTACCCCTTTGACTGTATGAGCACGCAGATTTTGTGGGTTGGGGCCAGGAGCAGCTCTCCTGAGGTGAGCACAGAAAGAGGCAGGCACAACTTCGAAGAGTTACCACAGTCGCCTTGAAGAGGAACCACCTAACAGACTATTGGACTGACTCTTTGTCTCTTCGTATCTTGAAACACTCTTCTCAAAGAAAGTCCTGGTCAGTCGGTGAAGAAGATCCCTAATTTTGCCAAATCCTAAAACGGCGCATGTACAAATTCATTTAAAGCTTTATGTGATTTGTTATGGAGTTGGTGCTGTCATGCCGTCGTCATGAACTATTGGTTGGCAAACTGACGGGGCACATTCTAATGCTGAGATAGAGGGTACCATTAGGGCACTCCCCATATGTGCAAATGCAGCTTTTGATCATCTCCTTTCCTACCTTCCTTGCTTTTATCTCATAAAGTCACATTCACTCACCCCGCACTACGACCAAACACCGAACCCTGTGACTTTTGAGCCTTACGATACTGAAGGAACAAAATACTGATGCTGGGGATTATTTAAAGAGATATAATTGTTCAGAGAAAATTGCTTGAAAGATGAAATTCCTCCTAAAATCTCTATTTATAACAATTTGTAATCTTCTTTCTAGCTAATTTCATCCAGGTGTGACTGTCCTCATTCATTATTACCACTTGGCACTTTTAAACTCGGTGGGATTTATTTTATTCCTATCAATAATTATTATTCACGTGGGCATTCACAGTGAAATTCATTCTAATGGGATTCATTAATTTATGGAGGATGTTCTCGAGTCTTCAGGCAAAAACTTAACAATTATTTCATTTCCTACTTTTAAAAATGAAATTCATACGCAGTTAATAATGTAATTAGTACAGTGTCTGAAAGACGTCAGAATCTGCTGCAGCCCTATGGAAGGCAGCAAGTTACCTCTTTTGAAGAATGGGTTAATATGCAGTAAGAAATAAAATACTCATCCAGCTTTAAATTCTACTCAAAACCATAAAGCCTGGAGCTTCAATATTAAATAATGACTTTATTGCTTTGCCTAAACCATTTTTCCCTTTTCTCCAATAATTTTTTTTGTATTTTATTTTTTAATTCACCGAAATCATAGAAAATAACTCCAGATCTGTAAGCCTAAGGTGGTAATTTTAAAACTAGTTGAAGGGAAGGTTTCAATTACTCATGTTCTTTTTCACTTGTTATTGTTCTTTGGGAAACAAAGGCAAGGAGGGGACAGTCGGGATCATTGGGCCCAATTTACTGGGGAGACGAACCAGCTCGTGCCCGGGAAGACGCGGCAGGTGAGTGGCAGAGAGGACAGCCAGGCCTTCTCGTCCAGAGCAGGGCCTGCCCCCCAGCCTGTGTCCTCGCGACTGTAATATTAACTTATTCTCAGGGGTTCTTCAGTCGGGCTTTTCTCTTTATGTAAATGTAAAGTTAAAAATGCAAATTTCTCGGTTAATAAAAGGCGTGTTGTTAAAATCTGCCTTCCACTTTAAAAACTGTGGAATTAGGAAATCTAGTAAGTTGGCATAATTTGTGTGTGGCAATACCCATGGCTCCCTGGCCTGGCCCCCAACTTATTTCCACGGATGTCTTCTTCTCAGACACTCTGAGATCTAAACGGGATCACTCCGAAGGCCTGAAGGTGGGTCCCTCTCAAAAGTATTTGCAATTCTGAAGATGCAATCTTCTTTGAGGAATGCCTCTATAGTGATGGCATGTCAGATAGTCATGTCTGTCATTCAGATGAAAAGTCCTGCCTGTGGTGTCCGCCATTTTGCCACATACACTTACTCATCTGCTGTTGACATCCTATCTTGTTTTCCAAAAGGATTCGTGGCCATACCACAGCCCAAAGGAGGCCAGTGTTTCTGCACAGGTTTAGGCAAGCCTTCTGCAACATTTAGAGACTTAAGGACATCACGAGGTATGAAGCATCTAGATATTTTTAGTCATTAAGTAGTACTAAGAGCTACAGGACTGTCCCTATGGCATAAATATAGAAAAAAGGATGAATAAGTTATGAAAACCACAGGCAAAAAAAAAAAGTACAGTTAAAGAAAAATAACTACAAAGAGTAAGAAAAATGGCTAAGTATCCAAAAAAAAGAAAAAAAGTTCTGCTTATACAAAAATCGATTCAAAGCCACATACTCTAATAAGCTCCTTTATACTAATACGTACCAACATTTTGTCTCTCTTAGCAAATGTTAATGCAATGCAAATGGTATTTCTCTATTTTAAATAAATGTACTCCTCTTGACTATAAATTAATAGAAATAGATCCAATTATAAGAGCTTAAAATATCCCCTGTTTTTGTTTTTAACCAACTTCTAAATTTTATAAATATTAAAATCTAGGAAGAAAACAGAATACATTATTGGGTCAATGTCTTACCATAAACATCTCAAATTAATTATTAACTTCCTACAATCAACTGATTTATTTTGATACACTAACACATAAAAGGTTCCACATAAATTATTGTTAATTACATCAATTTCATCTGTAATGCCATATATTTTCCATTGAGCTTTAATTAGAGCTATTTATATGTGTGCTATTATAAACATATTACATATTAGTGTTTTTTGTTGTTTTTTTTTTTTTCCTAGAACTGCAGCCATGAAGGAGGAAAATGTAATCGGAAATCAAGAAGTAGAATAAACACTGTTTAATTCACCAGTGTTAGGAGCGGCAAGAGAACGTAAGTTGTTCGGAAATTAGTTTACTTTCCCTTTGGCCAATGTTCTGTCAGAGCCCTGGGCCCCCAGCATCCTGGTGAATTGCCTGCAAAGTGCTTCTCAAACTTCAACATGTGCAACAAGTGCGTGGGGAATCCGGCCAAAATGAAGATTCTGATTCTGTGGGTCCGGGGTGGGATCTTTGCATCTGGATTTTTAACCATCTCCCAGGTGATGCCAAGCTGACTTGCAATCACAATTTGGGTAGCAACGTCACGGGGTGAAGTGTCTCAGATGTGGTCCCTTGGCCACAAGCAATATGAATTAGATGGCTTGTTAAAAAATAAATGCAGAATGAAAGCGCTCACCCCAGACCCAGGGCAGCTGAGTTCCAAGCTACAGCCAGTTTCCGAGCCGACCCTCCGCGTGACGGTCTCTGCACACTGAGGTTTGAGAAGCACTGCTCCAAAGGGGATTGCACAATCTGTGGCTGGACGTATGTGTGTGTGTGTGTGTGTGTGTGTTTTAACGTTTATTTATTTTTGAGACAGAGAGAGACGGAGCATGAATGGGGGAGGGTCAGAGAGAGGGAGACACAGAATCTGAAACAGGCTCCAGGCTCTGAGCGGTGAGCACAGAGCCTGTTGCGGGGCTCGAACTCACGGACCGCGAGGTCATGACCTGAGCCGAAGTCAGCTGCTTAACCGACTGAGCCACCCAGGCGCCCCTGGACGTGTGTTTTAAGCCTGAATGTTACCTGTAGGGGTCAAGGGCCACTGCTCACAAAATAACCGAATGAGCCCAAGGTTGTCAAAAACTAACGTAAACGATTACTGCCTGAGACCAGTCACCACGTCATTAAGTTTTTAAGATGACTGTGTCACCTTGTCTCTTCACGTGGTAACGCAGACTCTGGCTCCTGGACCAGTAGCCTTCAAACTTCAGCGTGCACAGGGCCACCTGGAGAGCTTGGTCAAACCCACCCCCAGAGCTTCCGGGAAAGCAGAATTTGTGTTTCGAGGCTCCCCAGCGATGCCGATGCTGGTCTGGGGATCACACTGGGTCCCGGATTACTGCATGATCTTGATCACTCACAGCACCTAGAATGCCGATGTCCTGCTGCATTTATTTATTCAATGCAAGTATTGTTTACAAACGGGTGCGTTTATTGAACACAAACTGTTTGCCCACGTGCTGAGATGGCCCAGGGGTTTAAAAAACAACATAAGATACAGTCCCTGTTTACCGGGATTTTGCAGTCTAAGTAGATAGAACAAGTTAACATGTAAAACCAGTCCAGGACACTTCAAGGGAGCACACCGCAAAGGGTTAAAATGAATGAATTATTCCCGCTTTAGAATTCAGTGTGGGCTGAACTAGCTTCTATTGGTTTAATGAAAAACAAGGCATTAAACGTATTCCTGTTTGCAGTGATAGCAAATTGAAAGGACATTAGTTCAATATTTGCAGGTTCTTTGGCCTTTTCCATAGAGGCAATTATACCTCTTACAAATAATGATTGCTTTGTCCTTCCTTTCCAATCCTTATGCTCTTAATTCATTTTATGATTATTTTCTCTTTCCGTGTGATTTTTAAATTATGTAATATGTCGCATGGTTCTAAGACAGGCGTGCTAAAGCGCATGAGCTGAGGGGCGCCCTTTCGTGTCCTACTCACATGGAGTTCTAAGGGAATGACTCCCCCTCCAGTTTTGCTGTGGGGTGCTGTCCATTTGGAATCTGCTATGAGACGGGTTGAAAGTGTGCAATAACAATCTTGTTCAAAAATAAATAAGTATGTGTATGTGT
This sequence comes from Herpailurus yagouaroundi, assembly GCF_014898765.1. NCBI lineage: Eukaryota > Metazoa > Chordata > Mammalia > Carnivora > Felidae > Herpailurus > Herpailurus yagouaroundi. Next base: position 30,171,337 of record NW_024412434.1, read on the forward strand.
TATGCCTTTTATACTGACACTTAAAGATGCACTAAGCAAAGTCTTTTGGTCACTGTCCCCAGGCCATCTGACTCCTTCTCTAAGCAACCCCAAGCTAGCCCTCTAGTCTCCCTGCTTCTGTGCCTTTCTAGAATTTCCACATGCCTCTTCAAGCAGATATGAGTGTGTAATGCTGTTAGGCCTTCAAAGAAAATGTTTTCATAAAATACACATTGTCTTGTGTCTTGTTTTATTCACCTAGAAATATATGTATCCTAGAGGTTTTCCCTCTAATACTAAGCCCTTTTTTATTCTTTCAAACTTTCCACTCTAATTCAGCACTGCACAGATCCATCATAATTTACTTTGCCAATCTCTTATTAATGAACGTTGAGGTCGTTCACGATGTTTTGCGATTATAAGCAAGACCACAGTGAACGACCTTGCGCGCATGTCCCATTGCATGTATTTCAACTGATAAATGATAAATCATAAGAGCTACACTGCCAGTTCAAGGGCACTTAAGCATTTGCGATTTTGATAGGATCATCAAAATGACCACCCAGGTTTGCAGATGCAAACGCAGGGACGGGCATGTCCCTTTTGCCAAAGCCTCACCATCAGGGCTTACATCCACTTGGCATTGTGCCCACCATGGGAAAATGGTGTTTCAGAGGATCACGCCTTTCCTTTGCTCGTGGTCTCCGTGGAGATCAGTATCTTTCCTTCAGGGCCACTGGTGTTTTCCTTCCCACTGACTCTTCACTCATCATCTTTCCTCAGTTTTCTTTAGACTTGGTCTTTTCCTAATAAATTGTTTTGTTTTGTTTTGAAAGATAGAGAGAGAGAGAGAGAGAGAGAGAGAGAGAGACAGAGAGAGAGAGAGTGCAAGTGGGGGAGGAGCAGAGGGAGAGGAAGAGAGAGAATCTCAAGCAGCCTCCACGGTCAGTGCAGAGCCCAACTCGGGGCCCGATCCCACGACTGTGAGATCATGGTCTGAGCAGAAATGAAGTCAGATGCTCAACTGACTGAGCCACCCAGCTGCCCCATCTAATTAACTTTCTGTCTTGTTTTTAGGAACCTTTAATTTTTTGGGGGGGGTACCTTTTTTTTCTTGAAATATGAACCCAAACATTTTTTTCAGTTCTTGGGTTGTTTTAATTTTGGATAGGAAGAGCTTCCTTTTTAATGTAGTAGGTTTTTAAAGGTAATCAAGTTTGTCAACTTTTATTTATGTGCACTAGGTTTTCCATATTAGAAAAGGCCTACTTCACTCGTATAAAGGAGTACTATTTGTTTTTATAAATTATTTTCGTGGTTGCATTTTTTCATAATTAAGTCTCTATCCATTAGAAGCTTCATCTGGTCTACATTCGGGGATACGCATCACATTTCCTTTTGTTTTCTTCAGATAGGTACTGGTTAGTCTTAATGACTTAAAGGCTCTTATGCATTGTCTCCTTGTCAATCACTGGTAACGGTTCCCTGTGTCACCTCCATTTTTTCTTGATCAGCTTCAGCAAGGACTTACGAGTTCTCTGAAAGGAACACAGTCTTGGCTCTGGTGATCGCTCTGTGGCCCATTTATTTTGTATTTTATTAATTATTCTTTTACTTTCTTTTTTTCATTGTTCGACCTTTTGAGTTTTATTTGCCGTGATTTACCTACATTCTTAATATGAATGTTTAGCTCATTGATTGTAAGCTTTTCTTTTTTTCCCCTAATATATGCAGCCATGATTTAAAACAGAAAATGAAACCCCATAAGCATGTCTTTTTTTTTTTTTTAATTTTTTTTCCACGTTTTTATTTTATTTTTGGGACAGAGAGAGACAGAGCATGAACGGGGGAGGGGCAGAGAGAGAGGGAGACACAGAATCGGAAACAGCCTCCGGGCTCTGAGCCATCAGCCCAGAGCCTGACGCGGAGCTCGAACTCACGGACCGCGAGATCGTGACCTGGCTGAAGTCGGACGCTTAACCGACTGCGCCACCCAGGCGCCCCAAGCATGTCTTTAACTATCCACAAGTTTTGAAATGCAATTTTAAAATTGCATTCAGTTCAAGATATTTTTCAAATTTTGGTGTAATTTCTTCTTTGATCTGTGGGTTATTTAGAAGTATATTGTGTCTTTCCCAAAAGTTTAGGGGTTTTCTCATTTTTTGGTTTCTAGCTTAATTCCATTTTCTTCGTGAATCATGTTTTGTATTATTTTTAATCCTTAGCAATAATTGGAAACTTGATTTGTGGCCCAGAGTATACTGTATTTTTGTGTTTTATGTGTACTAGAAAATGATATGTATTTTATGACATAGATATGTCAGCTGGGTCTCCTTTGCTAACATCTTTTACGTCCTTACGGGTTATCATTTTGTGTCTGTTTATTGTATCATTTACTTTGAGGGGTGTGTGAACATCTTCTGTGATGTGGATTTGTCTCTGTTCTCCTTTAGTTACTTATTTGCATCATGTATTTTGAGGCTTTGCTATTACCTAGCTATTACATAAATGCTTCAAGGCTATGCATTTAAGTTAGTAACTGTTACGTCTTCTTAGTGAATTGTACATTCTGACATTATGAAATGTCACCCTTCATCCCTCGCACCACTTCTTACCTTGAAGTCAACTTGGTCTGAGATTAATCTGGCTACACGGCCTTTCTTTTGTTCAATGTTTCCATGACAGATATTCTCCCGTCCTTTTACTTCAACCTTTGTTTGATCTCGTGTAATCTTTTGTAGAACCTTTATGTAATCTCTAGGTGAGTCTTGAAAACAACACAGAATTTCTGTGTGAGTGTGAACACATATGTGTGTGTGTTTCAATTCAGTATGACAATTTTTGGTCTTTTAAGTAGACCATTTAAAGTAATAACTTTTACATTTGGAGTAATACATTTAAAGTAATAACTAATGTATTTGTGCTTAGATTTACCACCAAACTATTCACTTTCTATTTTTATGCTCTTTCTTCTCCCTTAGAGTAAATATTTTAGACTATTTCTACTATTCTATATCCCATTAGCTTTTTCATTTCTTCCTTGCTTCCCCCTTTCTTTCTTTGTTAAATAAATTTATTTTTAAATTTCATTTATTTATTAAATAAATTTCATTTATTTATTGTTTATTTATTTAATTTCATTCATTAACATGCAGTGCAGTATTGATTTCAGGAGCAGAACCCAGTGATTCATCACTTACATTTAACACCCAGTGCTCATCCCAACAAGTGCCCTCCTTAATGCCCATCACCCATTTAGCCCATCCCCCTCCAACCCCCTCCCCTTCTGCCATCAACCCTCAGTTTGTTCTCTATATTTAAGAATCTCTTATGGTTCGCCTCACTGTCTATTTTTAAAGTGCTTTTCCTTCCCTTCCCCTATGTTCATCTGTTTTGTTTCTTAAATTCCACCTGTGAGTGAAATCATATGAAATTTGTCTTTCTCTGGCTTATTTCACTTAGCATAATACCCTCCAGTTCCATCCGTGTGGTCGCAAACGGCAACATTTCATTCTTTTTGATGGCCGAGTAATACTCCATTGTGTCTATATACACCACATCTTCTTTTTCCATTCCTGGGCTCTTTCTACAAGTTGTCCATTGTTGATAGCAGTGCTACAAACATTGACCCATTAGCTTTTTATCTGAACCATTTCTATTATTATTTTGAAGATTATCAGACACTATAGTATGCATTCTTGGCTTATGGACACGTAACATAAACAGGCACTTTTACCCCTTTCAAGACAAGGCAAAGATCTTATTAACTCTTACTCCATTTATCTCTCTTCCAAACTCCTAAGCTATTTTGGTGTTTCCTTTTGATTCTAAATTTATTTTGCAATCCAGAAAATATTATTTTTAAAATTTTATGTAGTTGGTATTTGTATGGCTTGCCCAAATCTTTACCCTTTCTTCCTCACACCTTCTGGCAACTTTATGCCTTCCTCTGGGACATGTTTTCACTCTTCAGTATTTCCTTTAGTGCACATTTAAGGGAGATAAACTGTGCCAGGTTTGTATAAGAAATAATAATTATGTGACCTTCATTAATTTTTTTAAATGTTAATTTATTTTTGAGAGAGAGAGAGAAGGGGAGAGAGAGAGAGAGAGAGAGAGAGGAAAGGACAGAGAGAGGGAGACACAGAATCTGAAGCAGGCTCCAGGCTCTGAGCTGTCAGCACAGAGCCCAACATGGGGCTTGAACTCACAGACCGCGAGATCATGAGCTGAGCTGAAGTTGGATGCCCAACCGACTGAGCCTCCCAGGTACCCCTACCTTCATTTTTGAAGAGCATTTTTGGTTGGGTATATGATTCTAGATTTGGAATGTCTTTCAGCACTTCAAATACATTATTTTCTTGACTCTAGTGTTTGTTCTCAGAAGACAGTGGTTCATCTGAAAGTAATCTGTAGTTTTTTTTCTGGCTTCTTTGAGGCTTTCCTGTCCCCTTGGTTTCAGTGAGGACACCATGAGGTTACAAAGCACTACCTAAAAATTACATAGTTATTTACTTGTGGTTCACATACTAATTTAACTGGTAGCTTGATTTGCTTTTTCATTTAAAGAAAATTACGAGTCTTTATTTTTTCAAATACTGCTTCTGTGTGGTTCTTTCTCTTCTGTGTTTCATTCAAAACATTTTTGGCAAATCTATCTAGCAGTTTTGTAGTCCTCATTTTTTTTCTGACTCTATTTTTCCCCATTTGGTGAGCTCCTAATTTCCGCTGTTATATTTTTCAGTTTTAGATTGCCATTTGATGATTTTCCATAAAGTCTAATTTTTTTGGTGAAGTTATTCACCAGGTCTTTTATTTCAAGGCCCATGAAGTTTATATCCGTATTCTCTGCTTCTGTTTTCTGTTGTTTCTTGCAGTATGTATGTGTCTTTCCTTCTCGACCACTTGATTATTATTAATTATGTGTTGTGAAACACATTGGAAACATGTAGAATGATTTGTCATCTCCTTTGGAGAGGACAGTTCTTTGCTTCTTACAGAAGGTTAGTGACTCTACAAACCTGAAAAACATCTTGCAATTTCAGGAAGAGGCATGACCTAAAGCTGGCTTGGTATTTTTCTACATATGCCTTATTTCTCAGGTGTGATCTTTGAGGTCCAGATCCAAAGACGGGCATCTACCAGAAGTGACCTCCATTCTTGGGGCCCTGCTTCACCATTCATGGTATGCAAGCACCTGTCTCTCTGACTCCTGAGTGCATATTCTGCTGAGCAGAAGATGCTTCTTGCTGTCAAATTGCCCCAAATCCCAGATCACTTCTTGGCGATGCCTTATCATCTCAGATCTTGGCATGATGGTTTTTCATAGATCTCTGATGACTTAAGCCTGATTCCTAGGATGTTTTATCTGGATTTCACTGTTCTGTTCATTAGAAGAGTTGTCCTGAATATCTGAGTCCACCATCACCTTAAGCATAGCTGCCTCTTTCTGCCTATTTGAAATGCCATCTTTTTAAATATATGACATTATTATATAAACTTAACCAAGGTTTTAGATTTTTCCTTTCTGTTCCATAAGTTTTTCTGTCATATATGTGGCAGCAACCTACTGTTTTATTTACTGAGGCTTTCTAACATGTTCTGATACCTGTTGGGATGATCGCTTTTCACTGTTGTATGATTTTTTTAATTAGTCTTCCTTAGTTCAGGTTTTTGTTTTCCTTTTGTTTCTCTCTCCATGAACTTCTGAACACGGTTAGCTAGTTCCCACTGAAAATCTGTTGTTATTTGAAGGGAGGGGATAATCTTTAATTTCCATATTGAATTAAGACACGACATCTCTGTGATGTTGCATATTTTTACTTAAGAACATTGCTGATCAGCTGACATGACTTTACTTCTTCAGCCCTTCAACAGTTTTAATGGCTTTCTTCATAAGGATATTGATATTTTACTCGTGCTAATCGTACGTAGTTTATTGTTCTGATGTCGTTGGGAAAGTGATATTTTCCTATCATGATTGGGTGTTTACAAAATGAGACTTATTTATTCACCATGTTGGTTATGTTATACTTTATACTTGATCTGTTTTGTGGTGTAGTTGTTAGCTGTAAAATTACCTTGGCTTTTGCTTTAACTAAAGCACTTTTCTTTTTAAAATAATTATAGACTCACAGGAAGTCGCAAAGATAGCGCCCTGAGGTCCCGTGTACTTTTGTCCAGTTTCCCTCAGTGGCTACGGCTTACATAATTATGGTGTCTTATCAAGACCAGGGGTTTGCCATTGGTACAATGTGTATGCATAGCTCTGTATCATTTTATAACAAATGTAGTCTGTGTAACTGCCACCGCAGTCAAAATACACAGAATGTTCCATCACCACAAATACCTTCCCTGTACTATGCCTCTTATAGTCATAACCTCCCACCCGTCTCTACCTTCCTCAGCTCCTAGCAAACACGAATTTTCTCCCCATCTATATAATTTTTGCCATTTTGAGAATGTTCCATAAATGGAAACATACATGACCTTTTGAGATTGACAACCTTCGCTCAGCACAGTGCCTTGAAATCCATATGAATTGTTACACATAATAAAAAGTGTTCTCCTTTTTAGAGCTCAGTAGCATCCCATGGAATAAATGTAATGGTATTTTTTTTTTTTAGCCATTCAGCTATTGTAGAGCATTTTAGCTGTTTCCAGTTTTTTGATTATTTCAAACAGAACTTCTGTAAAGATCCATGTACAGGTTCTTACGTTGGCAAAGGTTTTCATTTTTCTGGGACAGATGCCCAGGGGTGGGACTGATGGCTTGTATGCTATGTATATATTTAGTTTTGGGGGAAAAAATCGCAGAGGGACTGAGTCAGTTTGAGGGAAGGGGAGAAAAAGTACATCCCTTTGCCCCCTCCCATTTATAATATAATTGTCTTCAGTATTTCCTCTAGGTACACCAAGAGCCACAACAGACAGCTGTAAGTTTCACCGCACCTGTCGGACATGATTTTGGAAACAGAACAGAGGAAGGAAAGGCAATTGTATCTACCCATATTTTTGCTTTCTTCCTCTTTGATGTTCTAAGTTTCCTTCTGTTATCTTCTTCCTGTTTAGAGAACTTCCTTTAACCATTGTTAGTGGAGGTATTCTGGAGGTATAATTTTCTTTGTCAGAGGATGCAAGGACTTCCCCTTCAGCCTGGGAGGACATTTTCACTGGGCCTGGGATTGTAGGCTGACCATTCATTTCTTCCAGCTTTTGGGAAATGTGCCACTTTCTTCTGGCCTCCATGGTTTCTAAAGAGAAATGTGTGATAGTTTCCAACTGTGTTTCCTCCACAATAAGGCATCTCTGTTCTCTTGCTGCTTTCAAGATTTTTTTCTTTGTCTTCAGTTTTCAGAAGTTTAACTATGACGTGTCATGGCACGGGTTTCTTTGGTGCCTCCAGATTTAGCTTATTGGTCTTCGGCCAAACTTGGGGAATTTTCAGGCATTATTTCTTTGGGTTCCTTCCCAGGCAAGTGCCAGATCTCTTGTTACAGTTCTGCAGATCCTGGGGGCTCAGTGTGACTTGATTTTCAGTCTGTTTTCTGTCTGCCATTCAGACTGGGTAATCTCTCTTGGTCTGTCTTGACGTTCACTGGCTCTTTCTTCTGTTCTCTCCATTCTGTTGTTGAGTCCAGCCACTGAATCTTTTATTTCAGCTCTCATATTTTCAGGTCTAAAACTTGCATCATGTACCATGGATCTCTGCCTCCTCATACGGCATTGGGGGTAGGGTGGGTCTGTCTCACTTCTTCCAGGGGAGGCGGCCAGGCTGAAGGGCACTCGTGTTGCAGGGCAGTGGTGGGAGCTCCGGCTCCCTGCTGCTGACTGCTCTGGCTGCAACACACAGAGGGACCTCCACCTGCCCTCCCTCCCCCCACCCCCATGTGGCTTCAGTGACATCAAGAGACGGGGGAACCTTTATGCCACGTGCAGTGGTACAAGTCCTGACTCCTTTTACTCTCTCGTTGGAGTGGAACAGTTAGTATCTGAAAGTTTTCTTGTGTGCTTGCCCATTTATTAGCCCTTTGCTAAGGCAAGTATGCTTTTCTTGGGGCTTTTTGTCTGCATCCATTGGTGTCCCCAGATTGCCAACTTCTCCATCACATTTTCCAGGATACATCTTTTCCCTCAGGTTTTGAGATCCTTGGGCATTCTGACTTCTCTCTATTTTTCACAGTCTTTCACATTTGTTTCTTACATAATGCCCACAGTATTTAGCTGTACCTAGCGAGGTGTATAGGGAAAACTGTGTCAATTCCATTTTTTCGAGAACTTTCTTGATACTTTGGGTATAGAACTATCTTAGCTGAAATTCATTTCCCCAAATATTTAGATTTAAAATGCAACAGCAGTTGGAAGGTTATGCCACCAAAAAAGGTCCCCTAAATTTCAAAGACAGCGGTAAAATTGCTTAAGAAATTTTGTAGATTTATGCATTTTGTTTGCATTTTGTTGCAAAAACAACCAAGTTGTTTTTGCTGCTGTCAATTTCACTCTCTTCCTCCCACCTGGTCCGTGTGGTGTTCAGTTCTCATGTTCCAAGGCAGGATCTCGGCAGAGTCAGCAGGCCAGCTGGGGCCCTACCCCACAGCAAGCAGATAAGCCCCAGAAGAGGGAAGGAGAGGCTGAGTGTGTGTCCGAGCCCTCTGATTTACCTCCCTGCCAATAAGAACACATTTTGATTTCCACGTGGGCTTAGGGGAAGGCAGTGTGTGCAATTTCATTTTGACGCGCATGTACTGGGCATTTCATTGTGACAGGCATTGTGCTTGCTGTTTGGAGATAACAAATACAATAAGAGACCAGAGCTCCTAATGTTCCTCAGTGAGCTTTCCTGAGCAGCAGGCCACACACGACAGGGTAGGGAGTGACCGAGCCAAGCCTAAGACAGGAGAAAATAACCTAGGACGTCATCACTGAAAGGCTAGGCCCTCTTCCCAAATCGGGAGAACCTAGAAGCAGGGAAAACCATGTTCAAAAACAGACATCATTTTAACTGTAAGTTGGCAAAGTTGTTTTTGTTTTGTTTTGTTTTTGTTTTGGTGACTTCGTTCAGTTTTCCTTCCAGGAACTACCCAACCAGCCCTGCTTTTAGTGGCCTCATGCAGACAGTTAGCACCTGCTGAGAGTTTAGCAGTCTTATAAGTTTCTTTTTTTAAAAAATATTTATTTATTTTTGGGGGAGAGAGAGCAAGCATGGAGGGGCAGAGAGAGGGGGACAGAGGATCCAAAGCAGGCTCCGCACTGACCGGTTCACAGCAGCGAGCCCAATGTGGGGCTTAAACTCACCAACTGCTAGATCATGACCTGAGCTGAAGTCAGATGATCTCAAATTTTTAACTAAGGGGCTGCAGTCCAGGAGATAGTGAGCTAGTGAAAGACAGGTGGAGTCAGTATCCTCCAGTGTCTCTTATTTGGGAAAAATCCTGGGTTGGGGAGCACTGGGAGGGTCAAAGAAATCTTTGACATGAACCACAATGTTTATGAAAGGGCTGCATGTAATCAGGCAGCTTTTTCATTGTTACTAGAAACTGCTAGCTGCCAGCTCCAGGAACAAGCATTCAGAACACTTGTGGGAAAAAGTCTGTATAGTAATTTTTTTAAGTTTATTTTTGAGAGAGAGAGAGAGAGAGAGAGAGAGAGAAAGAAAGAGAAACAGACAGCATGAGCAGGGGAGGGGCGGGGAGACAGGGAGAGAGAGAATCCCAAGCAGGCTCCATGCTGTCAGTGCAGAGCCCGATGTGGGGCTTGATCCCACAACCCTGGGATCATGACCTGAGCTGAAATCAAGAGTCAGACACTTAACTGAGCCACCCAGGCGTCCGAAGAATCTGTGTAATAACTAAATGGGAAAATAAAGGCTGCACTCAGCTCATTCAAGAGTCCAGCTTCCCATGCCCTCAGTTCATTGATAAAAAGTTGGGAATGATGTTTATAATCTCATGGGCACCTGCACTGTTTGTAGGAGAAGCAGCTGTAACTATTCAAAAGCATAGCTATTAAAATGCTTCCAGCGCTTCCATTCCAGATGAACATATCATGCTTTATTTATGTGGCAGGATTCGCTAGCGGTCTGCTGAAGCTACGTTTAGGGTGTTCTTTTAATTCACAAAACAATTACCATTTCTTCACACCAATAAATCCAAGTTCCTCCAAGCTTCTCAATTTCCAACCGATAGAGAAATTATTCATTTCTTCTGCAAAACACAATCCATTAAGGACAGTAGATAAATGGATTAAATTATATAACTCATTTAAATTTGTGTCTCAAAGTAGGATTTTTCCCCCCATAGGCTCCACGACCATATCTCATTTGTGGTCACTGGGAATGCGGTACCACCTGCTGCTGCCTTGTTTACGTCACGCTATAGAAGTGGTCCATTATTACCACGGTCACTTGATGATTTTGGATGCTCAGCTTCTCCCCCCGTGCTGTTTTCAGGTCTGCACTTAAATTCATGCACTCAGGTGAAGGTCCACAGAGTCTAGCAAGGATCTTTCATCACATGCAAATCTGTTCCATCCAGGATTCCCAGTGAATTCAAAATTCTAGTATGACTTCTAATTTATTTTGAAGCGAATCATTGATTTTACAGTAATATTGTAGAATATTTCATACTTTTCAAAACTGCCCACACTCTGTATCCATTTGCTGCCACAGTAGCTGCTAACAGAAGGAAATTAATTTCCTTTTTGTTTTTAGCCATACAACAGGGGTTAAGGGTAATGCCAGCTGAGAATGAAGGCACACCCTTCATTCTTCGTAATTCCTTGCCCCAGCAACCCATCATTGCATGAGTAATATGCTTCCACATTCTATGATCCACGTTATCTCTGGTCTGTTGGTCTCTTATGAAAGGAGAGAAGAACAGGAAGTAAGTTCTCAGAAGACCCAGGTTCTGGAAGGCTGCTCATCCCCATGCATTAGCCTCATGACTGCAACAAGTCACTTGCCTTCTCATGAATGGAGCGTCCATGCCTATAAACAAGAGAATGACCTCCATGTTTCCTTCCCAGAGTAGTAATGAGAGCGAAGTCACTCTTGAAATAGAAAATGGAACTGTCCCTAGTGGCCTTTGGGAGCCAGCGGAGACCAAGCTAGGTACAGAAGCAAGGATGCTACAAAGTCGAATGTCTGCATTATTTGTGACCCTGAGACTGGCGATCCATTTCCTCAGGAGGGAAGATGTCGTATGAAATGTTTGCTTTGGGTTTCTTTGCTTTTATCTTCAGTAGTAATGCCCATTTCCACACCCCCCTTGATGAACAAAACTATAGAGAAATTCAGTACTTGGGTGAAGTCCCCTTTCACCTGACCAAACTGCGTCATCTCTAAAATGTTAATGTTCTCTGAGGTTATGTCACCTAACATTAAACAGATGTGAGTTTAGTACAATTAAGTCTCCTCTCCCAAATATCATAAATTTCACATCGTTCTCTCTCTGAAATTACAATCCCCAGAAGATTCAGGAGACACTAAAGAACATTCAGCAGCCAAAGGCCACTCTCAGACACAAATACAAAATGCACACTGGTGTTATTCCACGTCCCTGCGACCATCACCAGGGCTTTCTTTTCCTTTATTGGCTCTGCTCTGATGTTCAGGGGAAAGTGAGGACTAGCAGAGTAAGTAATAAATCACACAGAGTCGTCATTTATCTATTGGATCTATTACCATTCATATTTAATGTAGCCCATACTTGACTTTTAAAGGTTGCTTTTTTTTTTTTTTTTAAAATAAAGGAGCTCAGCTTCCATTTTCAGTGACATCCACAGAGTGCACTGTGGATTCGCTCATTCTCTGTCTGTGTTGGTCAGGCACACATTGGGATTCTGAGTTGCCCTGAGCACTGGCTGTGGTGGCTGGTGACTTAACTCCTTGGCCAAGTCTCCCGAGCGCGTAACTGCTTTACGCTCCAGTGTTGATGGGTTTGAAACCCAGTCTGTTTCTTCTTCTGTTTTCTCTTTCTGGGAAGTACAAGGAGGTGGTCTTACAAGAAATAAATAAAAATAGTCAGCCCTCCCTCCAAAGAAAAGCCCCCTCCCGCCCCTGCATTCAACTCATCATGGGGCAAAACCATAAGTTTCTGGCAAAATATCTACTAACTCCCAGATAGATTATCTGCTGGACATTTGTTTTTCTTCTTTTTGGAACAGAAACACCCATCAAATGGAAGAATGGTTCAGGATAACTCTTAGCTGGGAAAGGGTCAGAGGACTTGATTTCACATCTTTATAGCCTCTCTCTAACACCTGATTAAGAATTGTGAGTCTTCTCTTATTTTCTTTCTTTTGCCTTTTTACAAAGCATTTGCTAAAGTGTTTATGTATTTTCACGAATTCATAGGTTTTATCACTTCAAGGTTCAGGTCAGCCTCTGTGATATAATAGGTATGTTTATATCTGGCAATGGAGATACTTGGTCACATAATAGCAGTTTGACTAAAATGATTTTGTAACATGTAAGCTGGTTTTGGGCCCATGTGCCATGCTTTTTGTTAGTTCTTACCTTGCACTACAAAGGCTCCATAACTCAGAGACAGTTAGTGAGAATCAAGGTCAGAAAACCGCTAGTCTCTCTTGTGTACAAACATAACATGATTTGGATTTGTAATTCAGGACAAAAGAGAATTTAAAAGATGGGCATTTAAATGAAAATGTTAATCCATGAGGTCTCAAATTCCATCAGCTATAGATAATCTGTCTGCTCAGAAACCAAAACACCATTTATATACCCACATCAGAGTTCTCTGCCTTAATTCTGAAACAACGGGAGCTCATTTCTACTTGCGTTGTGTGGCAGACTCTGCTGTCTGCCTCATGGGTTCCTGCCCCACTGTCATGGCCTTGTTCCAGCCTCACCTCCTCCTGGAAGGCCTCCAAGATCCCTCCAGTTACGTAACTGCTATGATCACCCATCTAGAAAGCAGTAATTATTCAAGGATGGCATGAACTCTTCACATTTCCTTTTGCAGACCATCACCCACTGGCCGCATATGATTCTAGAGTTCAGTCAGTTCACAAAGCTAACTACAGAACTGCAGCCACTCGTAAGTACTCAGTATTTGTGTTGATTAATTTATTTTACAGAGTGAATCTTGATATACTCAAGAGATAGCACTACAAGTGGGGAAAAATCATTTTAACATCGTAGAGGAGGCAAAATTTCACCTCTACCCTCGTAGGTTTTCACTGGGGCTTGAGAATTCACGCAAGACAGATCGGCAGGAGGGACGCTCAGAGAGTCATTTAGTCTAAGTTTTACGTGACATGCAGCCTTCACACGGGATGAAGACCCAAAGAAGAGGCAAAACCCAAAGGCTTTTCCACCAGGCTGAACAAAGGGAGGAAGTTTTGGAAAAGTAACTAAACATTCAAGGATGCTAAATGAAGATGGGATCATATCAACAAGGGCTGTTTGTACAGAGTTCTCTCGGCTTCAACTGCCAGTCCTTGGTGATGAGGATGTCGTCCATGTGGGATCTTTTCTCCTGCTTCCAGGAGGAGGAAGGGGAGGTCAGAGCATCCTTCTTGGACCTGATGTTTTCCAAAACAGTCCTTATGCCCAAGTGGCACGTTTTCGGTGGCATATCCTGCCACCCTTCAGTAGCTTACCAAAAATAAAAAGTAGAGAATGCGGAAGTATATCAATTACTTTTCTTTGCCCTCTTTTGTGTCTTATTTGTTTTTTATCACTGAATGAATATGTGCTATTTGTGGATACTGTCTCTTGCCACACCACCTCAATTTAAGTTTTAACCCAGTTTATTCTGGCCAGTAGATTTAATTTGCTCTTGACTTGAAAGTGCCTCCACGTCGTAGCCAAGGGCTATCTGAAGCCCCTTCCGTCTCATTCTGAGGGTCATGGTGAAGCACAACTTGCACCCCCAGCGGGTTCTGACAAGATTTCTGGAATGAGGAGGACAGATGTCCAGGCTGGAGGTTCTGCCTTGATTGGACATCTGGCCCCAAGTCTGCTGTGGAGCAGGAGCCCTGAAAAAGTCTCTCCAGGGATCTGGAAGCCAAACCCTATCAGGAAGCAGTCCTCCCGGAGGCCGCTATGAAATGCCCTGACCGTGGGGCTGTTGTCTGCAAGCCTGAAATGGAACCGCTACCTGGTACAGTCCTTCCGACCACCCGTGGTCACCCTGGACAGCCTGTCCCCACTGGCTGTGCCTGCGGCTGCCCTGTCACACTCATCTTGTCTCCAGAACTTTCCTTCTGGGCATGTAGGACTAACCTAAGAGCATGGCCGCGTGTGCCCTGTGGAGGCTTCTGGTTCTCCAGTCATGTCTGATTTCTTGTGAAGACAGACACACAGAGCTGGGCTCCCTAAGCCAATATGGGCACAACCGTGAGATCAGCACGGTTCTGTGCTGATCAGAAAGCCTACTGCTTTCTACCTCTACCACAGAGTAGGTCTTCATGCCAGGTACAGAGTAGGAGGTGAGTAGTGAAATTATGATCATTCCTGGCTCTGGGATCTGACATCACACGGTCCACAACCCTCTCTGGTGCTGACTTTTATGATGTCTATTAATTCCTATTTTATGCGATAGCTGTGGAGAGTAAGTAGGGTAAATCATGTGAAACATTCAGTACAAAACCTGCCATACGGTGAGTCTTCAAATCTTAGTTTTCTTCCTTAAAATACAGCAATACAAAGTAACTGAGTTTACTTTTAGAGTTAGCATTGCAGCTTGGTTTCTTCTGTATTTTTGTTTAGGCTGGTATTTATTATCATTTATGTTTTGCAGCTTTATTGAAGTGTAACTGATATTCCATTAACTGCACATATTTTAAGTGTGAAATCATTCTCATAATCAAGATAATGAGCACATCTGGCTCCCGCCAGATTTCTTTGTGCCCGTCTGTGGTGCCTCATACACCCCCTTCCCAGCTCCCCTCTCTCACCCCTCTTCAGAGAGCCACCAATCTGCTTTCTGCCACTGTACGTTAGCGTGCACTTTCTGTGTTTACAGAAATGGAGTTACACAGCCTGTACTCTTTTTCGGGATCACTTTTTTTCACTCAGCATAATTATTTTGACATTCATCGACTTTGTTGGGTGCATCAGTGATTTTCATTTCTGAACAGGATGCCATTGTATGGATATGCAATGTATTTATGTGTTAATCTGCTGATGGACATTTGGGTGGTTTACAGTTCTGACTATCACAAGTAAAGCTACTATGAACATTTGTAGATCTAAATGTAAAGGTAGCAAAAATGTAAAGATGTAGCATAAAGGTTCTAAATGAAAACATAGGGGAGAATTAGCGACTTTTAATTTGGCAAATATTTCTCAATTATAAATAAAGAGCAAGGATTATGAAGGAAAACACATCAAGAAAGTGTGCCTATCAGAAACAAAAACCTTTGCTCCTCAGATGACACTTAAAATGAAAAGGTAAGCCACACACTAGAAGAAAATATGTGTGAAAAATGTATGTCCAAGAGAAAATCTGTATCTGGAAAATATAAAGAACTCTTACCAGAAGACAAAATAATTAGACCAGAAGACAAAATAATTACAAAAAAAAGGCAAAGATTTGAAAAGACCCTTCACCAAAGATTGTATAAGGATGGCTAATTAACACATGAAACAATGTTAAGCATATTTCATCATTATGGAAATACAAGTTAAGACCACAATAAGAGGTCCCTACATGCCCACTATAATGGCTAAGTTAAAGAGTGATCATACCACATGTTGATGAGGATGTGGGCAGCGGGAGCTCTCTGCTGCTGGCGGGCATGTAAAATGGTACATCCGCCTTGAAAAATGTTTGGCAGTTCCTTAGAAGTTAAACATAAACCTAGCATATGACAAAGCCGTTCAATTCCTAAGCATCCACCCAAGAGAAAAGAAAGCATATGTCTCTCCTAAGACCTGTAGCGTTAAGTTAAAAGGAAATAAACTGAGCTCAACCTACAGAAACCAACATCTCGAAGAGTGATGGAGGCTTCATAATACACCCCAGTCCCTCAAAGGGTCATTTAAAATTTTGTAACAAGAGAACACCTTCATTTTCATCTGTTGCTTTTTAAAATGTGGTAGAAACCAAGAGCTGTTAGAAATTATGCTGTAAAGGGAAGAAGTGCTATGGAAACAGAAGGAAAAAACCCCAGGGGTGCTCAGTCGGTTAAGTGTCCGACTCTCGGTTTCGGTTTGAGTCTGTGTTGGGCTCCACTCTGACAGTGTGGAGCCTTCTGGGATTCTCCCTCTCCCTCTCTCTCTCTGCCCCTCCTCTGCTCTCTCTCTCTCTCTCTCAAAAATAAATAAACTTGAAAAAAAGAAGGAAAAAACGCCAGAAGACACTATGTAGCACTAAAAAATGGATTTCAGAAAGATACATGCTCGTAAACACATCAACAAATAAAATAGCTTTGAGACATATATACTAACCCCATAGTGTTACTCAACTCAGTAGTCCTAAAATATCCAAGGGTAGTTTGCAGATACAGCTCATTGGGGAAATACACTGTGGTAGAGCAGTACTGACTTCAAGATGAGGTCTGGGTTCTAGGTCCAGCCATGTGACCTTTGGCAAGTCACTGGCCTGGCCAGCATTCAGCTCCATGTCAGGCTTGTATGACCCCTACGGCGTCTTCCAGTTCAACGATACTGGTTTTCCAGTGAACTGGCTCTCCCTTTTGTAAAATCTACCATTTGGGGTATCACGTTTCTAAGGACTGAAATCTTTGGTCATTGGTGCTGTTTCTACATCATTATAACATCATTGCTGCCACCAAACTGAGGAAGATGGGAATTGCCACTGATACCTGGAACGGCCATTTCAAAGACAAACTTTTTAAAGACAATCTTAAATACATAAGTGCTTTATATAGAAGCCCTACATGATGTATAGAAGTAAACTCTGATTTGGCCTATGCTTTGAGAACTTTGGACAAGGTATGTTAATTCAACATATATATATATAATTCAACATATAATTGAATATAACCATGGATAGTATATGAAAGACACAAAAGCATGGGTGCCTGGGTGGCTCAGTTGGTTAAGCATCCAACTCTTGGTTTCGGCTCAGGTCATGATCTCAATGTTGCGTGAGGTCAAGCCCCTTGTCGAGCTCTGTGCTGACAGTGTGGAGCCTGCTTGGGATTTTCTCTCTCTCTCTCTCTGCCCCTCCTCCATTCACGCTGTCTTTGCATCTCTCTAAAAAAAAAAATAAACTTAAAAAAATATCTATACAAAAGCAGCAAACCCCTTCACTTGTTTTCAGTCTTTCATGCACTATATTAAGCTGTGTGATTCACACCCCAATTGACAGCTACTAAGTAAACTCTTCTAGAAACATGAAATCTTAGTCTAATAATTCTCCCCATATGTTTCTGGCAAATAAATAATTGAGGCTTAAGAGAAATGGTAGCTCTGCTCTCATTTCAAAAGAACAAAGACTTAGTATCCATTTCCACTCTTAAAAGGATTATTCACAACATAGATCACTTAACATTGAAGGAGGCCAGTATTAAGATTTCCTTTTAATCTTATGGTGCTCGTAAAGTAGTTCAGGCCTATTTCCACACATCTGCAACTTAGATGTAGATGCACCACGTCCTCTTAAGATGTAACCCTCCCATTCTCGTGCTTTAAAAATTTCCAAAGGACTGCCAGCAGCTGTTTGGGCCAACTCAACTGGCTAATCAGCTGATGGCATTGGCCCAAGTCGATGGAAAGAGAAGGACAAGTCCGTCTTTGCTGTTGGACAGCAAGCAGGACAGGAATGAGACACCACCGTGCGCCTGGTCATTTTGTTGGAAGCTTGCTCGGGCAATAAGGAATCTGGGCAAACCATGGGAAGCACAGTTCCTTCTTCATTAAGAGGAACCATGACGGAACAAAGGGCACCGTTGAGTGAGGCAGAGCCCAGGAGGCAGGTGGTGCCTCCACCGCCCCTGTGGCCCTGCCCACCCTCCCGAGCACACCCAGAGGCCGCGGCCCCAACCAAGACACCAACATGCCTTCCTGAAGGACAAACAGAGCAACTGAATGAGGCCCAGATATGAACTGGTCTGAGTTTCAGTTCTCCTGATATAAAATGAAGAAAATAAAGACACCTTGAACACATGCAGGCATATTGAGAAGACTTTTCTTTGACTACCTGCTTCGACGACCCCAGAGAGCCCAGCAAACCTGGTCGGCACCTGCTTTGTGTCTTCATAAGAAGGACTCACCTCCATTTCTGCCCCCGCCTCCTGCCTGGATCACTTCCGTGAGCGTTGTTTGTTCAGCATGTAGCCTGTCCCCATTTGGCAGTAATAATCTAAGTTTGACAAGATTTAAGTAATTTCAAATTTTCAAGGCTTGCTTTCAACTCATGTTTTAAATCGCAGCATACGAAGCATGTAAAACACTTGTTTCAATGAGAACATGATGCTTGCACTTAGTATTTACACAATATGAAATAAATCATGTCAGAATTAATAAGGTCTAATTCTATTAATGTCAGAAAAGATTAACGTAGGTTCTCTCTTCTAAGCAGACTTACCCGATTCTCTTTGAATTATTCTCGACAGTGTTAAAATTAGACTAAGCCTACAAATAAAATAGGCCAGCAAATAAATTGAAGTAATAAATTAAGACGCTGTGTAAATAAAGGTATCTGTGGTAAAAGGAGAAGATTTGATTGAAAACCCTTAGTAGGTCTGTCATCGACGATGCACTTACTCGTCTCTGTCCCGGTGCTTCTAGCTGTCTCTGAATTGCGTTTGTTTTCTTTGTGTGTTGTGTATTAAATGAAATTTTCATACTTGGGATGAGAGAGTTAATGATAATTAGAAGAGGCATACCAAAGCAAGGGGTGTGATTTAACAACAATGACAAAAGAGGTTTCGACCCTTGGGTGGGAAGCCATCCTGATTCGAGGGAGCTAAAATGTGCACATAAACCTCATGAGTTTGCGTGGTTAGAGAGAACGTGCACGGGGTGGTGGGGTGGGGGGTGGTTGACAGGAGTTATCCCTTTTATTTCTATCTTGGTTTCCTCCTACAAATTAGTGCTCATGGACAGGTGTTCTTGTAAGAAGAGGGAAAAAGAAGAGGTCTCTGATTTAACCTTTTGCTGACCTTTTTCTATCCAGCCTTGTAAAAGCACTGCTTTTAAACAACAACAAAAAGTTATTACCTAAAAATACGGTTAGTACTCCCACGGGTAGTAAATGATATTATTCCTATAATTCACTGAGAGAAACACAGATCAAGCTGGAGGCAGAGGGCAGGACTGGCAAGGAAAGAGAAGCAGCAAAGTTGTCTGAAGCAGTGTAGGAAAATGTAAGAACAATATATGGGCTTAAACTACCATGTTCTTAAAGAACAAATATTTAAAATAAAGAAAGTATTTATTTATTTTGAGAGAGAGAGAGCAGGGGAGGGGCAGAGAGAGAGGGAGACTATCCCAAGCACGCTCCACGCTGTCAGCACAGAGCCCGACGTGGCGCTCGAACTCACGGACTGTGAGATCATGACCTGAGCTGAGATCAAGAGTCGGACACCTAACTGACTGAGCCACCCAGGCGCCCCTGCAATACCGTGTTCTCAAGGGGCAGAGTACTTGACAGAGTACTTGTATTATGGATACAAGCACATTAGCTAGTATGCATTTATATTATTTTTTTAAATTTTTTTTTATTTTATTAAAAAAATTTTTTTTTAACGTTTATTTATTTTTGAGACAGAGAGAGACAGAGCATGAAGGGGGGAGGGGCAGAGAGAGAGGGAGACACAGAATCGGAAACAGGCTCCAGGCTCTGAGCCGTCAGCCCAGAGCCCGACGCGGGGCTCGAACTCACGGACCGCGAGATCGTGACCTGGTTGAAGTCAGACGCTCAACCGACTGCGCCACCCAGGCGCCCCTAATGTTTATTTATTTTTTAGAGAGATAGAGAGAGACCAAGTGCAAGCAAGGGAGGGGCAGAGAGAGAGGGAGACGCAGAGTCCGAAGCAGGCTCCAGGCTCCGAGCCGTCAGCACAGAGCCTGACGCGGGGCTCGAACTCACGGACCGCGAGATCGTGACCTGGCTGAAGTCGGACGCTCAACCGACTGCGCCACCCAGGCGCCCCTATGCATTTATATTATTAAAGGTATGTACTATTTAAGCTTAGTGTATATGGTGTTTATTTAAATTTCCTGGGGAACTTGGTGTAAGATTTATAACCCGTGAGCAGAAGTTAATCAACTCAGAGGAAAGTTTTTTTTCTAATAACGAAACAGAAGTAAGTCATCTTTTATTTCCCCCCAAGGAACATGGTTTGGAAACTGTGGGTTAATACACGGATCCAAACGTTCCGCGGAAAGGAATGAAAGGTGGACCACAAAGATGATCGCTGCCAGGTGCATGTGGAAGTTCAACCTCATGATGTACAACTGCAACGTCAACTCTCCCCGAAGGACTCAACTAGCACCGTGGGGCGCGTCGGGTGGGGGCCTGCTGGGCTGGCAGGTGCGAGCCGGGAAGCGCTCTCTCCACGGAGGAGGTGCTGCTGGGGCACTGGGGTCCATCAGACGTTTACTCCGAGCACAGCACTATTCCCGAAACTCTAAGTGACAGGGAAGGATGCTCGAGAGTAGCCCGGCCCTCGTTCAACTTACAAACAGATAGAATAGAGAAGACTTAGTGTATAAAAATTTGTGATGAGAATTAGCAAAAATGGCTCCCGCAAGCCAGTGCCGGGGATGAGGCGCTGAGGACAGTTGCTGTAGGGAATTTCAAGGTTAAGGCGCTTCGGACATGATGGAAAATTAGGATGAGAGCACACAGATGGTGAGTGAGCAGGGAAAGCTCCTAGAAACACATATTTAACGTCAATAGAGTAAATAAATGATGCTTCCTGAATGGAATGTGTATCTGTAAAGTGACGTTCCACACGGGGGTTTTATAGTAGAGCCAGACTGGAAACAATCCAGACCTCCAATAACAGAAAAACAGCATAAAAAGGAATACTTTACTCATATCATGTAATTATGTAGTAACTGATAATTATGTTTTCCATAATAACACTATTTGATAATTTAGAAAAATCTCATTATATAGACTAAGTGAAAATAAAAATCAGGATACAAAACTTTATGTGAAGAATATTATTACTTTATTTTAAGCACACAAGAATTATTTCTGGATCAAAACGTCAAAGTGACCACTGCCTGCAGTCCCCCCCACCCCGTGTCCATGCACACACAGCACATATGCACATATAACGTGTCCGTGTTGTGTATACAGGCATTTGCACGTGTATACACAGGCACACATCACACAACTATGCATGGCCACACCACGTGCTCGTACACATACACACACAGCACGTGTTACACAGGCCATGCACACACAGGACACACACACACACGCGTGCATACAAATACACAGCATATTTCACACACATGTGCACACTGCTAACTTTATCTTTAGACTTTTGTGCCAGGGCCTGGTGGGGTGGATTGCGACTTGACCCCTTTGGGCAAAATTGGGTTTGATAGGAATGTGGCTGTGCTGTCTGGTGATTGGGACAGGCCACCCGTTCCATTCCTACACACCCGACCCTATGTGAATGGGAATGGACCAAGGCAGGGGCACTTGGTAGACTAGCACTTTGACAAGCACAGTAGCCAAACCGGATGTCCCTTCCAAAAATGGACACGTTTGGGTAAAAATAAAAGACAAACAGAGAAAAGGAAGACCAGTAGCTGAGGGTAAAAGCATAAATAAATGGGTTATGCAATGAGGCAAATCTAATGTATTGATGCTTTATTGAGAGGCTCAGAGAAAGAGCTGACATTGTCTTGCTCAATTGTATCAGATCCCTGCAGGAGTGAAGCTTCATGTTGCCAAGATCACCACTGCTCTGGAAACCAGAAAGGTCAAACAGAAGCCAAAAAACCCCCCAAACCCCAAAACTGGTGACATCACTGAGGGAGACGTTTTGGTCACATGATGGCGATGAGCTCTGACAACTGTTGGTGACTCAGTGGGACTCTACCAATGGGATGCTCTATGTGCAATCCTGGTATTGTTGGGGAGATTGTGATTACTGATAGTGGTGGTCACGTGTGCCAGGAAGTTAAGCCAAAGTCACCTCAGGCTGTAGTAGTACCGATAACATTGTTAGTACCAATGGAAACACCAAGGGAAAATAACTGGCCTCACCAAGAACCAGATTTAGCTAACCATCAGCTGACTTCTGTGCTAAATGGCACTGCAAATTGGACTGAATGGCCCTAAATGGCACCTTTTTTCTAAAAAAAAAAAATATATTTAAATTCAAGTTAGTTAACATATAGTACTGGTTTCAGGAGTAGAATTTAGTGATGTATCACTTATACACAACACCCAGTACTCATCCCAACCAACAAGTGCCCTTCTTAATGCCTGTCACCCATTTAGCCCATCCCCCCCACCTCCCTCCAACAACCCTCAGTTTGTTCTCTGTATTTACGAGTCTCTTACGGTTTGCTTCCCTCTCTGTTTTTATCCTATTTTATTTTTCAGTCCCTTTCCCTATGTTCATCTGTTTTGTTTCTTAAATTCAACATACCAGTGAAATCATATGGTATTTGCTTTCTCTGACCGACTTATTTTGCTTAGCATAATGCATTCTGGTCCCATCCATGTTGGTGCGAAAGGCAAGATTTCATTCTTTTTGATCTCTGAGTAGTATTTCATTGTATATATATGCCACATCTTCTTTATCCATTCGTCAGTCAATGGACATTTGGGCTCTTTCCATAATTTGGCTATTGTTGAAAGTGCTGCTATGAACATCGGGGTGCATGTATTCCTTCAAATCAGCGCTCCTGTATCCTCTGGGTAAATTCGTGGTAGTACAATTGCTGGGTCACAGGGCAGCTCTATTTTTACTCTTTTGAGGAAACTCCATACTGTTTTCCAGAGTGGCTGCACAAGTTTGCATTTTCAACAACAGTGTAACAGGGTTCCCCTTTCTCCACATCCTTGCCAACATCTGTTGTTTCCTGAGTTGTTAATTTTAGCCACTCTGACAGGTGTGAGACGGTATCTCATTGTGGTTTTGATTTGTATTTCACTGAAGATGAATAATCTTTTCGTGTGTCTGTTTGCCATCTGGATGTTTTCTTTGGAAAAGTGTCTTCTATTCATGCCTTCTGCCCATTGTTTCACTGGGGTGATTTGTTTTTTGGGTGTTGAGCTTGATAAGTTCTTTATAGATTTTGGATACTGATCCTTTATCCAATATATCATTTGCAAAGATCTTCTCCCATTTCATTGGTTTTTGTTGTTTGTTTCCTTCACTGTGCAGAAGGTTTGTACCACGATGAGGTCTCAATAGTTCAATTTTGCTTTTGTTTCCTTTGCCTCTGGAGATGTATCTAGTAAGAAGTTGCTGTGGCTGAAGTCAAAGTGGTTGCTGCCTGTTTTCTCCTCTAGGATTTTGATGATTTCCTCTCTTGCATTTAGGTCTTTCATCCATTTTGAACTTATTTTTGTGTATGGTGTAAGAAAGTGGTCCAGATTCATTCTTCTGCATGTCACTGTTCAGTGTTCCCAGCACCATTTGCTGAAGAGACTGTCTTCTTCCCATCGGATATTCTTTTTTCCTTTGTCGAAGATGAGTTGGCCATACATTTGTGGGTCCATTTCTGGGTTCTCTACTCTGTTCCATTGAACATCTGTTTCAATGCATCTGTTTGTGTGCCAGTACCATAGTGTCTTGATGATTACAGCTTTGTGATACATGTGATACAGACTGAAGTCCAGAATCGTGATGCCTCCAGCTTTGGTTTTCTTTTTTAACATTACTTTGGCTATTTGGGGTCTTTTCTGGTGCATACAAATTGGCAAGGAAGAAGCCAAACTTGCACTCTTCGCAGACAAGATGATACTCTATGAGAAAGCCCTAAAGACCAGCAAAAAGCTGCTAGAACTGATACATGAATTCAGCAAAATTGCAGGACATAAGATCAACATGCAGAAATCTGTCGCACTTCTATACCCCAATAATGAAGCAGCAGGAAGAGAAACCAAGGAATTGATCCCATTTACAATCGCACCAAAACCCATAAAATACCTAGGAATCAACCTAAACAAAGATGTAAAAGATCTGTATGCTGAAAACTATAGAGAACTTATGAAAGAAATTAGAGAAGACACAAAGAAATGGAAAAACATTCCACGCTCATGGACTGTAAGAATAAACATTGTTAAAATGTCCACACTACCCACAGCAAACTACACATTCATGTAGCAATCCCTAACAAAATAAACACTAGCATTCTTCACAGAGCTAGAATAAACAGTTCTGCAAAACTTCTTCATAAGGTCCAAACAGCAGCAGATCAAAGGGGAAAAGGAATTATCAAATTAGTACAAAATACGAAAAATTATGGCTTTATAGGATGAATCGCTTGTTTCTTTAAATTAATCCCTACCCAACAGGGTATCCTCCAAGCATGAGGCATATGCAGAATGATACCATCGCTGTATCTTTCATATAAAATTTATACTAACTGTAGATCCTAAGACAAATGTGGTCATTTTTCTGTAAGAAAGCCAGAGACTCAACACCACTAAAGGCGGGCGAAGGGGAGTTGTGTAGTAAAGAACCAACCATACCCAGAGAGGGTGGGCCTTTGCCCTGGGCTCCTAGAAGGTCATCTCTAAGCCCCTGGAATGTCCTGTCTGATAGAACTATCTCTGTTTACCTGGGGCCTTGGCCACACTGATAGCCTAAGTGTAATTTTCCATGGGGGCCATGAGCCATGTGGTATCAGCTCAAGTTCAAGCTTGAACACCAAGGTTCTTTCTGAACACCAAGGTTCAGAAAGCTTCCCTGGTTGGCAAAACTCCATGTGTATTGTCACACGTCATTGCCGGGAGAAGCCAGCCCTGCCCACAGTTCCATGGGACAGGATGGCGGGAAGCTCTAGGCCTGGGAGTATCCTGGTCACTGCTCCCAGACCACTCTTCTGCTGGCTGATTTTAATCTCTTTCCCTTTGCTATGACAAACCACAACTCTCAGTATAACAGCTTTCAGTGTGAGTTCTAGCAAATTATCAATCCTGACTGTTGTCTTGGGGGGATCCAGAACTTACAATTGGTGTCAGAATGGAGGGAAGCAGTCTCACTTTGGCAGATGCTGACTCTGCAGAAATACACACAATCATTTATGGAGTATTCGTACCAAAAATGCATTAAAGTTGAATGTAACTGTGAGAAACAATTAGACAGATCCAGAATGTGCGACAGCTAATGAAAACAAACAGGCTGAAACTTTAATTATGTCAGCAATCTGAAATCAGGTACCAAAAAAGTGGAAAGAACTCTTCTAGTCTAAAGAGTTCATACATCATTCAGTGAAAGAGAGAAAATGTTTCTCCTAACCATGGAACGAAAGTCTTTTGTTTCCAACACTTTAGGCCAATGTGAGTGTCATGTCCATCCCTGGACCACTGGGATGTACCAGTGGGTTGCCGGTATGGCCTGATGTAAACCTGGATTTGGATGCAGTCCTGGCAGAGTTGATGGGGCTGCTCTGGTTTCTTAGTCTATTCAGAGACCACCCCCGAACTGAGATGAAGTTGTGTTTCCTTATCACCTATGTCCTATGCAGGAAAAGGAGTAACAACACTGTCCAAGGCATACACATACTTGTCCGGATTTTGGGTGCAAACACAGCAAAACAGTAAATTTAGGCCCCCTTCTCCTGAAACTCAAGTTGGACTACAAGCATGGAGATATGTATACAATTTGGACTTCAACTGCAGAGACCTAACTTTGCTTTCATATAGCTCCTCATGACCCACATACCCTTAAGAGATGACGGACAAATAGTAGCTCCTTGTAAGCCACTAATTAGCACTGCTTGGAATATCACTTTCTATATTTTATACGTACTCCTGCCTGAGATATTGTTGATGTGGATGGAAAATATCTCCAGCCATGAGTACCATGCTGCATCATGAAAGATGCCCCCCTGTCCAACCACGGGTGGTCGAGAGAAAGATTCAGATGTGTTTTTAATTTCTAGAGCCAATGTAACCAACTGGAAATATCTCTTTTACTTTCTGGTATCCAGTTTTTTAAAAGTTCTACTTCCTTGGATCACTTTCTATTTTATTCTGTTATTTTTAGAATCACAGAATCGAAGCTTCAGAGGTCATTTCAGTGGCCATTATCAATCAGGATGTGGACAACACATAAGTCAAACCAATTACATACCCTTCTACAGACTCTGGTGGCAAAAGGGCAGTCCTCTCCTTGAGCAGGGGTGAGAGGCACTTCTGAGAGCAAGGATTGACCCAGACTGTGTTTGGCCAGGGAGGCTACAAGTCAGCACTGGCCAATGACTGTTAGTTTTGACCTGGCCATGACTTTCTCTGGAGTTACCAACCCATCTTGATAACTGCCGCTTTTTCTCTACTTCCTTTTCGTGCTACATAGAGCTCCAGAGGTTAATTGATTTGTCTGTATCTTTTAAGTCATGGAGACATCCTATTGCTAGAGCATTTCCTAGAGTTTCAAGTACACATTTCTATATTTTCTTAGTTTGTATTCTGCTTTACAGTCCTTCCTTTCATACAGGTAAATGAATGCTTGAATTAAAACTCTGGCTAAACAGACAAAAAGTAAAAAATTGCTCTCTTGAGAAAAAATCATATTGCCATCCTTCCAAGATTACATGCTACTGCCAGCTCAAGACCCACCTGTGTGCAGGCCAGGCTCCTGATTGTCGATTTCTTTGCTCAGCGATGCCTTGTCACTCGAGAACCAGTCTTACTTGCCTTCTTGATGGAATACGTGATGTGGTGTCCTTCACATTCCAAAGGCTCCTTATTTCTGGATAGCCTGCAAAACATTTTCCTTAGACATTATTCTCAAAATTCACATCGTAAGGCTGCATGGCCTAGAAAACAGATCGGAGGCCCGATGTGACCCGTGTGTCATCACATACATGACACAGCCTAACTTGTTATGGACACTCAGATGATCTTGGGATCTAAAACCTTAGGATTTTAAAAATAACAGAAGAAAGTAAAAGCGATTCAAGAGAGTAAAACTTTTTAAAAAATTGAAAGCAAGTAAATGAGATGTTTCTAATATGTAAGATTGGATCTAGAAATTAAAAACACATCTGAAACACAAGTAATATTAAAAACAAAAGTGAAATTAAGAAGGAAGGAAATCACTTAAAAAAAACACAGCAGGAATATCTCAATTTAAGTGAGTCAAATACCTGGTGAGACCATACCCATGAAAGAATCTACAGATGATTAGCAAATGAATATAATGTTTTAGACACATGAATCTAGGACTGCAGCAAGGAATGCTGTGGTTAAGATGTTGAAGTCAGAAATGATAGGTGTGTTGCCAGCAACGCACAAGTCCAATAGCTTTTAAGGAATCTATGGTATTTACTTCACAATATAATATGAAATTAAAATACAATGGCCATTAATCTGAAGTATTTTGTTAGAAAAGAAATCCAGATTTCGGTCATAGCAGTTTGGGTAATTTTGTCTCTGATTAGCCTAGAATAAACTGGCTTTATTTTTTAATTACAGAAAATAGGCTTATTTTTCTTTGTTTTGATAAAGGAAAAAAAATCAACACGATCAAGCCTTAAAATATTGTCTGAAATTCAATACTAGGACTAAATATGCAGACTGAAATAAGAAATCATAAAAGTGGCCCATTTTCTTTTATTGGTGGATTATACATTCCCTATAAATTCTCAAAAGACAAGTAAATACCAATTTGTAATAGTTCACAGCTACAGAATGGAAAGCTGGTCATAAAAGAGAATGGAGCAGACATATGTAGCGTTTCCACGGGAACACTGAACAGAAGGATGAGCTATGGGAGCCAAATCAATTCTGGAAAAGGCTTCCTAACCTGTCTAGGTGAACATCAAACAGTGACTTCTGCATGTGACAAACCTCAGTATCAATATTCACCACACAGTAGACTGCCACTCATTCCTTACTAGCATGACACAAAGTACAAAATGCGAAAACCATTTCCATCTTTTGGGGAAGGATCAATTTTACCTGTGACTCGCTCAATCCTCTCCCTGATGTTCAATAACAGTTTATCCTTTTATTTTTTTTTATTTTTTTTTTTAATTTTTTTTCAACGTTTATTTATTTTTGGGACAGAGAGAGACAGAGCATGAACGGGGGAGGGGCAGAGGGAGAGGGAGACACAGAATCGGAAACAGGCTCCAGGCTCTGAGCCATCAGCCCAGAGCCCGACGCGGGGCTCGAACTCCCGGACCGCGAGATCGTGACCTGGCTGAAGTCGGACGCTTAACCGACTGCGCCACCCAGGCGCCCCAACAGTTTATCCTTTTAAATGGTACTTAATTTAGCCTCAATTTATTGTCTGGTGAATGACGCTGGGCAAGACTGAATTCAGTAAGAACCCATCTTGCCTTCTTAGTCCGCATCCTTTCAAAGATGTTACAGCACCGATCACTGTAGCATTTTTAGCTTTACTTTTTCATGCAGTTTATTGAACGAAGACTACTAGAAAATCAAAGAATTAGTATAATCTGTTTCGAAAACCATATCAGGCTTCTGGTTGAAGGAGGAGGCATGAAGTGATCATGGGAACAATCGCTAAATGGATCAATTAAAAATGCATATATCTAAAGATGCCGGGAAGCATCCAGAAGCAGAGAGAAACGGGGAGAGTTGAAGCTCGAAAAATGAACTTGGAAGAAGGACGGAAAGATGTGACTTTGCAGTGCAGGCTCTGTGCTCAGCCTCTGTAGCTGTAAGTGCAGAAAAATGGTGCTGGGAGAGACCACGGTCCCGTTAGTGGAGGGTGCCAGGCAGGGGCACGCAGAGCTGGAAGTGAAGTTGGAAAAAAGTCAAGGGAGGATTCAGGGCAGCATGAGAACCATAGGAGGAAAAGAATCTATAATGAGTTAATGGGCCCCAAAGATTAAGAGGCGATGTCGCACCCAGTAAATAAAAACAAGATAGTAAGAATAAGGGAAAGTCAAGACATGTGAAAGATGCCACAGGACCTGGGAACCAGGGAAAGAAATTGACAGTTCAATACAAGGGTGGGCTGACAAAGTCAGGACGATTTCTCTGAATTAGTATAAAAATAAAAGAAGAGGAGAACTATTTTTAAAACAGATGTATGTAATAAAATAGGAGTATTAAGCAGTTACATCCAGAATCCTGCTTATCTGTGCCTCTGTGTGTATGTGTGTGGGCATAGAGATGTACACAAATGCATTAAGAAAACACACGAGAAAAATCGCTGGACGGAAAAATTAAAAAACGCCCCATTAAAACCATACACAGCCCCCAGCAAAATGAACGCGATGGTTTAAACAGAGGCGTGTCTTTGTGAAATCTGAAAACACTAGGGCTGAAAAGACTCTAAGAGATTATAGAAAGAAAAATATGTTTTCCTACAGAAACACACAATTCAAAACATGTTCATATCAACATACAACATACAAGTCAATGCACAATAGAAGGGAAATAACGGATTCCTCTCATGCCTCAAAAATACTGGTGGCCAAGAATACAATGAAATATGCCCTTCACATTGGGAAAGAAAATCATTTTCATCCTGGAAGTTTATGCTCAGGAGATGTGAAGACTGAGAAGAAAATCAAGATCTCTTCTGACATGCAATGACTCAAAACCCTGACCCCTTGTGCACCTTTCTTTCAGAGCCTGGTTAGCATTCCCCTGTGAATATCCCCCTTGCTAACCCTTCCACTGGAGCTCTCTTTGGTCATCTCTAAAATCTGTTTCCTCTCATCACTCGCCTGCGTCTCACCCAACCCCATTCCATGTAGCCTTCCTTTCTGTGTGCTCCCTGTGCAACACCCTTGCGTTTCTACGTCTCAGGGCGTCACTCTTTGTCTGGAAGCAGATCGCCATTCCACGGGCCTGTCCCAAACCTTTTCTGTGGCTTCCCACTGCACTCAGGAGATAACCACAATAGTCAAAGTAGCTAATGACAAGCTGGCATCGTAGCTGGGACCGAGCCTTTTTTAGAAGTGGAACCAAGTTCTCCCAAATCACCTGAGTCCCATAGTTGCAAACATAATGTACTATTTCTGTTATTATTATTTGGAGCACATAAAGCTCTTTCTTTTTGCACAATCTTATCCATGTTCCTTACTCTGCCCAATGTATTGCTCGCCCAATTCTTATTCTTAAGTCTTATGCATTCAAACTTCCTGTCTTCCACTCTACTGGGCTTTTCATTAAAGCAGTACTTGTGCCCGTTTTTGACAGGAACATCCAGAATATCGCCTGATGAAAAGAGTGCTGAAGAAATAAATCATCTTCTCTATTTGAGATCAAGATTGCTCTCTTTGAAGAAGTTAGGACGTGTGTTTTTATATGAATTGAAAACCAGACCATCTTGGGAAGGTTAGGGCTAATTTGAACAGCATATTGGCAAGATTCAAAACAGTCAAATGGTATTATAAAAATACTTGAACTTTACTTCCTTTTTTTTTTTTATCATTTCCCCATCTTTCTCTTCTTTCTTTTGGTAGTTTTTGGGCATTTTTAAATTTAGTCATGATACATAGATTTGGCACTGACTCCAGTGACTTAGATAGCCATGTTCATCAGAGCTCTTCAGAGAAACAGAACCAACAGGAGGTGTATATTTATTTAAAAAGAGTATTTATTTTAAGGAATTTAAGGCTCACATGATTGTGGAGTCTTGGTGAGCCCCAAATCTGCTGGGGCAGCCGGCTGGAGACCCAGGAAAAAGCTCCAGTTTGCAGTCCGAAGGCAGTCTGCTAGAGAATTTAGGACAGCTGATGCTGCTTTACTCCAAGTCCACCAGTTTAAACGAAAATCTCATCCAAAAACACCCTCAAAGAAACACGCAAAACAACGTCTGCCAGATAACTGGGCATCGAGGCCCAGCCACGTTGACGTACGGTCTCATTCTTACGATCAGTACCGCCAAATCACTGAAGCATGAGTTGCTGACATCACGGCCCTTCAACCCTGAACACTGCCTCATCGACCCCCCAAGAACAAAGCCTTACGGTGCGGTTATCAAATTCAGAAAACTGGTCATGACACAGTACTAGTATGCGATAAAGGATTACATTTATATTTTGTTAGTTGCCCTATTGAAGTTCTTCCCCGGCATTTTGTTCCAGTCAACATGCAGTCAGGTATCACCTGTTTCATTAAAGCCACCATGTCTCTCTAGTCTTTTCCTGGGACAACCCCTCCATCTCTGCCTTTCCTGACACTCACATCTTTCAGGGCGTATTTGCAAATTGTCCACAGACTAGTGGATCTCCGATTGCTTCTTTCTGACTAGACTCAGGGGCCGTTTCTTTGCTGGCAGTGATGTTCCCTGAAGTGTGTTCACTCAGCCCGTCTCACCCGAGACACCCCACTGTCCCATTCGTGCGTGGGAGGTTAGCTTCAGGCTCTGGGCTGTGGTGCTGTCTGCAAGTGTTCTCCAGTACAGTTACCAGTTCCTGGTGCCATGAATAAGCAATCTCTGGGGAGACAACTTGAGGCTCTTTGATTATCCTGTTCCCAACCAATTTCACCCAGTGGTTTCAGCATTCATTGATTACTCTTGCCCGGATCAATTATTACTACTGTGGTTGCTAAGGGGCAATGCGACTACCACCATCATTCCTTCTGCATTTATTAGCTGGAATTCTACCATGAATAAGGAAGGCTTTCTCTCCCTACCTCCACCTTCTGAAGATAATTTAGTAAAAGTAAATTATAAAATAGTGTATAAAACTTAATCAGTTTCATACAG
Organism: Herpailurus yagouaroundi; assembly: GCF_014898765.1. NCBI lineage: Eukaryota > Metazoa > Chordata > Mammalia > Carnivora > Felidae > Herpailurus > Herpailurus yagouaroundi. The sequence continues at coordinate 30,203,095 of NW_024412434.1, forward strand.
AGTATGCTATGGCTAAACCAGGACAGACAGTAGATCCTTGCCTGGTATGGATGGGTACGACCAAACCATTGACGCATGAGTTGTGCCACGTGGACCCCAGATGGAAAACTCAGTCTGAATTTAGTCCTGGTTCTACTGATAACATGCAGGGGATGTGTTAGTTAGGAAAATCACTCACATCTCTAAGTTTTAGTATTTGTACTTATCCAATCAGTGTTTTGGGCTATTTAATATTAAAGCTTCCTTTTAGTTTTAAGAGCCCATAACTCTTGAAAAAAAATTCAGTCTTCGTGTGGCCTAAAGGATCTGTAAGAGAGGAAATTCCCCCTTCTCAGTCTTAATAACAGCCAGCTTGATTAACTGCAATTAGCCAAAAATTGGCAAAGAATTCTTAACCCCGTTAAGCTTATTTTGGTTCTCATCAAACTTTTAAATTCACTTACTTTCCTGTTCCCTTGTCTATTTGAAGCTTATTTTCATAAGTGTTTCTCTTTGGCAACCATATTTGGAAAATGCACAGATTGAGCACCAGTGTGGGAGGAATTACACAGCTAAAAAACATTCCATGAAATGAACACGGGTATTTCAGTTTGCTTCAGGATTAATTATAGCCTTACAATTCCCACATGAAAGCAGTCTGTGGGTTAGAAGGTTGGGCTGAGAGAATTGTCATCCCAGTCATGACATTCAAGGGGAGTGATTTACTCAAACAAAATCTGTACCAATTTCAACCTAAACTTTTTAAAAAGCCATATAAGCATTAAGAAAAATGGCCTTAGATATGTTCGTAGCAAATTCTGCCCTATAAATTCTAAAACAATGAGAAAAATGTGGTTGAAAGCTGAAGGCTGACAAAATGTATAACCTTAGGAACCGTTCAGGAATGGTAATTTTAATGTCGTTACTAATACTTAACAAGAATCTACAGAGCGGAATGAAAAATCATTCTGCGGATAACATGGGGAATGTAAAATAGTTAAGCATATATCAAAAGTTTAAAGTTTCAATTTCATAAACACAAATATATTTGATTGTTCCTCTTGATACTGTTTGGAGAATGAATTACATATACGATAGAACAATTTGTTATTTTCATGCTTGTCATTCTTAAATTGTAAATTGTAAATTGAAACGTATTGAGGAAGGTTTATAATTCCACTGTGATTTTCCTAGAAATGAAATATTAAAAAAATACATGATATATGGTCACTTTATCTATATCTATCATCTGTTTGATATGTATATGCATATGTATACATAAATATATCTTTATAAATATATGAGCATAACAGACCATTTTTACTGAGTACTTCCTCGGAAAGGGGTGCTAAGCACGTCACATGAACGATGACTTTATATAAATTACATCATTTAATCTTTTTAACAATTCTAAGATATCTACTACCATTCTCCCATTTTGCAGTCAAGGAAATCAAGTCAAAAGTGATTGAGTGAGTTGTCCAGAACCAGACTATTAAGAAATGGTAGACCCTACTGGAGACACAGATCTTATACAGCAAGTACTGTGTTTTTGCAGCTGACCCTTCAACAACACAGGGGTTGGGGGGTGCCCACCCCTCACACGGTTGAAAATCCACATGTAACTTTTGACTCTGGAGAAACTTAACTTTTAATAGCCTACTGTTGACCCAGAAGCCTCACCAATAACATAGCCGACTGACACATATTTTGTATGTCATATGCATTATACTGTACTCTTTACAATAAAGTAAGCTAGAGAAAAGAAAATGTTAGTAAGAAAGTCATAAGGAAGAGAAAGTATATTTGCAGTACCGTACTGTGTTTGTTAAAAAAAAATCTGCATTGTAAGTGGTCCCGTGCAGTTCAAACCCATGTTGTTCAGGGACCAACTATATTCTTAAAATTTAGTTAATCAAATGACTTGATATGGATGCATTTCACTTTTTCTTCCAAGGCATATTTAATACATATATACATATATACATATAATTTGCATGTCTTTATATTTACATACATGTGTCTGTATTTACACTGACAAAAAACACCGTGTACAAATCCACCTCCATCTGGGTTTCAACATTATGAGGAGCCCAGCCTTGCCACGCGGGCTGTCCCGTTTCACGCTCCGATGGGCTGTGGCTGCACTCTCTGGCGAAGTGTTGTTCTTTTGGTCATTATTAGCCTTCGGAGCGTCTAAGGCCCAAGGCTATGGGTCTGGGAAGCAAAACTCTTCCTAGAGATCTGTTGATGTAACTGTGTGAGGGGCTGCTCTTACTCGGCCCCATGCTTCCGAGGTCTTACTACTGTGTTGACTGCAGAATACAGTGGCTGTGAACTTGAGAGTCAAACAGAATTCTTTGGGACTGAAACCCAAGCTCAGAGGAGTTTGCCTTCTGGCTCTGAGCCTTCCACATGCCGTCCACCATTCTATCAGCTGTTTCAGACAACAAGGCACCTGACAACACGAGCCAATGCTATGGGTGTGAGCCCCCTGCCACCTTCCTCTGCTATAAATTGAGGTGTTTGTTGGTAGTGATTAACAAGACATTCTGAAGGTCTATGAACGTTGATTCTTGAGTGTTGTGGCGAGTGAAGGACAATTTCTATCAATATTATAAACTAAAGTTTCTCTCTTCATTATGAAGAGTCCAGTGCAATCAACTTGTCACAGAGTCGATGGCTGGTCCTTCATGGAATGGTGTAATAGCAGGGCACTCACAATTGGTTTCTCCTTTAAAACTCATCAACCTCGGTGAGTGAAACTGAATACATTTATGGCCATTATTTTAGAAATTGGTATAAGTAACTCAATTGCTTCTCTATTTTGTATGCTTCCCTTTCTCTCCATTCCCTCTCCCTCCCCCGACTCGCCCTCTTCTTTTCATTTAATTGTTAAAGCACTTCTCTGAAAGCTGTCTAACCTTGTCAGAAAGCTTCCACAGCAATTTAAGGATTAGTACAAAAATTGGAGCTCCGGGATTCTTTTTTTTAATTCTTATTTATTTGAATAAATAAACAAGAGTGCGAGTGGGGGGAGGGGCACAGGGAGGGAGACACAGAATATTGAAGCAGCTCCAGGCTTGGAGCTGTCAGCACAGAGACTGACACGAGGCTCGAACTCATGGACTGTGAAATCATGACCTGAGCCGAAGTCGGACACTTAACCGTCTGAGCCACTCAGATGCCCCTGAGTGCCTAGATTCTTGATCTGGTCATGGTAGCACCAGCTTTTTGTTAGTCCAGTGTCCCCCAGGAATTATGAAACGCACAGTAAGTTTGAGAAGTAGAAATCCAGGAAGGAAGATTTGAGGGCAACCAAAGTGGACGACACCCCTCCCTCTTATTTAGAGCTTTTGATCACCAGAGACCTAATTTTATATTGCAATTAAAAAGACTTGAAGAATACCTCATCAAACAAGCATGCAAAAATGAAAGCAGCGTGGAGCCAATTGGGTACAGTTAATTTTTAATTATACTCTCTTTCTGCTCTGACTGTATTTATTGCCAAGCAGCTGTAAGGGTAGAATCCACCAGAGGGTAAATCACTGGTTCCCTGTGAACAGGAATATTGTTATAGTACATCGTTCAGAAATAGAATACAAGTGAGGCACATAATTCAGAGCAGCCTGTTTTTTCCTCCTGAAATGTCACAGTAATACAATCCCATGTTGACAAAGTCAGGGTGCACAAAAACGTGCGGGAACCGTGGCTCTCAAATTTCCCTCCCTCCCACTTAAGGAAAGGTCCTGTTCCAATCAAAAGAAAACATTAGTGCCTGCATTTAGAAGGAAACAACACTAATTAGAAAAACAATCTTCCAATGCCTTTATTTATGTTCAGCTCCAGAACCATTTTTATCCCTTAAGAAATAAAAGGGAAATTGGTGCTTTTATGAGAGCTGAAATAGATTCCAAATCCTGCACATACTCAAGGTTTCGATCCTTTGTGCCCAAACACCTCAAACCTGCCCCAGGACCTTACCCATCTGTGACAGCTGGCAAGACACCAGGCTGGCTGCATCCTTCTGAGATGATGCCTCCTGAGGTGGGCAAACCCAGGGTTTGTCAAAGATGCTATCATACGTTTGGGTGTGCTGACTCCTATGCAGTGAGAAATGGGACCTAGGATAGCTTTCGGATCTATTGATCATGGATAAAATTATGCATAAAAATAAAAGCAAGACAGTGACAGCTATTGTCACTGCAAATTCTCTGAAAATACAGATTCCAGGATAAATCTTTTGGAACTACACGGGTTCTCAAATACAAACGAAAAGAACTACAGTCAGTTCCCAATAACATGGAAATCAGTCAAGTGTGCAAATTCCTTGGGAGACGCGTTGATGCACTGATAAAGTGTTGATGTTTAAGCACAGCAGCGTTATAAGATTCTTACTGTATTTGTATAGTGTTATATCTTATTTATCAAGGGCAAAAAAATTTTTTTCAGTTTCTTAAAGACACACATAAAATCTTAATCATCACTTTTAACATAAAATGAACCCAGCACGCTTCACCTCTCAGATAAGCCTCAACACAAGTGCCTACATGAAAGGTAGGATTTCCCACCGCACCCTCCCCCTCCCCCACCCCCGCCATGTTCACATTGTTTTGTTTTTTCCCATTCTGGGGTGGCTTTGCTGCTTGGAAGAACTGTCACAAGGGAATGTTTTATGTTTTATTTGAAGTTATATTTAGACTTGTTTTTAAGAAAAATCTGTAGCACAAGTACTGAACATTAGATTGGTGAACGCAACTAACTTTTACTCCCATAAGGGTGTTAACTTTTTAGTTTACTTTTAAACTATTATCTTAAAGATGGACAGAGAGAGAGAGAGAGAGAGAGAGAGAGAAAGAGAGAGAATCTCAAGCAGGCTCCAGACTCAGCACAGAGCTGGATGTGGGCTTGATCCCACGACCCTGGAATCACCTGAGTGAAATGAAGAGTTCAATGCTCAACTGACTGAGCCACCATGGAGCCCCAACTTGTTCTTTTTCAACCCTGTGTGATGTGTACCTAACTCCCCAGATTGGGTATTTATTAGGAGAGCTTTGGAGTGTTTCCTTTGTGACTGTTAGATCCAGGGACCATTTGGTACATGTGTTTCTAATTGACTCGCACTTAGCTCATTGGAGTCTGGTTTTGTGGAGGAAATGTGATGTCCAAGAAGGCGCTGGGAGGCACTTTTCTTGGAAAAAGGAAGTCATGTTCCTTTATTTTATAGTTTACAAACTGACTTCTAAAGATTGGCATTTACTTCTCATGTATGAAATCATAAAGTTCAAGTACGTTCTGAATTTGGCAAGGGGCTCTTCCATTTCTGACGAGGATGATGTCAGGGATGGGCTGTAAGGAAAAGAAACTGCAAACACCCCTGGACCAAGGAACCAGAGACTGCATTCCCAGGATTCCTTTCTCTTGGAACTCCCTTCGATTGAGGCCAAATCCCTTGTGTACAGACATGTCTACACACGATGTCCTATTTCCCGTAAGTCTACAACAAAGTTACAGCCTCTGGAAAAAATCTGTTTAATATTTTAAAAATTCATTTCATTTTTTCCTAAAGATTGTATTGCTGCGTGGCATCCTTCCAACCTCCAATACATAGTATGTTTAAATTTTGATAGTTCCACTGTAGAAAATAAGTCATGTGTGCTTCTCCGTGTTATTGGAGAGCAACCCAGTTAGTCGCATGTAAAGTTCAAAGCCTTCAGAGACACAGATTTTGGTTCTTCCTGCCTTCTTGGCTATGTGATTTTGAGCAAAATGCTTTATCTATGTGTTTCAATGTCTTCATTTATACAATGGGGGGTATTAATGCTCACCTGTGATTTTGGCAAAAAATAAAAAAATAATAATAAGTAAAGGAGATCATGCCAAAAAAAACAAAAACAAAAACAAAAACAAAAACAAATAACAGCGGGTGGCATACTAGTGACTTAACAAATGCTAATTTCCTTCCTCCGTAGCAGGAAATCTCCCCATCATTATTGACAGCCAATCCATACAATGAGTTCTGCTGGATAACAAAAACCACTTCTAATCACGGTTTCTGGAAGTGAAATTCCTATGGCAACTGAGATTTACTATCTTCTTGGAGAATTCAAAGTGTTCGATGCAGAGTGAAACTACATTTCGAACCAGAATTTCAACATATTTAATTAAAAGTTTTAATCATGCATGATAGACTTTCTGACCTCCTTCCAAAGAAGAAAAAAACTGGAGAGCTTCTAGCCAGCTTTTGCTTCTGCCCCCTCGGCATTTCTTTCATCACTGCCGTATCTTCTGAGCATCTCATCAGCTCTGACAACACGGCCCAGGTCTGTGTGCTAATCCACCAGAGCACGGAGAAGGAACACCACTGTGTGGATGCTCATTCCACCACAAATCATCTTTTGGAATGAAGGGAAGATTATATATATATATATAGGTGTGTCCATAACTTAAAAAAATCTTTAAAATCCATCTCCAATGTTTAAATTTTAAAAATGTCCTTCATTTACTATCTCACCCAAGCATGTTAATAGTCTATGCAATATTTTATTATGTTGGAGCCACAGTGGAATTGGGCAGGTGTTTGGAATCCATAAAACCAGGGAATTTATCCCAAGTACATGTTGTTCTATCTGATGAGGGAGCATAAGGAAACCTGACCGTAAAGCACAAGCTAACAACACCCCCACCCCCTCAGGTGGGAGATGTGTGACTTCCCTCAGGCTCTCCTGGCCGCAGAAGAACCGAGAGAAAACAAATGGTTAACTGATAGCGATCTCGTGCAGGATAGGGGTCTCCACCAGTTTACAAATGTCTTAATAAGTGACAAGAGAGAGGCAGTCTTATCAATATCCAAAATCCTATAGACTCAGTTTCCTGGAGCCCCGGCATCACCATCCCCTCCATAGTGATGTGAGGAACAAATTAGAGCGTAGTGGCAGGTAAAACTAAATTTCCTTATAACCTGCAGCCCATTGACAAATACTGGAGCCAGGCAGAGCAACACATTCTTCCAGGAACTCCTACCGTGTTAATGTTAATGCTTTGCTACAGAAAAAACCACCTTAGTTTGATAATAGCTCGACCTCCAGTTTCTTAGGAGTCCTCTTTAGCAAACGAAAGTCCTTCTGGAGGCCTCCCTTTGGCCTTTACCTCCTCCAACTCCATAGTATGTAAACAGTCACTGTGCACAACCCCAGGGCAGCTTTTCCTGCCCACAGGTCATGTCTCCTGCTTTAATAAAGTCACCTGTTTTTTGGCACCAAAGACGTCTCAAGAATTCTTCCTTGGCCATCAGCTCTGGATCCCCATCACTCCAAAACCCCGTCAAGATCTGTTCGAACACGTCAATATCTGTTGGGGCATCATCACTAACGGTGCTGCTGTGACCTTGCTTGTGACCCACTGCTGCGCCACACAGCCCTCTGCTGTGCCCAGTCTGTGGTCTTCTGTGACAGCAGCCTGAGTGGAGGAGTAGGCAGGAGACATGTAGGCAGGAGTAGTTAAAAAACAATCACCTTGGTGGTCTAGTTTGGGTTTCTATTTGTGTATTTTCCAATTATATGTGTTCATCTCTGTGCGTTCCATATCCTCAGACCCTCCTGGCCAATAGTGGGGTATCATCTTTGTGTTGAGCCTTATTATTATCATTGCTGAATTTTTGCTTTTCAGTTGTCTGAGTTCACTTTCAGCCCATTCCCTCACCACCATAATGTGGAGGGAGAAGTATTAATGAAATTTTCTTGGCAAACCGACTTGTTTATTCATTAGCTTCTCTTCTCTTCAAGTTGCTTCTCTCTGTCCGCTCTCCTTTGCTACATCCTCTGGCCCAGCTTGCCCATAGCGTGGACGGGGAGAGGGAGAACCGAAGTGGTACGCACCAGTTTTCACCATGACTGTTTTCTCAACAGCTAAGGAAAGCCGGGGAATCACATACGTGGTTTAGAGCAAGATTCTTCGACCTTGCACTACTGACACTCTGGGCCGGGTGATTCTTTGTGTGTGTGTGGGGGGGGGGGGGTGTCCCGTGTACCGTACGGTGTTTAGCGGCATCCAGTCCTCTACTGCTAACCGTCTGTGACAGCCCCCTCCCCCAGCACGAGAACAATGTCTCCAGATATTGTCACTCTCATGTGTGTGGACAAAAACGCTCTCTCGCTTGAGAATGGCTGGTTTAGAGACATTGTCTCTTAGTAAAGAAATGACATTCAGAAAGGATATATTTACATGTAGTTACTTGAACAGCTTGGTATCAGATGGTATGGAAAATAATTTATGATTACCAGTAACTACAATGGCTCACTCACCCGAGCACCTGCTATGCCCAACATACTATACCACATTCTGCACATACATAATTTTATCCTTAAAAGAACACTAAATGCCTTGCAGAGGTGTATATACATCTAGGCAGGGTGTACAGAGAACTTTAAATTCTGTTGGCTTAGAAGTTACATGACGCATCCATTGGCAGACCCTCATATGTTTTCCTCACTTTTTTCACAATCAATTGATCTGTTTTTTTAAAAAATATTTTCCGCCATTGATTTCTAGTAGAATGGGTAGTCATGAAATGATACTTACCTTAAACTCCTTCTCTGAAATAAGTCCTGCCATTTTATTTGATTTTCCTGTGTTCTCATCAGTGTTGGGCAATGCAATTAATTGATTTTCTTTTCTGTGGACGTCAACTTGTGTATTTAAATGTATTCTTGCCATTTAAACTGTCACTCTAGGAAGTAAAATGACAATGGAGTTTGCCTTTGGCCCGTGGGGATTGTCAGTAGAATGATGTTACTTTGTTACATGGATTTTCTTCTTCACTGATGAAAATTGATTTTCAGTATGCAGTGCAGGATTTTCAAAAGAGAGAATTGCACAGTGAATACAATTACCATTTTATATGTCTCATGACTCATTTTACACTCACAATCTTCATGTAGTACAGAAGAAGAGAGATTTTTATTTTCATTAAAAAAGTCACATTTATCTAAGAATATTCCTCCAGAATACGGTCATGTTATCAGAAAATCTGCGAGCAACTTGTCCAGCTGAGCGAGTGAGAATTCATAACTCACTGTCAAGTCACTGATGCACTGGTAGAGGCTGAAATTAAAACCGCGTCTGAAGACAGATTGACATTCAAGGCCAAGTTTCTACCATCGCCTACAATTGATGATAGAATTTTACCGGACAGGCTCATCTGGACAACTTGAAAAATTATTTCATATCCTGAACTCAAATGATTAATAAGTATTTTATTCCTCTCAATAAATCACGGACTTACTGAAGATAAATGAACAGCCTTCTCTATGTCCAAAGTGCATCAATAAAGAATTCTGTATGTTAAAGAAAAAGTGACTCCCAAGTTATAAATGTTAAACATGCTCTTGCATTCCTAAGGGAAGACACCTTCTCCATCACAACCCCTGGGTCTCGTTGGGCTGCTACCACCACATGTAACTGGGAACTAGTTCCAATGGGCTGGACCTCTCTGGCTTCTCAGTCCCTGCCTAGAAAGACATAAAACTTGGAAGAAACAACAGAAATTGTCAGCCACTGGATTTCCTGCATCATTTCCACCTATGTGCAAAAGCGTGTGGTATGCTCAGGCAGTTTTCGGTCTTACGTAATCCAAAGAAGGAAAAAGAGAGTACTATGGCTGTATTTCTGTTTTGAATGTGACATACACCAGACAGAGATGCATCTTTTAATAGCAAATGAAGTAATAGTGAATAAAGGTCTGGATGGCGTGACAAGCAAGCAACACTGAACAGGACAGTTAATCAAAAGAGCAGAACTTTATGAGATCACATAAAGGTCTCTAAAAACCCGTGGCTGTTGTTTTGAGCAAATATAATTTGAAGTGATTATTATTGGTCAAGAATTCTATAGTATGCTGAAAAAGGAATATTTAATAATCTATAATACATTTCACATTTATTCACATAATATTTTCCACATATCAGAGAGTGTGCTAAGCACCTTCAAACAAATCACTATATAAGATGGTCACGATATTTCATTACTCACCAGCTCTTCAAGACTCAGCTGAAAAAAGACTCAAAGTAATGGATTTTTTTTTTTGCTGCTCCAGAAATTACAATAGATAACATACAAGGTAAAACCTGGTCTTCATCAAATATATTGAAAAGATAGCGGGAAGTTAGTTTCACAAAAGTTCTGAACAATTAAGTATCATATATTTATTCAGTAAAAACAATTTAATTAGACTTTAGGACTACATATGTGCTGTTTCCTGTGACTGTCACTGGGTTTAAAATAATGAAGAAATCAGATGAGCTCTTCTCTGCCTCTGTGAATGGTCTATTCCAAACTGAGAAGACAAGCCTAGACACATTAAGAAGGAAGCAGGATGGCCATCATGTAACGTGGATGCACTACAATGAAGGGACTCAGTGCGCTGTGAAATTAGTACAAAGTGTCCCAAAGGACTAACTCCAGACTCAATATTATTTCCAGTGGAGCCTCTTGGAAAAGCAAACATGTGAACTGAAACTTGACGTAAAATGAGGATCTGGGCACGTAAACATTCCAGATAGAAGGAACGGAAAGTACCAAGGCCCTAAATGCAGAAAATTGCTAGAAGTTCTGAGAAACTGGGAGTAAACCAGTATGTCTAGGTTCAAGTCACTCGGGGCCCTCAAAGATTCTATTCTCGATGTATTGGAGACCACAGAAAAATAGAAAATTTTCTTTTGGGAAGCTCATATCGTCTACTGTGTCAAAGACGAATTTTGAGGAGCAGACACATCATTTAGCGGCTATTTTATGTGGCACAGGTAAGAGATGACAGTGGCTACATCTAGCATTAGCAGAGATTCATAGCGAAGGGAATTTATTGGGAATTATACTTGATATCAGTTACTGAGACAACTTGACACCCAAGAGGCCTACTTCAATTTTTTTAAATAGTTATTTTACTTGAATGAGCTACTACCTTCAGTCATCCAACATTTGCCTAGTTTTTCCATGCCTATCCACTTTAAGAAACATATTGATAAGTTAGTCTGGGTTCACGATGAAGTAACAAATACTTCAAAGATTATATAACAGCACTTATGAATTAGGAGCTGAATCTACTTAGTGCTGATGCAAATTTATAGTTCAATTTCAGCAGGAGCTACAAAACTAAGCAAGAAAGCCAGACACGGTCTTCTTCCCAATTCCTGACCAGATGAAGAAAGAGAAGGATAAGTCTACTGTAGGGGTGGAAAATTTTTTCTTCTATCCTTCTAGGTTCTTTGGCTGATCTAATAATTAAATTGACATAAGACATTTAACAGGAGAAAAACCAACTTTGTACATACAGGAGAGCCATAAAACTAGTCCCACAGGCAAGTCAGGCAGTTGAGACTTGTATTCCATTCTGAGCTAAGGAGAAGGGGGCAGGGGTCTTTGGCTTCAAAGGGAAGGAAGTCACTTCCCAGGAAGATGGGAAGAGCGGCTGTTTGGTAAACTGATGCTTGTCATGCATGCAGAGACAGTGACACACACAGAAGAATTTGAACTCCAGGCCCTGCCCAGCTGCCCCCAGATTACCACAACTGGTCCAGGCTCTTTGTAGACATCTCTGGTGCTATCTCTCTTCTTGAGTCAGGCTCCCTATCTAAATTCTTTGGGGCAGTTAAGGGGGAGGTAAAAGCTTTTCCTGAGTTTTTTGGGCTTTGATTATCTTCAGCTCAAAATAATCCACACACCAAAGTGGCACATTTTGGGGATGTTCGTTCTGAACCACTTCAGTACTCTAAGAGGTGGTATTTCTTTTAATGAAAATTTTGAGTTTGGTCTTAAGTACTGAATATAATTTTGCCAAATAAATAGAGATATAAGATTGAAAAGACATGAAGATTTAACAGACTATCGCGTATCAGGGAATGAAGGAAAATATAGGTGGCTAGGTTCTATGATAAATGAGGGAAGGTAGCAGGACATAAAGCATAAAAGTTGGTTGGCCCAGCCTATGACAATCCCCACATTCCATGCTGAGGAGTTTGGATTCACTGGGGAAAGTCAGTATTTGGATGTTTTTAGATAGGAGAGTCAAATAGTTGAATCTATATTTCAAGAAGATAACGCCAGGACAAAATGGGGAATTGGCACATGCTGCTACACTGGTTCTTACCCCCAAATGAAGCTTGAAGAAGCTACGAAGTTAGAGAATAACATGGCCTGGGCAACACACACACACACACACACACACACACACACACACACACACAGTGAAAAACAAACTCTGATGGACAAGAAAGCCCGGCAAAAACTGTTGTGTGTATGGATTGCAGGGAACGAGGTGTTATATTTATTGGCTAGACAGAGCAGACAAATTGCAGAATAAAAAAAAAAATCCACTCTTACTTGGCCTGAATCTTACATTGGGATGATTACTGGTATCCAATTATTACAGAAATTGGAAAGAAGAAGTCACCCTAGGGTAAGCTGCTGAGGAAGACAGGTTGACCAGCTGCCTTTGGACAGGTCCTCCTGAAAAATGTCCCCCCACAAAGGCAAAACGCTGAAGGAACACAAACTAAAACAAAAATCTGCCTGTCAATTCTGCATCCCCTTAAAAGTTTAAAAATAACACACTGGCTAGACGGATACACCATAGCAGAGATAAGTTATCAGCAGCGGCTCTGTGTTCTTTGGCACATACTGCCTTGGCCACATTCTCTCCATTCTACTGGGTCTCACCTGAAGGCACACAGACTGGGGCCTGCCTTTGTCCCTCCTGCAAATACTTTACCAGACATGGCGGTGAGAGCCCCAGAGAAAATGGGCTCACAGGCCCATGGCTAAAATCTGGGGATGACAACCATAATGGAAATGACAATACGTGAACCACATATGTCTATAAGCCTGACAGGTTGTAAAAGACAAGACAGTTTAGAATAAAAAAAATTCCTTGCAAAGTAAAGATGGGTATTTTTCATCTGAAGAAGAAATAAGAGTTTATCAAGTATCAAACAGAACTATTAAGCACAATGTATAGGGACTGGAATCAAAACAGCACGCACTGGGACAAAAGCAAGATTGATAAAGCTGCGGAATGACTGATGTGAAGCACACAATTGAGGAATCCTCAAATAAAGCAGCAAAAAGGGATAAACATTCACAAGCAGAAACATCAACATCTAGTAAGAGAAGTCCTGTACAAAAAAAAAAAGAAAGAAAGAAACACTAAGGCGAAGAGGCAGAGTTCAGCTCCGCTCATACACACAGGACACTCCCGTTCATCAAAGGCCCCATGCTGCACACTAGATCCGGGACTCACGCGTGTCGGAGCTGGAGATCTGTGCCTTTTGCCCAACGCCTCCCCCTTGCCTCCCCCCACTCCTGATAACCACCATTCTACCCTCTGCTTCTGTGAGTTCCACTTTTTTGGATTCCACCAACAAGGGACATCACACAGTATTTGTTTTCTCTACCCGATTTCTGTTTCTTAACACAGTGCCCTCCAGATCCATCCATGCTGTTGCAAATGACGGGATATCCTTCTCTCTTATGGCTGTGTTCACTGACTTGCTTGGGGTAATCATTTGGCTCTATGTGTGTGTATACCCGCACCTTATAGCATCATATTCCACACCTTCAATATACACAACTTTGTCATTGATCCCTCAATAAAGTTGGAAGAAAAGGAAGAAAGGAAATAGTTGAAGAAAATAGGATGACTGGCTTCTTGGCTTTTCAAATAGTGGGTTTCGAATTGACAAGGCACCAGACCCTAGGTTTCTGATTCTGATTCACTAGGTCTGTCGTTGGGCCCAAGAATTTGCATTTGGAGGACAGTTGAATCCTTCTGGCGACCATAGTTTGAAAACCACTGTTTCAAAAGAGGTGAAAGTTCTCTGATTTAAATGGCTTATATATTACTAAGGAGAACTGAAAAAAAATCTGCATTAAGAACACATTAAAAGAAAACTGAAGAACATATTCTCCAACAATCATTTAAATGCTTCAGAGATAGGGGCACCTGGGTGGCGCAGTCGGTTAAGCGCCCGACTTCAGCCAGGTCACGATCTCGCGGTCCGTGAGTTCGAGCCCCGCGTCGGGCTCTGGGCTGATGGCTCGGAGCCTGGAGCCTGTTTCCAATTCTGTGTCTCCCTCTCTCTCTCTGCCCCTTCCCCGTTCATGCTCTGTCTCTCTCTGTCCCAAAAATAAACGTTGAAAAAAAATTTTTAAAAAATAAATGCTTCAGAGATAAAGAATGACCACCGATAAAGGTGAAAATCAGATTGACAAAACAGGAGCCAAGAAAATAATGAAGCGACATTTTAAAACTTGGAAGGAAAAGGCAAAACTTTGAATCTGTAATTTTATAGCAACTCAAATTGTTTTGTGAAATAAGGTCATAATACTTATTATCTCAGTTATACAGCGGTTTTGCGGTTTGCATCAAAGACCATTTTTAAAAAACCCTCTGGATCCAGAAGGCTTCCGTCTTCTGCCAGCATCCGTGAAACTGCAGAAGGCTAACATCTTAGCTTATGAGTAGAATCTCAACCCTCACAGTTCTCAACACATATAAGACAGTTATTTTTGTAGAACACCCCTCAATTTGGTCATGTCAGATATGTTCTCATGACAAGGTTCTGGAAATTCCTGAATTCCTTCAATATAAACAAACAACAAAAAAAGCTGCAGTAAATATTATGTATTATGCAAAACATCTGACTCATTTGCTTTATGATTAGAAACAAGTCAAAACTGTTCACTCTCACTGCTTCTGTGATAGAAAGGAAGTTAGAACAGCCATTATTTGGAGATGATACGGTCCTTTGCATACAAAAGCCAAATAGTCAAACAAAAATTAGAACAAATAAGAGTTTATCAATGTTGCCTAGCAATAAAGTTACAAAAAATATGGTATCATCTACACCAGCAGTAAAAAAGTAGAAAATATAATACTAAAGATATCTCCATTAGCACTAAAAAATACAACATTTCAAAGTACTGACTAAAGACAGAAGACAAGGCTCTCTCTGGAGAAAACATTTATATTTACTGAAGGAACTTATAGATGGAGGGACATTCCACGATTACTTGGTATTATTATTAGTTACTAAGTATTGTTAAATGATGATTATCCACATTTTATGTGGTCAATTCTATGATGTCCTATCAAAATTCCAGGTGGATTTTTTCCCCCACATTGACCATTTACTTATTTATTATTTAACATCTGAGCAAGTGCAAGTGTTCTTAGTACAAAGATTTTACAAAGCTTCGTGGTGGATATACAGCTGGGTGTATTTTTGTTTGTTTATTAAATTAAGATTTTCTTTTCTTTAAGAAAATTTTTTTTTAACATTTATTCATCTTTGAGAGACAGAGAGAGAGAGAGAGAGAGCGTGAGTAGGGGAGGAGCAGAGAGAGAGGCAGACACAGAATCCGAAGCAGGCTCCAGGCTCCGAGCTGTCAGCACAGAGCCCGATGCGGGACCCGAACTCACTGACTATGAGGTCGTGACCTGAGCCGAAGTCGGACGTTCAACCGACTGAGCCACCCAGGCGACCCAAGATTTTATTTTCTTAGAGCAGTTCTAGGTTCACAGCAAAACTGAGGGTAAGGTACTGAGATTTCCTTATATAGGCTCTTCTTCCATTCATGTACAGCCTCCCCCACTGTTGGCCACCCCCAACCAGAGTGGCACTTCCGTTACAACTGATGAACCTACTCCGACAGTCATCACTGCCCAGAGGCCACAGTTTACCTTAGGATCCTTCCCTGGTGTTGTGCATTGTAGGGAGTTGGACAAATGTGTGAGGACAGGGATCTATTATAACATCATACAAAGTATTTTCCCTGTGCTAAAAATCCTCTATGTCTGCCTGTTCATCACTCTCCTTCCTCCAATCCCTGGCAACCACCGATCTTTTTACTATCTCCACGGTTTCACCTTTTCCAGAATGTTATGTACTTGGAAGCATGCAGTATGTACCCTTTCCAGATTGGCGTCTTTCACTTAGTAATAGGCATTTAAGGTCCCTCCTTGTCTTTCCATTGCTGGATAGCTCATTTCTTCTTAGTGCTGAATAATATTCCATTGTCTACTCACTCGTCACCTACTGAAGGACATCTTTGCTGCTTCTAAGTTTGGGCAAATATGAACAAACCTGCTATGAACATCTGTGTTCAGGTTTTTGTGTGGACGTAAGTTTTTAACTCCTTTGGGCGCATGTCGAGGAGCACGACTGCTGGATCATATGGTAAGAGCATGTATAGTCAGAACCTACCGCACCATCTCCCGAAGTGGCTGTGGCATTTTGCATTCCCACCAGCAGTAAATGAGACTTTGTGTTGCTCTACATCCCTGTCATCCTCCACATTCCGGCTCCACCTCGCCAGCATATGGTGGTGTCAGTGTTCTGGATTTTGTTCTTTCTAATAATTGACTTTTCCAATGTTGAACCAGCCTTGCCTATCTGGATAAATCCCACTCGGGCATGGGATAGAATTCTTTTTATACACTGTTGTATTCAATTTAATAATATTTTGTTGAGGATTTTTCACAACAATGTTCACGAGACATGTCGGTCTATAGTCTCCTTTTCTTTAGTATCTTTGATTTGGATAGTTTGATGTATTCTCTCTGTTTCTGTCCTGATAGAGGTTGTGAGAGAATTGTATATTTTTTGTTTGGTAGAATTCATCAGTGAACCCATCTGGGCTCGGTGCTTTCTGTTTTGGAGGATTTATTAATTATTGACTCAATTTCTTTAACAGGTATTTAATCTATTATATACCTACATTACTATCAATTTAACGGATAGAGGACTTTTCAGATTGTCTATTTCTTCTTTATTTGAGTTTTAGGAGATCTTGTCTTTCAAAGAATTGGTCCATTTCATCCTGGTCATCAAATTTGTGGTCCAAGAGTTGTTTACGATATTCCTTTATTATCCTTTTACTGTCCGTGGGGCCTACAGTGATGTCTCCTTTTTCATTTATAACACTAGTGATTTGTGTCCTCTCTCTTTTTTTCTTAGTTAGCCTGCTTAGATCCTTATCAATTTGATTGTATTTTTAAAGAACCAGCTTTTTTGTTTTATTCATTGCCTTTCCACTTCATTGATTGCTGCTCTAATTCATAATATTTCTTTCTTCTGCTTACTTTGGATTTAATTAGCTCTTCTTTTTCTAGTTTCCTAAACATAAACTTAGGCTACTGACTTTATATCTTCCTTCTTTTATAATATTCATTCAACATTTAAAATTTTCCTCTGGTCATTGCTTTCATTACAAACCACAAATTTTGATAAATGGTGTTTTAATGTCCATTTATTTTCTCTTGTGATTTTTTCTTTGACTCATGTGTTTAGTTAGAAATGTTGCTTAATCTCCATGTATTTTGTTTTTTTGCAGATATTTTTCTGTTCCTGATTTCTGGCTTAATTGTGTTGCGATCTAAGGGCAGATATTGCGTGAGTTCTGGTCTTTTGAATTTTTGAAGGTACGTTTATGGCCCAGAATGTGACGTATTTTGGTGAACATCCCATATGAGCTTGAGAAGAGTGTGGATTCTGCTGTTGTTTGATGAAGTAGTCCTTATGTATTAGTTTTATCTATAATTGATGAAGTTGTTCCATTAAACTCCAGGTAGGTTTTTTTTAAGGAAAAAATACAGTATATAAGTGTTTTTTTCCCTCATGCCCATCTCTAGGTATCGTTTCCATTCTTGCGTTACTTCAGTGGTAACCAGCATGGCCACCTTCTTCCTAACATATTAACAATATCTAGAAATGATCACCATTGCATTTTTGAGGGAGCATGATGTGAAAAGGTGTTTGTCGATGTAGGCTTGTAAATCTGGGTTCTTTTTTTTTTTAATTTTTTTTTAACGTTTTATTTATTTTTGAGACTGGGAGAGACAGAGCATGAACGGGGGAGGGTCAGAGAGAGAGGGAGACACAGAATCTGAAACAGGCTCCAGGTTCTGAGCAGTAAGCACAGAGCCCGACGCGGGGCTCGAACTCACGGACAGTGAGATCGTGAGCTGAGCCGAAGTCGGACGCTTAACCAGCTGAGCCACCCAGGCGCCCCAATTTGGGTTCTAATATGAGGGCGATCCATTTCCGGTGGGGTCATTGAGGAAACACTGGGAGGAAGGAAACAGTCCTGTTTGGCAGTGGCATCCCCGCGTAGTATCAGCTGTCACTCACATGGTAATTAAACGTCAACTGTGCATTGTTTTCCCCAACTGCTCCTGATCAGAGGGTCCTCCAGCTGGTTCTCCAGGTGGAAGTGTGGTTGGTCTCTCACTGTGCCACTTTTCCTGCTGGCAGATCTGATGGTGTCGTTTTCTAGTTGTTGATAACAGCGATAACATAATCTACCTGTAGGTGGATTATGATGGGAACCTTGCTGAGGTTTGGGATTCCCTATAAGTAACTCTCTCTCTTTTTTCTTGTATAAAAATGTTAGCTAAATATTTTAAACTATTTAAAATTCATATTTGACATTATTTATATTAATGAAAATATACAAAACTTGTGACAAATTATTTTTATAACTTATTCTAATATTAATGGAGAGGGAATATGTGGGAAAGTACTACTCTACACTGAACTATTTTATTTAGAACTATTGAATGCTTTTAGGCAATGAAGTTTAGAGAATTTTGAGCTATCCATGTAGTTATCTTTTAAGAGTGCTGGGAGAAGTTATGCTAAATAACAGGTTTTTTGAGCACAGGTGGTGACATGTTTGATACTTATTGAAATTCATCTCTCTTCAAGATGGAGTTACTTGAGAGTAGAATTTTGAATGCATCAACCTGGTTACCTTTGTCTACTCATCTTTAAACCGGGTAGGTGTTCAATAAAAGTTCAATGAAGTAAAACAACATCCTGCCATTGGCCACTGCCTCATTTGGGGGGAGTCTGCCAAGGAAAAATGTACATCGGTTGATTTAAATCAAGATACTCTAAGAATTTGCTAACTGGCTTACCTCCGTCAAATGAGAGCTATTCTATCCAACTAAAAGCATCAGTTACATACCTACTGTGTGTTTCACACAGTAGGATCATCAGGTTGACACACCTCCTCAATAATTGCGACCAGATGGCATTAGCCGATATAAAAGAGCATGTGTTTTTCCCTCTCCACCACCCCACACACAAAGTAGAAAAATAGAATTCTCCATCATTTTTTTTTCTAACACGGACATGTTCAGATGTATTAGTCAAACTTGGAGTCCCTCCAACACTAAAGCTTACATCTATATTTAGAACTAATGAGCTCTCTGTATGTACCAGACTGGAAAGCACATATTCTCTCCATTAGCATCAAGGCACTTTTATTCGACATAAATCTATTGCCAAAGAGAATATTAATGTTCCTCACTTAGTGTGACTGGCTCACAAAACTCACTCTTTTCTTAACATGTTTGGAAATAACACAAATATATCCATCATGGAAGGACAGTGAGTTTGTCGAGAAAACGGACTACAGATAATCACAGAGATCTTCATCAAATGGGGCTTAGAGGTCTTCCAGCCCAACACTCCTTGACTGTTAGAATTCCTTTCAAAATACAAGGAATTATGGTTTCCTAGGTGATAACCCAGCACCTAAATATCTTCCCTGACAAGGTGCTCCTATCCCCTTCCCCCTTTTGCTAGCTCTGACTGATAGCTTCCTTGGCACAAAACCAAACTCCTTTTTGCTATTGCCTCCCAATTACTTCCAGATTTACTCCTTTGCACACACGGATTGATAACTCTTTCCTAGGACTTTTTTTTTTAAATACTTGGTGATAACCACTACATATCTTCCCTCTTGGCTTCCTATCCCCTGGCGTCCCAGTCTTCTCTTCTCCAGGTGGAAAACTTCAGTTCATCTACCCTTCCTCATATGCTCCCATTTCAAGTTGCTTCGTCCTCCTGGCCACACTCTTGTTATGTTCCAAATAACACAACTGTCCTAACAAGGGAGGGCATCATGACTTTTAAAGGAAGTGAAGTGTGGCAGAAATGTGAAAAGTGGCTGCAGGGGAAGGGACTCAGTCCCCAACTAATGATTATGGTCGAAATAAATGACTAGTAAAACAGCACAGTTGATTTGGAGAAGAGAGTAAATCCATGACTATTTTGCTAACAGAATCAAAGCAAGTCATGGTCACTCTGATAGGATGAAGCTGGGGAGACAAAAAAGTCAAGGACTCCTTCAAGTCTATCTTAAGAGGTCAGTACAAGAAGATACCATCACTTTTCATTGGAATAAAAAGGGTAGAGGGGCACCCGGCTGGCTCAATCAATTGAGCATCCAACTCTTGATTTTGGCTTGGGTCATGACCTTGCAGTTTGTGAGATGCAGCCCTGTGTCGGGCTCTGCATAGATGGCGTGGAGCTTATTTGGGATTCTCTCTCTCCCTCTCTCTCTCTGCCCTCCCCCGCCCCCACACTCTCTCTCAAAATGAATAAACCAACTTTAAAAAAATGTAAAGGGGAGAGTAAGTTTACCTATAGGAGGAAATGCATATACATTGAATATGTTTGCTCAGTGCTGTTTAATAAAATTGCTAGGTAGATAAGTTTATAGAGCAACTGCAATGTCTATATGCTTCCTTTTAGTTGGTGGTGATCCCCAAATTTGGAACAGAGTGCTTTCATCCATGTGTTCTCCAAAACCAATTTGTTCTTCTGAAGTGAAAATCCTTATTTTATACTCCGGGATCTCTGATTTAGGGGAGGTAAAAAAATCTCTGGCAAATTGACTTATACAAAACCATACAGTAATGTAGATTTTTAAGACTCACAAAGCAAAATTCTCATGTTTCTGAGATGAAGACATTGGGTCGGCCGACATTCTGTGCTTTCTTGCGGTTTTCTTTCAGGTGGCCAGATACCCTGAGAACTCAGGCTCCAGAACTCCGGCTAGCTAGAGAATTTCTATTTGAACTCTCTGTTAGTTTTGTCTGTTGGCCAATTGTTAATTTTATTTATAAATGTATGGTTTATTAAAAGTTCCTCTTGGGGCGCCTGGGTGGCTCAGTCAGTTAAGCGTCCGACTTCGGCTCAGGTCATGATCTCACAATTTGTGGCTTCTAGCCCTGCACTGGGCTCTGTGCTGACAGCTCGGAGACTGATGCCTGCTGATCAGATTCGGATTGTGTCTCCCTCTCTCTGCCCCCTCCCCTCCTCCACTACTCATGTTCTGTCTCTCTCTGTGTCAAAAATAAGTAAACATTAAAAATAAAAGTTCCTCTTATAATTTAATCTGTTTTGCTTGAACTTTCTATTTCTCCCTCCCAGGCCATCTAACTAATTTTGCTTGTACTCTATTAGAGGCAAAGTTTTAGACTTTCTTTTATAGCTTATAATCATATCAGCACAAGTACATTTTGGCCTACAGAATTTCACACAGTTCACTGATTTAAAAACTCTGCTGACTTCTTCTTATCGAAAGTAATGTTTCTTTTGAAATCTCAAAATGAAAATGCATGAAAAACTGCCTTATTTTGCACATGGATTTGAAAACCATAGGACCAAAGGTCAAGATACCATCACCCCACCCAGTATGAGATACACCTGTCCTTTATTATCTGACATTTTCATTTTAACCGCTTTAAAGTCCCACGTCCAGCTATGTTTTCCTTACATTTTTGAAACATCAGATTTCTCAAATTGTTCACTCCTCTCTAGTCTCTAGGACTATTAGATGTTTTTACATTTTCATAAATTCTTATCTCTGTGTGAGAGGCCTTTCTTTGAGTATATGAAAAACCCACAGCGAACATCGTACTCAATGGTGAAAGCTTGGAAGCTTTTCCTGCAGTTGGGAACAAGACAAGGAAACAAGATTTTCCCTTTTCGTTTTCAACATAGTTCTGGGGGTTCTGGTCAGAGCAGGAGAAGGAAATTAAAGACATCTAAATTGGAGAGAAGAAGTAAAATTATCTCTGTTCACAGATGTTATGATCGTATCTGTTGAAACTCTGAAGACTCCACAAACATCTTTAGGAACTGGTAAATAAATTCAAAAGTACAAGGTACAAAGTCAACACACAACTCAGTTGAATTTCTCTACACTGACAGCAAACCATCTAAGAGAGAAATTATGAAACCACTGAAACTATAATAGCATCAAAAAGAATAAGATACTTAGGAATTAGCCAAGGAGGTGAAAGACTACAATACAAACTACAGAAGGCAGGTGAAAGAGATTAAAGAAGGCAGAAATAAAGGGAAGCACGCTTATCACAGACTGAAGGACTCTGCATTGCCACGATGTCAGCCCTACCCAAGGCAATCTGCAGGTTCAATGCAACCCCTATCAGAATCTCATGGTATTTTTTGCAGAAATGCAAAAACCCATTCCAAAATTCATAGAGAATCTCCAGGGACACCAAGTATCCAAATCTTAAAAAAGAACAGGAGCGCCTGGGTGGCTCAGTTGGCTAAGCATCCCACTTTGGCTTAGGTCATGATCTCAAGGTTTGTGAGATTGAGCCCCACATCAGGCTCTGTTCTGGCACTGTGGAACCTGCATGGGAATCTCTCTCTCTGTCTCTCTACCTCTCTGTCCCTCCCCTGGTTGTACATGTGCGTGCGCTCTCTCTCTCTCAAAATAAATAAATAAACTTAAACAAAAAAGAACAAAGCTGGAGGACTCATACTTTCTGAGTTCAAACATTACTCCAGTAATTTGATTTTTGATTACTACAGGAATCAAAATAGTGTGGCCCTCGCACAAAGGCAGATATATACAGGCCAACCTCAGAGAACAGGGATTCCAGAAATAAACCCTCACATGTATGATCAGACAATTGTTGACAACGGTGTCAGTACCATTTAATGTGGAAAGGGCAATCTTTTTAACAAATGGTTCTGGGACAACTAAGTATCCACATATAAAATAATGACGTTGGATCCTTATCTGACACCAAATACAAAAATTAACTTAAAATGCATCAAAGACCTAAATGTAAGACCTAAGACTATAAAACTGTTAGAAGGAAAACATAGCACAAAAGCTTTATGACACTGAAGTTGGTTGTTTCTAGTTTTTGTGAGTGTGGTTAAAGCTGCTGTAAACATTTTTGTGCAGGTTTGTGTGGGAATATGTTTTTAGCTCAATTGAGAAAATACCTAGAAGTGTCATTACTAGATAATATGGTAAGAAAATGCCAAACGTAGGGCAAACATTTCATGACCCTGGATCTGGCTTGACTTCTTGGATATGGTACCACAGGAAGAAACAGACAAATTGAACTTTATGAAAATTTTAAAGGTTTTTGCATCAAAGGAAAAAATCAACAGAGTAAAAGGGCAACCCACAGAATGGGAAAAAATACTTGCAATTCGTGTATCTGATAAGGGATTAATAGTCTCTCTCTATATCACATTTTGCTTATTTATTCCTCTGTGGATGGACACAGGTTTCTTCCATGTTTTAGCTGTATATTAACTGACTCAATCTTTTGTTGAATTTGGCTGAATGTCACGAAATATTTAATCATAGCTACCAAATTACACTCTCTATAAGCAGGCTTTGACAAAACAGTGGAGTAGATCGAGTGTCTACTTGAGTTACTCTGCTTCCTACTACCCTTTATCTCTGCCCAGATGCCCTGAAATCTCAGGATGTGAGTGCGTGCACGCACAATAGTTGCCCAGTCTGGGGGCCCGTCCTGTCTCCTGTTAGCTCTCTTCTTTGTTACCTCATTTTTGCCATTACCACAGAGTAGGGGTTCACAAAACACCTTTCCTGTGTCTAATTTCTGTAATGTATGGTTATTTTATTCATGATGATAAGACACGAATACAAAAACTGAGCACATTTTTATTGAGTAATTGCTCTGCATGTTTATTTGTCTGCGGTTACAGGTAATTAGAGGCAGCGTCAGATCTGACCCAGGCTGGCTAGCTCCAAAGTTCTTGGTCATAAGCACGGAAAGAAGATTAAGGAGACAGAAGGGCCTTCGAAGAACAGCTTTCCACCCCAAAGGCCCATTTTAATTCTGAGAATTCTAAAACGTTGGCAAGCCTCTGAAACCAAGTACTGTGGATGGTCATTCATTCTATTTCTGTGCACTGAACACCCGAGGTATTTTCAAAAGGAGGGTGGTTGTGAAGCGGGTTTGAATGAGAAGGGTAAAACAAGTTGACTGTTTTGCAGCTCCGAAAACAATGGTGATCTTGAGGGGTGGACTGCATTACAAGTCTCTTGTGAGCTGGCACGCCTGTTTATAGGAGTATGTTGTTTAAAATAGGCAGTGATGTTAGTCATACCCTTTATAAACGTCCTCTTATTTACAAAAACAAGTAATTTAAAAAAGTAATAATTACTTCTGATCTTTCCTTGAATTTCTCGAAACCGTCACTTTACTGTTTTATAATTAGTAAAAAATCCTGTGAATTATGCATAACTCAAGACTTTAAAAACCATTGTTTGCCTAGACTTTGAAATGTTATTCAGGAGTGTCATTTAAGAAATGGCTTTGTGTTTAAATATGAAAATTCGCAAGCAATTAGTTCTTTTAGTGGACTAATTTCTGTTGTATTTAAAACCACAATTAAACAGCACAGCTATTTCAGTTTGAACGGCAAGACTTCTGCTCTAACATAAATAAATTCCTAGGAAGTTTCCTAAGGAGATTCTAGCTGCTTTTCCCTATGCACACATTACCTTGGTCAATTTCCACAAAGGGCTATTGGGCTGATGATTAATAACCTGAGATTTCTCTAAAAAAGCTTCGGTGCAACTGATATGGAGGACACAATGCTGTCGATTGGGTCATTGATTTTTTTAAACTTCACATTCCCTTTCACACCTACCAAGTTATTAATCAGTTGTAATAGCTCCACTAGAGATATGCTAATTAATAAACCCTTCTGATTAACTCCTTGATATATCCTTGACCCAATTATTATTACTGCAAAGTTTTTAAAGTCCTTCATCATATTGTACAAGTAATCTATAGAGTTCGATGGCCACCAAGGAACACACGGCACCATTATTTTTCAGACATGAGGGGAATGAGCTCCATTTGGATAATATCCAACGTGGTCCCGGGAGGTTAATAAAATGAACAAGGGAAAGTCGTTGCAGCTCGTGTGTTTACAGAGGTAAAGCAACAGCACTGACGCGAGGGGGCCCTGGCTTGGGTTCTTTTACCAAGACCCTGCGCACGCACGCGAACTCGAGCAAGCAGTTAATCTCTCTGGGACACTCCTTCCTTGATGGGAAAAATGAGGGCAGTGCACAGTATGATTTCTAAAGCACCAGTAGACATTGACCCAATCCTGGAGCAGCTTGTGTTCCTGCACCCCAAGAAAGGTCGCATAGCCACAGAGCTGGGGTAATGGTTACCAGCGCTCCATGTTTTAATTCTTTGTGACAGGTACCATCTCTGATGGTCCCAGCCGTGAAGGAATTTCTTGTACAAATACTGGATAGTCCATCGAGTTTTCAGGTGGGTTCCAGTCTCACAGCATGGCTTAGACAGGACACGCCAGGACAGGACTCTGAAAGTCACTCTGGCTGCCTCTTCTATGGTACCCAGAAAACACAGGGTCTCTACTGCAGAAAGTAAATCAGGCTCCAAGACCCTGGAGGTCTACACTGTAACCCTCTGACTGAAGCTTAGTAGAGGTCTATACAGCAGTCTGATGACCCCGGGTACCATATGGCTCATGCTGGAGGGTCCCTTTAAGTGCACGTTGAACGTGCTTCAAAATTATCTCTCATCTAGGCTCCTCTCCCAGGCACCTGAAAACAGGTTGGGGAGTAGTATTTCTGGGTTCAGACTGTACTGGCTGCAAACCAAAGAGCCTCACCCCAAGAGCTGCGTGCTTCATTCTTTGTGTTAGGAGATGCCAGACATAGATGCGTTCTTTCCTTTCAAGAGGGTGTCACACCGGAACCAATGTGACACTGTGTGTCAACTATGCTCAAATAAAAAAGAAAAGAAATTTTTTTAAGTAAGTGATGTCACA
The DNA here is from genome assembly GCF_014898765.1 of Herpailurus yagouaroundi. Taxonomy (NCBI): domain Eukaryota; kingdom Metazoa; phylum Chordata; class Mammalia; order Carnivora; family Felidae; genus Herpailurus; species Herpailurus yagouaroundi. The sequence goes on from NW_024412434.1 coordinate 30,229,035, forward strand.
GAATGTTCTGTGCACTAGGCCCATGAACTCTTTACCAGTACCTGGGACCCTTAATCTTTAGTGGAACTTAGTTCCCACCATAGGGTCGCAGAATATGGGTCTCCAAAATATGCCACTTTGGCAGAAGGATTGTTTTAAGTGGACCACAACTGAGAAGAAACAGAACAAAGCTTTCTGCTTTCCCCTACAAATCTGTCAAAGTGTCCCCCTCCCCTCTTCTCTACCAGGAAGGACAGAAGTTAATCACTGGAGACACCTCTAGATCCTTATGAGCCCAGAGATGACACCAGAGGAGTCTACACAGCAAACCGCACAAACTAGGCCTTATCTCCCGCTAGTTCCCCCAGAGACTTGTCGCCCTACAGTTTGCTGCCCTGGGAACTCAAAATTCTATTCCTTTGTCTCGTCACTCCTCTGCAAATTTGTTGTTCTTTGGCTAAGATGCTCTGTAAGCCCGAGTTCTAACCACCCCTTTGGGTGACTCATCACTGAATGCGCCTGTGTAGGCATGATGCACGTGTTAATAAATGTTTCTTTGTTTTTCTTCTGTTCATCTTGTGTTACTCTACTGTATCGTCCGGTCCGGAACGAGACGTCCTAACTTACGACGTCATTATTTGTCTTCGTGGTAACTGCTCACCCACTCTGTATTGACTTTCTCTAGATGCGTCAAGCAATACCCTTATGGCTGTCCCTCTAGCTCATACCCGTGAGCACCTTGCCTGTCACCCGGGCCACAGACCCCCTAGCTGCCACCTGGCATCTGCCACTTCAGAATCCTGCCACTCTTGGGGGTGCTGGGAGGCTCACTCTCTGCTACCCTGCCAGCCTATGGAGAGCCGACTCTGAGATGGTCTACAAACGGACGCACGGCCCCTGGGGAACTTCACTGTGTCTGGGGCGGAAATGACCCAGGGCCCTCCAGGGACACAGAACAGCTGGCAAGTTCTCTGTCTTTGTGTAATCAATCCTTCCTAAGGTGACCACCTCCTGGAGCTGTCTTACGCCTCGCTCCTAACTCCGCCGAGGCCGTGCTAGTATCTCCAGCTCAATACCTGTGTGCTACCATTTCTTCTCCCCCCCACCCCTCCCCACCCCCCCACCGAGCTTTATCAGATATAATTGACAAAAGCTGTATACCTTTAAGGTGTAAAACGTTATGTTTAATATGCATGTACATTGTGCAATGATTACTACAACCATGCTAATTAACATACTTGTTACCTCATATACTTAGTATTTTCTTTTCATGGTGAGAACACTTGAGATCCAACCTCTTAGCAAAGTTCAAGGGCACAACACGATATTGTTAAATATGGTCATTGTGCTGTGCATTGGATCTCCAGGGCTAACTCATTTGATAACTGAAACTTTATATCCTTTGACCGACATCTCCTACTCTCAGCAACCACCATTCTATGTGATGTATATACATACACACATCAGAAAATTATGCACGTTAAAAAAGAAGGAATCCTTTGGGGCACCTAGGTGGCTTACTTGGTTGAGCGTCCAACTCTTGATTTTGGCTTGTGGGATCGAGCCCCACGTTGGGCTCTGCATTGATTGTGGAACCTGCTTGGGATTCTCTAGCTCTCCCTCTGTCCTCTCCCCTGCTCATGCTCTCTCTCTAAAATATAAAGTAAAATAAAATAAAATAAAATAAAATAAAATAAAATAAGAAGAAAATCCTGCCATTTGTGACCATATGGATGAACCTGGAGGGCATTATGATGAGTGAAATAAGCCAGACACACAAAGACAACCACCGCCTGATCTCACTTCTGTGTCAGCCCTCAAAATGTTGCACTCATGGAAGCCGTTGTTTCTTTTAAACTCTAGGCAGACAGACATGGCATATTAGCTCTTTACTCCTGTAGTGCACGCTGTCAATATTAAAACTCCATTGCAAAGCTGCGTGGAAGTTTAGCAGAGACACTATTTTAATCACATACATTTGTCATCATTATTGTTGTTATTACTTATACTTTGGCGCCCTTTTAATGTTGCCCCTTTTTTCCTTTTTATGCTGTATTCCAACAGGCAAGGCATACAATTCTCCATTTTCCCGGTCTCCAAATGAGTAACACACATTAAACAATACCTGCTTTTGCTTTGAATTTTTGCCTGAGTTGACACAGTGTGGTGAGGACTGATTCCAAGAAAAGGTTTCTCCTTTCTAAAAGAAAGCAGAGGGGCGCCTGGGTGGCGCAGTCGGTTAAGCGTCCGACTTCAGCCAGGTCACGATCTCGCGGTCCGGGAGTTCGAGCCCCGCGTCGGGCTCTGGGCTGATGGCTCAGAGCCTGGAGCCTGTTTCCGATTCTGTGTCTCCCTCTCTCTCTGCCCCTCCCCCGTTCATGCTCTGTCTCTCTCTGTCCCCAAAAAAATAAAATAAACGTTGAAAAAAAAAATTAAAAAAAATAAAAATAAAAATAAAAGAAAGCAGAGATGTGACCTCATTTTGTTACCAGACTGGCAGGGGGACAGAAGACAGTGTTTGTTTTTCCTTCCTCTCTAGGATGCCAACCTCCTTCATCTCTAGGGTTCAGTGGCTTTAGAGAGGCCTTGTTAGCTCTTATTCAGGTCCCAAGAGCTATCACTGCAGAAGTGAATACAGCAGAAGGAACATGCATTATTGTTGCAATGTTGTTTGGCGAGTAAAAACCAACCTGAAAATGGTACTGAGATCAGAAAACACGGAACATAAGACTGAAAGGCTCTTCAGGAATGAAGGGACAGCTGGTCCAGATGGACGACATCATCAAGGGCCACGTGAAAGAGATTCCATATGGCTGGCACAGAGGTGAAAAGAAAAGTCTTTTATCCAGGAAGATGATCTTTTTCTTTCCAGTTACTTCTGTCTTATACCAGCAAGAATCGTTTAGGTGCCTTGTATCCATTACACAGGTCTTGCTTTTAGTGTCTCCGTGATCTCCTTTGTGTGAACCCGTGACCAGGGGGTCAGCTACTTGGGGTAAGTGGTTCTGGGGCCATTAGACTCAGGCATCAAAACCCCTGGCCTTCACCGCAGCAGCTTTTGGTCACTAATTTGGCCTTGGCTGCTTGATTTCCAGGATAATACACTGACCCTTGATAAAGAGAACCCATTGAACCAAAGCTCTAAGAGTGTCCTAGCATTTGATTTGAGGAAACCAGCCATTCCGGGGATTTTGGGTTCTTATCTGAACCTTTTCAAGAATTGAAGAAGCCTCTGAGGAGGATCCTGTGAAAAGCAAAACAGAGTTCCCAAGGCAAATTACAAAGATAAACCCTGAGCGCACTCACTCACCTTGTCTTGTGAGTAAACACCTGAACCGTATTGCCTCTCTGCAGCCCTCCAATTCACCAATTCTCAGAATACGTGCTACACAGGAAGCAGAAATGAATTGTCTGTACACATAGAGAATGCATATCACATTCTCAGCTTTGTAGGCAATGCCTCAGCTTTGTAGGCATTTAACAGTAACTATGACCCTGCTGCTGAACTATGCTAGCCACTACAGAGGGCTCTTTCCCCAGGTACATGGTGTTCTCACCTGATGCTTTTACACATGTGGCCCCTCAGCCTTAGTCACGCTAGGGCCCCTCTTCGAATGCAGAAACGTTATCTTCATGACCTCATGGGGCTGGACACGGAACCCTATACTTGTGATGCCAAGGAATGGTTTTTCTACTTTATGACTGTTTTGTAATAGTGACTTTGCAAAAGTCACTATTAGGTCAGTCTCAAAATTCCATAAGCAAATCCTGTGCCTCTTGTAAAGGTAGAGTCTGAGAAGAGGTCGAACCAAGAAGGTGTTTCATTGACATGCCGAGATGTCTTGTACAGAAAATTTTTCATGATAACAAAATTGCTGACACATGCTTATGCTCATTTATAAACTGTGTTTTACAGCAGCTAAAATTCATTTCCTTTTCTTCTTCCCTCCAAAGGACTCTGGCAAAGTTAACAGAAGGGAAAAAAAAGCACCTTGTAAGACAGAACCGATTATTCATTATTAATAAAACCCGAAAGCCAATGCCCCATGAGTCACTCTTTTTGCAAACTGCAAATATTTCGACATGTGCACTTACAAACTTTAAGTGCTTTGATTTTTGGCGAACGTTCCAGAAGAGATGAGAACAGAAAAGAAAGAATCAAGATAACAGGAATAGAGAGGCTTTGGGGACGAAAAGCATTTGTTTCTGCACATCATCTCCTCCTGCATTATGCACATGACATCCTGGATGACCGCTTTACTTGGACGGAAACATCACTGTAAACAAGTTACGGCAAGAAAATTTTATAATCTGAAGTACCACACCGTCGATGAGCCATCGACTTAAGGACGATTACAAGGGCTCACAAATATCAGAACGGTAATTTTCAAGGCATTAAGAAATTAATTCTTCACTTGTTTCCTATAGAAACAAGAGCCTCTTTTTGTGTATTAACGTCATCAGCCTAGACATGTACGCAGAAGGAGAGAGTCATACCAGAGGCCTAAATATAGCCAGATATTGAACTGAAGTTCAGGGGCTTGGAGCAGGATTTCACGTCACTCACTGGAAGGTAGATGTGGTTCAATTTAATTGTAGGTCATTCATTGTAATTAGATTGTCATGGGAAATTAAGGGATCGTTTCTGCATAAGCACATGGGCTCCTCCAAGACTTCAAATGAAATTAGACTTCTTTTGGCATGCAAGGGAAATGCTTCCTGACTTAAAAGGTCAAAATCAGTGTCGTATGGACTTCAGAGCAATTGGTTACCAATAGCTTTAACCATTATGATGATCACTGAAGATAAATTATGGGGAGACAGAAAAATAGCAAAATGTTGTTCGATTTTTGTTTCGTGTCACACATGTTAGAATCTGTTTCCTTCCAATTTCCTAAAGCCTTTGTCCTTGGGATTAACTGTACAAGTGGTTTCCTAGGTTTCCCTGTTTTCACAGCGGATTCTAAAATATCCTTTATTTTTTCTTTGCTTGTGTTTCACTCATAATCTGTTCTTGTAGCTCTTAAAAGATTAACTGAGGCATATTTTAAAAAATGTTTCAGGGGCGCCTGGGTGGCGCAGTCGGTTAAGCGTCCGACTTCAGCCAGGTCACGATCTCGCGGTCCGGGAGTTCGAGCCCCGCGTCGGGCTCTGGGCTGATGGCTCAGAGCCTGGAGCCTGTTTCCGATTCTGTGTCTCCCTCTCTCTCTGCCCCTCCCCCGTTCATGCTCTGTCTCTCTCTGTCCCAAAAATAAATAAAGGTTGAAAAAAAAATGTTTCAGTTTATTTGAGCAAAAATCAATTCTAATCAGGCAGAACCAAACAGGAAGCTGTTAGGGGTGTCCTTCCAGCAGGAGCCCGGGAGAGACTTAACAGAAAGTGTGAAACAAAGCAAGGAAATTATTGATCGGCTGTAACCAAAAGCTTAGTACTGTCTGTTTGTGACTAGGCCCTGAGTATTGTGACTCTAACTCTGATGCATCTCCAGGTTTAGGTACTGGTTTGTTGTCCTAGGCCACCACAGCATGCAAGCCACCTCTGACTAATGGTCTCCTTGTTCAGTTTAACACAGCTTATCTGTAATCACTAAAGCTAGATTTTAGAGGACACTGTTGTGGGGTGCCTGGGTGGCTCAGTCAGTTAAGCTCCCGATTGCAGCTTGGGTCATGATCTCCTGGTTGGTGAGTTTGGGCCCCATGTCGGGCTCTCTGCCGATAGCGCGGAGCCTGCTTGGGATTCTCTCCCTCTCTCTCTGCCCCTCCCCTGCTCACACACCCTCTCTCTCAGAAATAAATAAACATCAAAGGACAACAATGACCCATATGCATTCTACTATCTCACCAGCAGGACAAAATACTAGAAACACATTATTAGGAATAAAAAATGGCAAATATAGAATCATAACGGTAGTAAGATATAAGTGGTAAATATAAAAAAGATACAAAATCCAGGAACTCTGCAATATGCAGATGATTATTATCCCACTGGCTACGGAATCTCCCATTTTCAGCATGGCTCATATAAACCATTTGATAAATGATACATTTTATCTGTTTACTTGCTCCAAATTTCCTTCAGGCAGTCATGACTGATGACATGTGACAAAGAATTACTGTGACTTCATCTAAAATCTACAAATCCTCCTGGCTCCCAATGTTTACCTGATTCCTACCGTGCCTTGCAATCTGCTTTCCTCATAAGCTACAGTCACTTAAGTAGACACTAGTGAAGCTTCTTTTTAAATCCCCGTGCACTTCTTTTAGAAATGAACTTGAGTCTGCACGACTACGCCTTCTAAGTTAGCCACGTGTATCCTTTTTTTGGCCGCGGCATGGACTCAGGCTGAGAGCCTCAGTGGAAAGTCTCAATAGAAACGAACAGAGTAATTATATTACTTAAAAATGAGCGGAGTAATTCTTCGCTGATTACTTCCTACAAGCATAACTAATCTAATGTTTCGCTTCCCATGCAATAATGGTTGAAATGCTAATTGTTAAGGCCTTATTCGAACTTAATTGTTATTTGCCTCAGCTGAGCTCATTAATTATTAGCCATCTCACTTCCCATTTTTGAAGAGAGAATCTCTATTTAGTGGGGGACCTGGAGGCGGTGCCCGCCCTCCGTCCTTGGTTCTCCGTCTGGCTTACAGTCTCAGACCTCAGGGTGGGGAAGGAGGGTGACAGAGGGTCCCGGGCTGGGAAAATTAAGACCACGACGGTAGCATACCGTGTGCGGACACACGCACCTTGTGATATTGTGCCTTGTGCCCTTGGTCACAGAAGCGATCTTCCAAACACGGCCTTTTACCCAAAGCTGCTAACTTAGCAGACCCCCTTCTCCAGGTTTCTTCCAAGGAATACAGAAGACGGAGGTGGACAATGGGGCGGGCACAGAATGGAGACGGAGGAGTTCTGGGCCCCTGCCTGCTTTCCCAAGACAAGAACACAAAGACACGGACAGGGCTCCACCTTGAGCACCGGCCACCCCAGCCCCGCTCCGCTGCGAACACGTTGCACGCCCCAGCTCGCTCGCGTGCATTTTTAGCTGCACGCTTCCTCAGCCTTGACCCCGTAGTCTCAGCGCTTCTAATCACGGGATGGAGCTTTTTCGCTGATGGACACTTCTCAGTGGAATCAAAGGACTACAATTTTTTTTCTCGTATAAACTCTTCCAATTCTGTCTCATTATTCCTTATCATATCCTTCTGCCCCTCATCTATCTCCCTTTCCAGCATTCACACCCAACAGATATTTGTAGACATTTATTATGTCTTTCCCCGGTCGTCACTTAGGAGAGTTATTCATACTGCATTCATTTAAAATGTCTTCATAAATCAATGCAAACAGCCCCTTCATCATCTTCATTGCTTTTCCCTAAACTCCCGTCAGGTCTCTGCATGTCTTGCGCACACAATTAGGCATCCAAAGGCCAAATAAATACCCTGATAGATGGGCACACCGGATTCATTGGGAAGCTGCTTTGATTTTTTTCTTCACTCAAGGTGATGGTCTTGTGGTTCCAGTTTTTACATTTCATGAACTCCCTGGAAACAGTCTACCATCCTGTCACCTATGAGACTTTTAATTCCCCACAATCACACGGTTGGTTAGACAGGCAAGCGCTTCTATTCCCAGTTTAGAGATAAAGATGCTCAAACAGAAGCCAAGGCTCGGGTATTATGGCTAGAGACAATTTCTATTGTACTTGCGTTCATTTCAATCCATAAATATATATATACATTGATACTTTTTTAGTAAGTGGAATCATTTGAAAATATCTAGGTAAATTTAACAGAACCAAAAGATTATGAAAATGACAAGTTTTTATATTACTTTTTGGAGCCAGTAATATTTTTGATAAAACCAAGTTTACAGCCACATAAAAGCCAGAATAATTCTAAATCCAAGAGTCTGCCACAGCTAAAGGAAACTCCTTGCTTAACCATTTGCTGACATACCTTTTATTTTGAAGCACATCTTATCTCTTCACATCCTTGCTCTCATCCTGCTACGTACTGCACGTCTGTACTCTGCCCCCCCCCCGACTTATGTGTTGAAACTTAATTCCCGAAGTTATGGTGTCCTTTGGGAGGTGAGGAGGCTACGAGGGATCAGAGCCCTTATAGAAGAGGCCTCGGAGAGCCCCCTTGCCCCTTCCCATCATGTGAGAACACAGTGAGAACATGGCGGTCTGCATCTCTGAAGAGTGTCATCCTCAGAACCCGCCCATACTTGCACTCTGGTCTCAGATTTCCAGCCTCCAGGCTGGGGAGCTTTGTCACAGCAACCCAAAACAACCCCCACGCCATCGCAGTCCCCAGACACACACACACACACACACACACACACACACACACACACACACACACGTGTGTGGCCTAAGCTACATCACACTTCCTTCAAACAGTGCAACCCCAGCCCAGGACATGTGAGGAAGAAGCGGACGGTGGAGAAACCAACACCTCATGGAGACAGAGAAGACAAGGGCTGGAATCTCCGCATCACCATCCGCTGCCCCAACACTCATTAGTGAACGTGCTAGTTTGACGGAGGCATTAGCATCCAGTGATCTTACTTCAAATTCCCAATCCTAAACTGTGGTTAAGAGCCCACCGGTGCAGACACAGAAATGACAGGCAAGTCAGGGACCCAGGGAAGCTTCTCCATGATGATGTGAGCAACAGGACATTATTGTTGGTTGTCCCCAAACATCCTTCCTTTCCTTACTCTGAAAAATGCTATTCAACTGAATTTGCATGTATCCAAGCAGAGCATTTGCCTTTCCAGAACTTTAAGGCTGGGCAGCCTTCAGAGAAGGATAAATGAAATGCTCCTGGCATTCTGATAGCCCTTTGGATTTAGGTTGGACAGGTCCTGACTGCTAAAAGGCAGCAGTAGAAAAAATAATACTAATAAGCTCTGTGTCTATTTCCTTTGACCAGTATCCGTGGCCACGGATCTTCTCAACAATGACAAAAATACCTTTTGCGGTAAGAAAAATTATTTTCTACATATATGTATGGAATGAAAACACAACCCATTTGATATTTTCATTCAAAAGTAACATAAGCACATTTTAATTCCTCTAGAATAAAAACTCTTCCAAACTAACATATAAATGCTAAATTTATCTACTGAAATTTCAGCCAATTATAATTACTCTATACTAACAGCTTTCCCTGTTCAAAATGAGGACCTCAAACCCCCTCCAGCTGAAATGCTAGTTTTTTCTAAGCTGCTAACCCACAGTTCCAGTTGTGACGAAAATTCAACATCGATATTCTGGCAAATTAGTTTATATGAATCTAGTCAGTTTTATTCTCTCTTCGAGAAAATACTAACAAGGAAGCAAATAATAAAAATCCCTTTTATTTAAAACATGTGAGTGCACGTGTGTGTTTACATAGAGGAGAAGGTGGCAGAAACATTTAAAAAACATATAGTATTTACACTGCAGGTTTACGGCACAAGAAGACTTAGGCAGGGACATACTCAGTCACAGTAAATACCTTTAAAATACTTACAGCTGATTTTTTCCAAGCACCAGGCATAATGCCTAGTCTGTATCATGGTAGCACCCACCTGTGTTGCATGTGGCAACAGAGTGTGGAAATGTGGCTAGTTGAAATTGAAATGTGCTGTCATTGTAAGACACACACTAGATTTGGAAAACATGTAATGAAAAAAAGTAAAATATATCAACAGCTTTAATTTTCATTGCATAGCGAATGATAATACACATTGAGTTAAATAAGGCAAATACACTTAATCTCATTTGGTGTCTTTTCTCCTGTAAAAAAAGTTTTTTTAATGTTTATTTATATTTGAGAGAGAAAGAAAGAGAGAGAGAGAGACAGAATGCAAGTGGAGGAGGGACAGAGAGAGAGGGAGACACAGACTCTGAAGCAGGCTCCAGGCTCCGAGCTGTCAGCACAGAGCCCGACATGGGGCTCGAACTCATGAACGACAAGACCATGACCTGAGCCGAAGTTGGATGCTGAACCGACTGAGCCTCCCAGACGCCCCTCTCCTGTTTTTCACATGCTTCCTAGAAAGTTTCAACTCGTGAATGTGGCTGCCATCGTATCTTTATGGGACGGGGCCGCTGGAGTGCTTCCCTCACTGTTTCGCAAACAAGCTCAGGAGACAGGCTATTGCAGATCGTGTGGTCCCTGCTCTCCTGAGGGCGGGGCTCCACCATCAAGCTCTGGACCGTGTGGCTCCTGGGCTCCAACGCTGAGTAATGCCAAGGCACTGTCATCAACGCCGTGATCCCTTCGGTCGTGTAGCTGTCGTGAGGCAGCATGCTTCTTGTACCAGGATAATTGGGTCTGATTGCTGACATCAGAACCACACAACACAGACGCGAGTCACGGGCTGTACGAGGTACCTGTGCAGTTTCACAATTCCCCAGGTCCTGCTTCACGCTGGTGAGAGCGCTGGACGCTTAACTCCCTCTACCAACACACCATCCTTAAAGACTGCTCCCCGTCTCTCCCAGATTGACCGCTTCCCAGAATGACTGGGGACAGGATGTCCCTTCCCTTCGGAAGAACCCTCGCGCTGACAAGTATGGCCTGGCTCACTGGACCCGAGAAGACAGTTCCTGCCACGTCTGCTGCGCCTGCCACGGAGGTGCCGCCTGCTGAGTACTCCCTGCTGAGGTTCTTCTCGGAAGGCCCTGGCTGCAAGAACCTGCTCTCACTGGAGCCTACGTTCCCTCACCTCTTTGAGGGACACTCAGTGGCGTTTTGAGTTCCAGGACACGGGTGGGATGGGCCAAGGTCCTGTGGTTGCCCTGCACATCGATTTTTCTCTCTGCTCTTCCTTAATTTCTTCACACATGTTACTCCTAACAGTCCTTCCCAATAGAAGCCTGTAAACAAATTTCAGACATTGTTTCCTGAGGAAACAAATCTAAAGCAGACAAACTCATAATCACTTGGCAGTGGGTGATTCAGGTGCGTTGATGAATGACTTAAATGATGTCATACCTTGGACGTTGACCTCCCAGTAGAGGCTGACTCCCGAAGGCCACCCTAGAATAAGATCAGCCTTAGCTACACTCACATTGTGACCATGATCCAATGAACAGCAGCGCGGTGAGGCTGCTCTGAGATGCCATCGCTCTAAGCCTCCTTTCACAGATGGCGGAAGAAGGATTTATCTGTCCTCTGTAGACACTTTCTGCCAGAGCCATCTGTGTGGATGACATCTTTCTGTGGCATTCCCGAAGCATCAAGAATCTGGATATTCGGCCCACTTCTCCTCAGTTGGCCTCTTCTAAGAGTCACTGTTCCATCAGGTGCTTTGGGCCCGTTTTCCACTACTGGACCCTGATCATTTCTCTCACATGCAGTCAGCACCTGCTTTGGGGGGACTACAAGCTCATAGTCACTGCAGACGAGGTTAACGCCTGTCAGCCCAGCTTAAACCGTGGATCGCCACTTTCCTCATCTTATGAATCAGAAATTGGTTCCCTCGATGACTTCTGCGGGTCAGAAGGGTGCCTGGGAGCGCCCTTCTCAGGTCCTGCCTGGGAGCACTGTGTCTGTCATTCCTGATTGCGCTCAACTGAGCTCAGGGGTGGAGAGGCACCTCTTCCCATGAGATCCTTATCAGCAGTAAGTTCTTTTGGTGAATCATCTGATTGGTCCTGCCACGTTTTCAGAGTGCAATTTATACGCAGGCAGTTTATCCAGGCTTCCCAACATATGACTCAAAAGGAGAAAGAGAGGAGGTACCTGGGTGGCTCAGTCGGTTGAGCCTCCTACTTCGGCTCAGGTCATGATCTCCCAGTTCATGGGTGCTAGCCCCGTGTCGGGCTCTGTGCTGATGGCTCAGGGCCTGGAGCCTGCTTTGGATTCTGTGTCTTCCTCTCTCTCTGCCCCTCCCCTGCTCACACTCTGTCTCTTCATCTCTCAAAAATGAATAAATGTTAAAAAATTAAGACAAACAACAGGAGAAAGGAAAAGACCTTTTCCACCAGAGCTGTTTTATACAGATAGGACAAGACAAGTTATCTGTCTGTCACAACAGAGACGAGCTCTCTTCTCTGTTCCCGAGGCCTTGACCCAGTGGTATCAGTGCGTGTGGCTTTCTGCGGACCTCTGTGCTCCCCAATACCTAACCAGTGAGCTTAACTGGGTTGCGTCCTATGTCAACGGAAGACTAACGGGACTTTAAGAAGCTCTTTCTTTTTCCTAATGAAAAAAACCAGAGATCACTGGTCCAAGTATCTGATAATGAAGAGAAAATCGACAGCATGGTTTCCACTTGTTTTCAGACATGTGCTTACAAAGAAGTACATGTTGCTCCCACGAGATCTTCCACAGGCTTCAAGGTCTTAGATTTTTTTTTAAGTGTCACTTTGTCTCCCAGGGAGTTGGTCCCCTGAGGAGTATTTAAGGCTAGCTCTAGGGTGGAAGGCAGACAGATAACTGGAATACTTAGTGCAGCACACATGGGGTGATTCCAGCAAAACCCGTCCATTTTCTGCAACCTTGTCTGATCCTTGCCTGATGAGCTGTGACACCGTGGCTCACGCAAGTGCTCTGGGTGTGTTCTCGAGGTTGTGTAGGCACATCTACATATGCTACCCATCTTCTCCACCCAGTAAGCCAGGTTTATGGTCCAGCTGGCCAAGGCCACCGCCATCAGCTGCAAGGAATCCCCACTAACAGCATGGCCCTTTATCCTTCTCCACAGGCTAGAAACCTGGAATCATCTTAAGCTCTTCCTTTCTCCCTTGCTTCCCACATGTATGAAAGCTCTCCTGATTTATTTCTCCTATACAAACTCTCAAATTCATCAACTGTTCTCCATTTCTTCCACTGCTACCTGCTTTTAAGCCTTCAACTCTAGTTTCCCCATCGCTAATCCATGACCCTGCTGAAAACTTTCCTCACTTACAATCGGAGCATCTGTCCCAAAGGCAGATTTGTTTAAGACACTCTTCTCCACTGAGCACAACCTTTCATGGCTCTTCATTGCTTTTAGAGAGAAATAAAGCAAAATTCTTAACTTCTGTCCCTTTGCCTTTTGGCCTCGACTGACGTCTCCGCTCCCCTCACTCCTGCACTACTGCAGTGCTGGCCTTTTTTTTTTTAATTTTTAATTTTTATTTATTTTGAGAGAGAGAGAGAGAGAGAGAGACAGAGAGAGAGAGAGAGAGACAGAGAGAGAGAGACAGAGAGAGAGAATCCCAAGCAGGCTCCGCGCTGCCAGTGCAGAGCTCGATGCAGGGCTCAAACCTACGAACCGTGAGATCAGGACCTGAGCTGAAATCAAAAGTCAGACACTTAACCGACCGAGCTTCCCAGCACTGGCCTTCTCAGTGCCCCAGGCACACCCTGCTTGCTTCTGCCATTCTTCCCTCTGCAGGTGCTGTCCTGAAACCCTTAGCTGGCTGTTCCCCACTTGTCCTTCAGGTTTTAGGACAGATATACACCCGGGGAAGCCTTTCCTGTCTTGGCAAGTTTTCTTCATCACCATACAATTTCATACAATAATTGTCCTCTCCCTACATTAATTGTTGCTTCACCTTGTATTTATACAGCCTGGGCGGGAACCGTATGAATAATGTCAGTCCTCTCCACTAGAATGCTCTTCACGAAGGCAGGTAACAAGTCTGTCCTTGTAGAGTAAGCACAACTACTGAACCGGATTCTTTTCCAAGATCCTACGATTCTGCCTTAAGCAAATGTCGTAATACCAATGACGTCTCCAGTATACTCTCTGAAGCACAACATAGACAACAGTTATGGGTCACGAGTGTTACCAATATACCGACTTCTCCTACATGCTAGAACCTGAGGGGAGCAGAAATTGAAACACCCACACCATATTTCTCAGACGTCATTTCACATTTAACTCTTGAGATCTATTTTCCTAATCAAATTAACATTTCTGAAAATTAAATTCTGCCGCTGTTGTGCTTTTTATAGGTTTCTAGCGGGGCTCTCACGAGACTGTACATGACATAGACGTGTTTGAATAACTCACATACTGCATACGATAACTGTACTTTGTCCCGTGACTCTCCCCCAGGATATCTGGCTGGAAATTCCTTGCCTTTCAAGGCCCAGCTCAAATCTCACCTTCTCATTAAGACCATTCTCTTCAAACACCATCCCTACCGAAGAATGTTAATCTCTTATCATGCTTTACCATTTTTTCCTTAATTTCTAACATACTACATAATTTACTTACTTCCATATTTATTATTTATCATCTGTCTCCCTCAGCTAGATTTGTACTTTATTTTATGATATATGCAGGCATTGCCGCGGTGCATAAATGGTGCTTAATAAATATTGATTAAATGAATGATAAATGATTCTTTTTCAAAGATAAGTCTACAATTAATATATGAAATAAAACCATTTTTAAAAAATGTATTCTCCCTTCCTAATTTATCCCAGACTTTCCCTGGACCTCCTATCATCTTTCACTATTTAAATCAGGGCACACTCAGGGATCAACACACTTTAATCTCCACTGTGTACCTATGAAGCACGTGCCAGGCCTCACAGTCGGCTTCCTTAACCAGCAGCTTCTCTCTCTTGAAGGTTAGAGCCCAAACTGACAGAGGCTTCATTTTTATGTGGCTACACATTAAGTCACGTACATTTGCTTTTAAACAGTTGACTAAAAGCTCAAGAGCAGCCACAACCAAAAAGCTCAGGAACAAACCAGAGCTGTTTTTACATGCCTTCTTAGAGAGTACCCAACCAAGCCTCCATTAGCCAGCTGGCGCGGCCATCACAGAATACCCCGGCTGGACGGCTTCGAACAACAGGACGTCATTCCTCACACTTCTGGGGGCGGGAACTCCAAGACCAAAGTGTCTGCACTAATGCTACCTTGAGGGCTCAGCCCTCAGGGCTTCGTCACCCCCCAAAGGCCTCACCTCCTGACACCACCGCATTCAGGGTTAGGGTTTCAACACGGGAATTTTCAGGGGACACCAACATTCATCCATGATACAGTCTAATAATGCTTCTGGTGACTTCATTAGCTTGCTCTGAGTCTTCTATATTACTTTATAAATATTTAAGTAAAACATATTAACAGTGAGGTTCATCAGGGAGTCAGAGTAATGAACAGGATGTCTGAAATCTGTACCTGAAATTGCTGATTTTGCAGTTTTGCTTTTGAGTAGGAAAACTGGACACAAATCTTGGGTCACCGGGTTATTAACTTAGTCATGTATCCTGTACTCTTGCTTTGTACTCAAAACGACATCTCAAATCCTCCACTTAACACTCCCATTGTCCTCCCAGGCCCTGATGCATGACCGTGAATAATTCATTCTCCTGCTTTAACCTCCGTAGGATCTCCATCCGCAACCCTCCATTCCACTACCGGGAACCAGAGCAGTAAGGCTTTCACAGACCCCTACACCGACGAAAGCTTCCACGCGTCCTCTAGGGAAGCTAGCAGACAGGCTCATGGCTGGCACGTGGTAGATCCTGAATACGCATTTGAAAGGATTCAACAATCCTTTTCATCATGACTGTGCAAACTGTCTCTAAACATTTTAGCCAGGAATGGTTGAGAAACTTGACTCCGGTCATAAGAAAGAACAGAAGTCTGCTGGAAAAAACACTGGGGGCTCTTGTGTTTTGCAGACCTAGAGACGAGGCTGGCAAAACTAGTCCACCTTTCCCTCCGCCCTGAACAGAGAGGTGATGCCTGAGAGTGAGCAGGAAGCAGTGATACGAAGACACTGGGTCTCATGTTGTCGAGCTGCTGAAGCAATAGTGGCCATCACACTCTTGTGGCTTCTTGGGAACTGCTCTTAGGAACAAAGCATTCCTTTTTTTTTTTTTTAAGTTTATTTATTTTTGAGACAGGGAGAGACAGGCCATGAATGGGGGAGGGTCAGAGAGAGAAGGAGACATAGAATCTGAAACAGGCTCCAGGCTCTGAGCTGTCAGCACACAGCCCGATGCGGGGCTCAAACTCACGGACCACGAGATCATGACCTGAGCCGAAGTCGGACACTTAACTGACTGAGCCACGCAGGTGCCCCAGGAACAAAGCATTCCTAACAGAGACAGTTCTTTATTCAGACCTAAAATGCTGTAAGAAACAAGCTGGTGGAATCTAAAACTTTCTTAGTGAACATTACAAAGAAATACACACACAGAAAAAAAAATTCCAAAAATACTCTGAAGTGATTGCTGTGAAAAAAGACAAAAGACTTATAATCAAATGTCAGGGACAGTATGGACGTTGTAATGGACACAGCAGCTATTTTTAATATCTACGCTATATCTAAAACGACTTGTCACGTGTTAGCAAAGCAAGACCAAGGTTTATCACAAAGTCGATGCACATATTAATCACTAGCGGTGACCAATTCTGTATAAAAACTTTGCCTACTTACCTAAATGGGCATGTTCATCCTCATCCCTTAATGGCCCTCACTGTTTTTTGGGTCAGATATTTGAAGACACAGTTAACCTTAAAGACATGTGAAAGCCCTGGGCTATGTTCTGAGTTATGGCCAAGGTGTCATGGCCACAAGAAATGTGATTCATTTGAAGTTGTTTTATCAGAGAAATTATAGGTTCTTCTTTCTACAACTAGAATGCTTGAGCCCTCCGTCAAAGCAACTTTCCAAAACTAAGACTGAAAACTGAAATCAAAGTCAGAACGACAAGTTGACACTACGTTATATTATAATTCCAAACAGGAAATAAGCCATTAAAATAGTGATTGATGATAACAGCTCTGTTCTTTTTGGCTTAGGGGCAAATAATAGGTTTCAAAGGTCTGAAACGCACATGTTCTATGTTCTGGCTTCCCTAGCACTGATGGCATAGTCTACAAAAGGATATATAAAAGAAAGTAAGTAAAATATACAGGGAGATTTTCAATATTAGCTGAAACTATTTTGACTGTTGAATATACCGATAGCTAAGTTGGAAAGGGAAGATCTTCTGCTACTTTGAGAACCATTTTCCTTTGACAGTAATTCAAGGCAGCATCTGTCATAGACTCTAAGTCTAAAGTTCTCTCTTGTCCAGCAAGAGAGCGGGATGCAGGATTAAAGTGAGAGATGGCTAATGTCCAGGAAAAGACAAGAGCCCTGAATAAGGGTCCCTGCCCCGTTTTTATCAGGATCAGAAGGCTTACAAACATGGCGATGGACGTGCACAAAGATACAATGAATTTGTGAACATTAACCTGTGGACGTGAGGGGAAGGGGATCCCGAAGATATTTGGGGTTAGGGGTTTAGGTTAATACAAAACAAAATCTGGGTGCTGCAGTCAGGAGGAGGGTTGTTTACAGAGGACATGAGGCATCACCTCTGCTTATCTTAGCTAGCCTAGGCGATGAGACGGGGGGAATGACCTCAGGGTTGGCTAAGGCACCTGTTCTTATGTTAACCATCTCTGCTCTGGGGTGCTTTTCCTGAAATGCAGTGGTCCGCAGTCCAATTTACCTGTTTACCTAACTTGGTCCTTTCCTCCTGTGAAAGCAGCTATGGTACTAAATTGGGGGTGCTTCCACCCTGAATATCTAATCTTATTTATTTCATATATCTACGTATTGGGCACCTTTGTGCCTCTATTTCAGGGCCCTTTGCCCCTCCCTCTATTCTGGGGGCTCTACACCCCCTCTCTATTCTGGGGTGCCAATCTTGTTTACCCAAACTCGGGTGTGAGCATTCTATGGCTTTGTATCTCTTTATGCCTTGTTAACCCATTGGTGCTTAGGGAATTCCTAAGCTTATTCCCCACAAGCATCTTCGAATCTAAATGACTGACAAGCACATACATGGAGGAAAGGCAACCTCGACAAAATAAAATGAACACTGGCCTTCGAGGATCTGGGAATAAAACTGCTATCATGGCTATTGACTCTTTGGTATTTAATGTCTCTGAACCCATTTGCTTTTCCAGAAGGCAGGAAAGCTCAGTGGAGTAGAATTTAAGCTTTAGAATCAGACATCCCTGCTCCTTCACTTAGGAGCTCTGTGTCAGTGGCAATTCCAGTTAATGCGTTTAATCTTCTAGTTCATCTGTGAAATGGGGATAATAACACTCATCACAGTGGCACCATGATGACTGAATCTGTAATGCACAGAGAGTACCTACGGTATGTACTAAGTGGACAGGGCCCACAAGAGTGGCTGAAATGAAAACATGATGCAGTCATAGTGTGTTAGTCTAGTATTACATATTATAACATACTATGTTGAAATAATTTGTTTCTTACAACGGTAGTGAAGTATAACTACACTATGCTATAGTGACAGTATTAGAATGGAGGGTAGCATGATGCTGTTCGACTGAACGGTAAGGTCTGAAGTGCAGATCCAAGCAACTCGCCAGTCCCTTCCATCACATGCTCTGATGTTTTTACTGTGTGCATGGAGACATTGTAGTGCATACTAAGAGAGATTTAAGAGAAACCTTTCGGGACTGGTCACTGTCTTCCAAATGAGTGATGTTCTGTCAACAGCAAGAGCAAAGAGGCATGGATACATAGTGTGGATCACTTCTGAAGGAGAAGACCAGAAAAGAGGCTGATTAGGTGAGACCTGGTAGATGAAATTCCCCCTGCCCAGTGGGTCAGAAGGGGGCAAAGAAAGGAAATGTCATGCAGAAGTCTGTGGTTTCGAGGATGTGGTCTAGAAAGGATAAGGACCTTGACTGTGACTGATGGTTCTATAAGAGAACAGGGGGCAAAACTAGAAAATTCAGGCTGAGATAAGAGTGTTAAAGCTCATTAATCTTGGCACTGAAAATTCATACTCTATGAGGTTTTCTTGGTTTAATCATAAAAGAATTTAAGAGCAAATACCACTGTAGTGCCAGTGTGGAACAGAAAGCATACAGACTCCTGAGTCAGATTTGATTGAAAACCTACTGCTGCTTCCTGTTAGTTGTGTGAGTTTAGACACATAATTCCAGTCATAGCCACAAAAAAGAGGAGTACACCTATGACACAGAATTATAACTAGGATTAAGTGAATTAGTAGGTATCAATCAACACTAATTCCAATTTGTTCTATTTAGCAGGGAGATACATCTTGCACTTACAGTGCAAATCTAATGTCTGAGACACAGATATTGCACTGAGACATAAGCAATAACTTTTTAAACAATGAATCTGAAAACTTCTATTCAGGTTTAAAATATCACGTATCTATCAGCACTGGTGTTAGAAAGGGGGTAATGGAATAATTACATGCTAAAAGTGTCCCTTACTGTATTTCTGCCAGATTGAATTAATTAGTATCGGAGCACCGGTGGTCCACACTATACCACAGGCTCTTAGAAATATCACTTAGCTACTCAACTTTGCTTTTGTGATTAGTCAAAAGTGGGGATGGCTGGGGATACAAAGCCACTGAATCATAAGTGACCTCACTGCAGAGGCACGAACACAATAGCTTCTGAAGTGAAAGAAAATCATGATGAGCTTCTGAAAGGTTTCTGCTAAAGCAGCTGTCCTCACATTCAGTAGTTTGATGGCAATACTACATGGCATTAATTTCAGCCAAGCAAATGATTAACTTCAACCTGTCAAGATAATTAAGTGATGGAAGAAAATCAGCCTGTCAATACTAATTTCTTATTAATTTCTCTAGTCAGGTAAAATTAGTCAAGACTGGTAAAATCTTTAAAAGTGGGGAATCTTTTTTAAAAAAGTATAGCCACATGTACATATTAAATTATGTGAAACATCTAACGTGATGAAAACAGACCGTGGACAATGCTTGCTAAAATCTTAATGCATGGAGTTTAAGTGGCAAAGAGAGATACCTGACTAATGCAGGACTGTATACACTTGGTGTTGTGGAGCAATGCCAGTTAGGTTTTGAGGTATGAAATCAATTTCAAAAAGAACAATCTGACATCATATACATTGGCAATAGTTAGTATCCACCAGAAATAAAATAAAAACAGAGACAACAAATCTATCACTTGGGTGGGCTAGGGTGAGCCCGGCTACATGATGCACACGGGCGGCTCAACCAGAGAGTTTGAGGTCTCATTCACTGGTATGAACTAAGATTCATTTAAGCAATGATTTTTCAATAATGGAGCGGAGCCCAAACTACCCTCAATAAAGAGTGCAGTAGTAAGCTTAAGCGTTATTTCGGTAAACCTTTGAGAGAGGGTTTAGAAAAGTGTTGAATCCTGAGGCCCCAAACTACACTCTTCATTTAAATTTGTCAGCTGAGGAGAAGAATAAAATGTTGGCATTCTATCTGTTGAGGAGAGAGAGAAAGTGAGAGGGAGAGAGAGAGAGGAGAGGGGAGGGAGAAGGAGAACAGGGAAGAGGGCGGTAGGAAGACCACGGTAGCAACACACTATCTTGTTCTCTTGCATCACCGCCATGGCCATGGGAAGACTCTATGTGGCTAGCTTGCCGATTTCAGGAGAACGAGCTACTTGGAATGGGGTGGAAACACCCCAGAGGAGCCCTGCGTGACCAGCTGACTCATACCTAAGTGACAGAGGCATGGCAGAGCCCAGCCAAGATCAGCAGACCCACCCGGCCAAGCCTGGCATGTCTCCTCAGCCTCAGCTGATGCAGAGGTGTGTGACAGCACGGGACTCCTGTGCACAGCAAATGTGGGGCTGGCTTGTGAAAAGGCATCTTATGGCAATGGTTGAATGATTCTTAGGTAAAGATCCAATGCTATGAAGTTAATGAATCTAGAAGTTGCGTAAGATAAATGAATACATAAAATGCATTTACTTAACATGAAAATGTAGATGAATATGCATTAGCACTGGGATAAACATTATATGTAATATACTTAGAAATCCAATATACTACGTGAAAGTAGTAAAATATTGCAAAATAACAAGGTAATTTGATTCTAATGTCCTAAAAAATGCATATACATATAAAAGAACACATAAATGATGAAAGCATTAAATGTATTCAATACAAATAAGGATAATTCAAAAATAGAGCTCTTTGATCAGTATCACTGTTATTAAAAAAAATATGTTGTTTGCAAAAAAGCACAAAATTTTTAAATTTGTTTTCATTTGCGTTAAACATTTTTATTTATTTACTACAATGATACTTCTATGGTATCCTTGAACATAATTTATTAAAACCTCCATTCCTGTAGATGTTCAATAACTTCTATAGATGCATGATAGATTTTACATTTGGTAAAATACACTGAATGATTTCCCTTTAGCACAGATGCTTTATTATTAAAATCTGCAATGTGGCTAGTAAGTTTTCTGGGTAAAATAATCACAATCCATGACCCAGGCTAGATTGTCTGGCATACCTTCTCGTTCTAACAGTCTAAAATCTATTCAACTATTTCAGATGTCTCTTTTTGAGACTGACCATGAAAAATGAGCTTTATTCTTCCGTGGAGAAGGCATTTACCCACTTCATGCTCTTAGTCAGAAGGGATGGAAAGGAAGGGGTTTTGAGACACTGAGTTGACTCTAATAAATTAAACGTCTATCTTTATTCACTATCAATTTGGGTTATCTGATGAAAACGTGTATAATAAAAATGCCATCCATTTATAAACATTGGCCCAGGGAGCTCCTATTTTTAAAACAAAATTGTCATCTATACAAGCTGGCGTAAAAGCCCCAAAAGAAATATTAAATAAATCATTCAAGCAGGCATTATAGAAATCATTAGTGACATCTACATTTTTAAGATCCTTGCTCCTTTATTAAAACAAAAAGTTTGCTTAACCTAGAGGTGATAGTTTTTGCAAACCCATCAGTAAATATTTTTCTCCCTTCATTTCCTCTTGGAATCTAAATCCTGGTCTCAGAGTACCTCTGGAGATCTCTGAGCAACTCTTCAAACTTTTCAGATTGCTGGATTCATGAAAAGGCACGATGTGACCTAGGAGCTGCCATTTGCAAATAAAGGTTCTTGTGACTCTGCCATACATCCTTCCTCCTTTTGGTCACGGAATCTCCATCTTGCTCTGGGGAGTGTCCTTTCCTTCGTTTTGTGCCATCTTACACACTCAATCAACATGTATAGTCCACAGCCATCTGATTCTTTTCCAAGGAATCTGAATCCCATGGAGGAACGCAGGGAGTGACAGGTGACTGATTCCTAGCAGTGCCCCACTAAGGCTGCCCATCGGTTCTGGCTGACCTGGTTCTGATTCTTTCAGTTAGTCAGGTTTGTCTTCAATTAGGTGAGCTACATAAGCTGACATCTGCCTGCCTCTCAAAACTTAATTACAATGTCTACTCCGTTTCTCATTAAACTTCAGCCATCTCAGTCTCCTATTCCGTCCTCACAGGGCCTTTGCACTTGCTCCTTCCCGAGAACAATGCCTGCTGTGCCAGCTGTCACGGCTCCTTCTTGTCCTTTGCTCCCTAGTTCAAACATTATTCCTTCAGAGAGGCCTCTTCTCATTATATTATACAGCAGTGTGCTTCCCAGGCCACCGTCACGGTTACTCTCTGTGATGGCTCAGCACATTATGGCCCTCAGATGAAATCAAGCTTACCGCTTGTTGTTACTGTTGTTTTTTAATGTTTTTATTTATTTTTGAGGGAGCACAAGTGGGGGAGTCTTTTTAAATTTTTTTTTAATGTTTATTTATTTTTGAAGGAGAGAGAGGCAGAGCATGAGCAGGGGAAGAGCAGAGGGAGAGGGAGACACAGAATCTGAAGCGGGCTCTAGGCTTTGAGCTGTCAGCGCAGAGTCTGATGCGGGGCTCGAACTCATGAACCACGAGATCATGACCTGAGCTGAAATCAAGAGTTGGACGCTTAACCGATTGAGCCACCCAGGTGCCCCAGGGTTTTTTTTTTTTTTAAATAAAATTTTATTGGAACGCAGCTGTACCCATTTGTTTGGTATCATCCGAAAATGGCAAAGTGGAGCAGTTGTGACAGTATATCTTGCAATGCCTAACGTATTTTCCATCTTGTCCTTAAAAGAAAAAAATGTGCTGGCCCCTGCTTTATTCTCTTTATTTATCTCTTTGTTTCCTCCTATAACTCATCATCATCTGCAATGGTCTCGTTCATAGTTCAGCTGGTAAGTATCTGTCCCTACTACCCGGCACTGAAGAGTTCTGGAATTAGGTTACTGGCCTGCTTTTAATCAGTTATATGTCTTTAATGCCTAATCCAATGCCTGTTGAGAGCAGAACTCAACCAGTATTTGTGGAATCGATGGATGAGGAAATGAGTATGCCTCTCGTCAACCTGTGCTCAGTGAGTATTAGCAGCACCACCCCTGGCATCCAACATGCGCTGCCAGTGAAATGTCTGCACTTTCCTCTCCAGGGCAGACCCACTCGTGCAATGCCTGTTTCACAGCCCTAGTCGATGTACCAGGAACAAATTCACCCCAGGTACAGTTAGGGGAGTAGGAGTGGGCACTCAGCTCAACAGCAGCCGGTAAGCAGACCAGCCAGAGCACGAGGACCGCAGGCATAAAGAGGAACCAGATCACAGGACCCATTACACATTTGTGGGTTTTGTTTTGTTTTGTTTTTGAGAATTGGAAATTGGAAATGTGGCTCAGGAGTCGCATTTGTCTCTCCTGAGAGTTGTGCTCTTTATGCATTGTTGCATTAAACCCACTTTTTATCTGAGCTAGTTTGAGTGTCTACGTGTCATACGCATCCAAAGCAAAAAACTCAATATATCTAAGTTATACCGAGCAAGACGTAATAAATACATGTAAATAAATAAATGCAGGCTAACTAACCAAACCAGCTCTACTCTCACAGAAACACGGAACGTGTGCCTTACGGACGAGCAGCCGCGTAGCTTGACAACACGCTGTAGGAGGCAGCAATTGTAAAACCCCGACACAGTGGCAGACGCCCCAATGAAGACCAGACTGTCTTTTTGAAGCAATCCGTACTAATCAGTTACTTAAAGGTGCAATCCCATGTCATTAGAGTGACTAATAATAGGAAAATCTGAGCATGCTTATGGTAGCATCTTTGCTTTATCACTACAGACATAAAACAATCTAACCATCTCATTTCTGTTAAAGAAGTACAAAGAAGTGTGGTTTCGTTACTTTTTTTTTTTTTCTTTTTCTTTCTGGGAGTAGTTGCCTTTACTACAGTTAATGTCAAAGATTAAATGAGTATGGCAGTAAAATAAAATTCGCTTAATAAAAAGATATGAATTAAGCACCCAATTTGTGCCCTATTTTCTTCTTGTGTCTAGAGATCTATCAATGAATAAAACTGTCAAAAATATATATGGTCATGGGTGTTAAATTGGGTCACATAAAACTCATGTCATAGGAACATTAAAACACATTTAGATATTTTCGAGAAAATATAAATTATAAGACATTTAAAATCAACAACAGTTTGAACAAATTGCGATTTACCCCTCACCATGAAGGCTAGATAGTCTAGAAAACAATTAGTAGAAGAAAATTTGGCGGGGCGCCTGGGTGGCTGAGCGTCGGACTCCTGCTTTCAGCTCAGGTCACAGTCTCGAAGTTCGTAAGTTCATGCCCCACATCGGGTTCTGTGCTGACAGCATGGAGCCTGCTTAGGATTCTGTGTCTCCCTCTCTCTCTGCCCCTCCCCAGCTCACACACACACACGCGTGCTCTCTCTCAAAAATAAATAAACTTCAAAAAAAGAAGAAAGAAGAAGGAGGATACTTGTCATGTAACATTCAAACTTTCTGTAAAAATAAGCCAGACAAAAATTTTGTTTTATTTCTCACTTTCTATTACTATAAGAAAATATCTGCCAAATATTTTATATATTATTCTGTAAGAGAGAACAGGATTTTGTCACTGTTATGTTAACAATATTTTCTTTTCTAAGTTTTGTCATCCAATTTGCTTGGATGACAATCCAGTTCAGATTTTCTCCTTATATCAACTATCTCATGTCTGTTCTTTTCTAGTTATATTAGTCTTTCCCCTATTTCTTATATAACCCTGTTATTTTACCAATTTTCTTTGTTTTCTTTTGTTTATGTATTCTTGAAAACTGCTTTGATCTACTTCTTGTCCATCTTTCATGTAATCGTTCCTTTTTTCCCCAAATAAATCCCCCAAATTATTTATTTTTATATTGTTTAAACACACTCCCCTCAGACTTGTTATCCTGAAACAAATAACTCACATATTTTGTTCAGATATAGTTCTTCAAAGAGAGGTAATTTCCATGTACTAAGTTATAATCATTCATAACAGTAAAAACATGACAACAAAGTATTTCAAAATCTATAACACAATTTTGAGGTGGATCCAGAGGCTTAAACGGTAGATCATGAATCAAGTTCAAATAGCAGTCATCAGACAACACAACTACATTTTGCAGTCTATGTACGAAGCCCGCCTAATTTTACCCTTGTGATCACCAACCGTGGAGAGCAATGCTGATTCCGGATAAATCTGATACACATGTACATCTGTTAAAAAGTGTTTGAGGGGCGCCTGGGTGGCGCAGTTGGTTAAGCGTCCGACTTCAGCCAGGTCACGATCTCGCGGTCCATGAGTTCGAGCCCCGCGTCAGGCTCTGGGCTGATGGCTCAGAGCCTGGAGCCTGTTTCCGATTCTGTGTCTCCCTCTCTCTCTGCCCCTCCCCCGTTCATGCTCTGTCTCTCTCTATCCCAAAAATAAATAAACGTTGAAAAAAAATTAAAAAAAAAAAAGTATTTGAATGAACTAATGGCGCAAACACACCCTTTGAATGTGCCCAGGACACGAGCGGCACAGGCAGGGCATGGGCATGGGCAGTGGGTCTCAAGCCTGAGAAGGCTTCCTGAACGGCGGGACTCATGAACTGAGTCTTGATTTGGAGACAGCGGTGATGGAGAAGGAGAGTAACACCAGTGGGAGAAAATAGGAATGTCAGATTATGGTAGATTCCACGAAATGTAATTAGTTCAGGGAGGCTGGGGAATGTGGTCTCTGTCTGGAGTGGCAAGAATTCCAGGCATCAGATTATGAAAATCCCCCCGAGCCACAGAATGGGTTCTCTCCTGAACAGGGAGAGGGTCCCGTGAGGTGTCTTCAACCGGGAAGAGTCGCGTTTTCAAAGAGTGGTGGAGAAAGACTTGTCAGTTTTCTGGCTGGAAGGCTGATAGACTGGTTCCAAGGTAGGAGGCTAGGAGGAGCAGGGAGCTTCTGAGCTGAGCAGGGGGCAGGCTCGGGAGGAGGAAGCAGGCGGGAGGGCTGTTTGCTAAGGCTGCAGGATGGTGGGCAGGCACCTGCGTTTCTGCCTGCTGATTCACTTCCTTTTGCCATTCATTTTGACATACTGTGAGCATTTCTTTCGTCAAGTACATGTATTTAATTAATTATCACGACAAGGGCTGCTCTGGACCTCTTGCCAATCTTCCACTTGCTAATGAGGATCCACTGCTTACGTTTTTATTTTATTTTATAACTATAATACTCTCTACGCATTCTCATCGCCAAACCTGAACATATTGGCAATCTACTTTAAATATACGCCTCGGGAATTCAGTTCAGAGGAGGAAAAAAAAAAAAAAGGACAGTAGAAACTGAATGGAACTCCTAGAGGTGCCGGCAAGTTGAACAGAGATGAAACTATGCTTAAACAGCATGTCTCAGTCAGTTTTAACACATGTTCAAGGCTGTCCCCACCTCTCAAGAAAGTCAGGCTGAACTTAACCTGATACACAGCAGGAAGGAGAGGCCAACTAGGCTTCAGGTGGGAGTAATTTCTGACAGATCCAGGCCATTTGTTTTCCTACTTCTAAACAGTGAAGGTTGTGGACTGGGAAACATAGAGGCAGATAGATGCTTTCATGTCCTTGGGTGTGCACTCGTGAGGTGGGTTGCCAAGGATTTGGTTTTTCCGTGTGCAAGCCTCTCTTTCTCTCTCTCTCTCTCTATATATATATCCCATAAGGTTACAATTATCACTAAGTTAATTTACTTTTAGAAACCAGATTGTCTCTAAGTTTCTCAATTTATTCCGAATGTCCATCCACTTTCTTATTTTCTACACTAACTCGAGAATCTTTTTTTTTTTCTGGATCCATAACCAACTGCACCTAAATGATTTCTTGCACTCATCATGTTTCAAAAATATTTATAAGCTTGTTTTGTTTTGTTTTTTTTTTTGAGTAGGCTTCACGTCCAGTGCGGAATCCAACGCGGGGCATGAACTCACACCCCTGATATCAAGACCTGAGCCAAGACCAAGAATCAGATGTTTAACCGACTGAGCTACCCAGGCGCTCCATGTTTAAAAATTATTGACAACACATATGAATCTATCTAGAACACTAAAAAGTCCCAGTGATTTGCTCTTCAACCAATTTAATTAACAGTACAGATAACATGTATGGTTCTCTATTACTCCTTCTACGTGTATTGAATTTCTCTCAGGAGAAAAGAAACACTATAGCTTGCATGAATTTATTATTTTTTCTTACACCGTACATTTCCAGTGCCTTAAATGGCAATTTAGATGGGCTTCAAAATACACAGGATGTGAAATATTTTTAAAATAAATTTTCTCACAACATGCTATGGAGTATTTCCTATTACAATTTTGAAAAAAAATCTTTATTGTAGGTCCTGAAGTAGGAAATATAGTTCATGATCCTGCAGTCTAATAAAGATCACAGTGGGCTGACTGTATAACATCTCGATTATTAGTTCTTGGCAAATTTCTCTCTAGGGTACTATTCTAAAGTTGTAAATGTCTACATCTTGAGTCCTGTGGCATCGAAGAGAGATTTTACATGACGTTTTTCTGGAATCAATAAAACATCAATGCTTAAAACTGACTTTGAGAACCACAAGATTTTGGAAGATTTCTACTACCTCAAGTTTTTATTGATGTTATTAGCAGTCAAAGCATTTAATGATGACCTATTTATGAGGCATTACATTAGGTAATAAATAAATTTATAGAAACTGGTGACCTATATTCTTAACCATATTCATTCTGTGAATCTAGATTCAAATATCTGACTCTGTCATGAAAATCTCCATATGTTTCTCTTGCCTATATGACAAAGCTCAGTATTTCCAATTCTGAACTCACTAATACACTCCTTAAAACTTAACTTGTGGGGGCACCTGGGTGGCTCAGTCGGCTGAGTGTCTGACTTCGGCTCAGGTCATGATCTCACAGCTTGTGAGTTCGAGACCTGTGTCAGGCTCAGTGCTGACAGCTCAGAGCCTGGAGCCTGCTTTGGATTCTGTGTCTTCCTCTCTCTCTGCCCCTCCCCTGCTCACGCTCTGTCTCTTGCTCTCAAAAATAAATAAACGTTAGGGGCGCCTGGGTGGCGCAGTCGGTTAAGAGTCCGACTTCAACCAGGTCACGATCTCGCGGTCCGGGAGTTCGAGCCCCGCGTCAGGCTCTGGGCTGATGGCTGATGGCTCAGAACCTGGAGCCTGTTTCTGATTCTGTGTCTCCCTCTCTCTCTCTGCCCCTCCCCCGTTCATGCTCTGTCTCTGTCCCAAAAATAAACATTGAAAAAAAAAATTTAAAAAAAAATAAATAAATAAACGTTAAAAAAAAAAAACCCAAAAACTTAACTTGTGGAATTGAGGTTCCAAGTGATCATTCCCAGTTAGAACACTTATGTTCTTTGGAAAGAAATCGTTTATTTGGGGAAAATAGCACATACGCATATAAAAAACTATTCGGCATAAGCTTCAGTACAAGAAAACAGTATTCGACTGTCTCTGAAGGGCTGGCATGCATACCAGCTGTGGTCTGTGAGAAGATGACTGGTGGAACACAGTCCAGTGCTTCATTTCATTTCTGTGTCTATGCTCTCACAACGAGTGTATACTATATCTAGGAAGGACAATTCAGAAATACCAAAATTCAGGGTATTTTTATATTTCTGACTCCTTCATTCTCTATTCCAGCTCCACGAGTAACAAATCTTTGTGGGTTTCAGACCCAACGGGCTTACAGTTGCCATATTCTAATCTGAACTCCCCTGGGCGGTCCCAGTGCTAGTCCCACACTCTAGTCCTTCATCGTTCTTGGCGTCCGTGAGTTCCACAGTCTTGGCCCCCAGTTCAGGTTCTGTCATTCATCTCTGTGTTGCATTTATGTTTGTCAATTTCAGGACATTTCATGCTTCAAAAATCTTCAATGGATTCCCATTGAATATATGATAAAGACAAATTATTCATTTGGTGTTTCTGTCATTCCCTAATTTAGAACTGGCTTTTTAAGGCAACCAATGGAATGGGAAAAGATATTTGCAAATGACATATCGGGCAAAGGGCTAGTATCCAAAATCTATAAAGAGCTCACCAAACTCCACACCCGAAAAACAACCCAGTGAAGAAATGGGCAGAAAACACGAATAGACACTTCTCTAAAGAAGACATCCCGATGGCCAACAGGCACATGAAAAGATGCTCAACGTCGCTCCTCATCAGGGAAATACAAATCAAAACCACACTCAGATATCACCTCACGCCAGTCAGAGTGGCCAAAATGAACAAATCAGGAGACTATAGATGCTGGAGAGGATGTAGAGAAACGGGAACTCTGTTGCACTCTTGGTGGGAATGCAAACTGGTGCAGCCGCTCTGGAAAGCAGTGTGGAGGTTCCTCAGAAAATTAAAAATAGACCTACCCTATGACCCAGCAATAGCACTGCTAGGAATTTACCCAAGGGATACAGGCGTACTGATGCATAGGGGCACTTGTACCCCAATGTTTATAGCAGCACTCTCAACAATAGCCAAATTATGGAAAGAGCCTAAATGTCCATCAACTGATGAATGGGTAAAGAAATTGTGGTTTATATACACAATGGAGTACTACATGGCAATGAGAAAGAATGAAATATGGCCCTTTGTAGCAATGTGGATGGAACTGGAGAGTG
The DNA here is from genome assembly GCF_014898765.1 of Herpailurus yagouaroundi. Taxonomy (NCBI): domain Eukaryota; kingdom Metazoa; phylum Chordata; class Mammalia; order Carnivora; family Felidae; genus Herpailurus; species Herpailurus yagouaroundi. The sequence goes on from NW_024412434.1 coordinate 30,258,827, forward strand.
TGATGCTAAGTGAAATAAGCCATACAGAGAAAGACAGATACCATATGTTTTCACTCTTATGTGGATCCTGAGAAACTTAACAGAAACCCATGGGGGAGGGGAAGGGGGAAAAAAAAAAAAGAGGTTAGAGTGGGAGAGAGCCAAAGCATAAGAGACTCTTCAAAACTGAGAACAAACTGAGGGTTGATGGGGGGTGGGGGGGGGGGTGATGGGTATTGAGGAGGGCACCTTTTGGGATGAGCACTGCGTGTTGTATGGAGACCAATTTGACAATAAATTTCACATATTGAAAAAAATAAAATAAAATAAAAAACCTGGAGACAATATTAAAAAAAAGAGGGGCGCCTGGGTGGCGCAGTCGGTTAAGCGTCCGACTTCAGTCAGGTCACGATCTCGCGGTCCGTGAGTTCGAGCCCCGCGTCAGGCTCTGGGCTGATGGCTCAGAGCCTGGAGCCTGTTTCCGAATCTGTGTCTCCCTCTCTCTCTGCCCCTCCCCCGTTCATGCTCTGTCTCTCTGTCCCAAAAATAAATAAACGTTGAAAAAAAAATTTTTTTTTAAATAAAAAAAAGAACTGGCTTTTTAGCTTCCCCTGGTTTTCTACCATAACATCATACACCTTATGATTCTGCCACACTGGACTCCATTCCTCTGCCCGAGTATCTGGGACCACCTTGCTTTTTTTCTCACCCCATTCCCTCACCCTTGAAGCACCATCTTCTCTTTCTGTGCATTGAAATCTGACTTAATCATCACACTCCAGTTTAGAAGTCAGCTTCCATGAATGTTTTTACAATCTCTCCTCTGGCATTCTCCAGTACCGTATTTATCACTTTGTGAGAATATTTTCCTCTGTGTATTTTGCTGAGACATGGCTGCCTCTTCAGCTAAATTATAACTTTAGTCAAAGACCGAGCATTATTCTCATTCTTATTGCCCATAGTTCCTACTTTATATTGGATGGACATATGAATAAATGAATGAATAAAAGATTACATTGTTATTGACAATAACGAAGGGCATACAAATACCTGAGAAAACCCCGAGCCAGTTTATAGTTTTGAAAATTGTATGATGTGGACATTTGGAAAACAAATGGTCAAATTATAGATTAAATTGATAATAAATTCTAGACTCCATTGATAATAATAACATTGTGGTAGAAACAGATTTACGAGATGCTCTGAAATATCATAACTCATAAGTATGTAAATTCCTAATTTCCACAATTAAAAAGTGGTTGCATTCGAGAAATAATAGAGGTGAACAGACATAATTCCAGAATATTTCTTTTACATTTTCCCTGCAGAACTTGGTAGATGTCATTGTGGTTCTGCTCACCAAGATACGGTGTTTCATAAAGGCAAAAAACCAATTTCTTCTACACCACATTTTATCTGAGTTAGGGTTAGGATATCCCATTTTTTTTTTTAATTTTTTTTTTTCAACGTTTATCTATTTTTGGGACAGAGAGAGACAGAGCATGAATGGGGGAGGGGCAGAGAGAGAGGGAGACACAGAATCGGAAACAGGCTCCAGGCTCCGAGCCATCAGCCCAGAGCCCGACGCGGGGCTCGAACTCACGGACCGCGAGATCGTGACCTGGCTGAAGTCGGACGCTTAACCGACTGCGCCACCCAGGCGCCCCAGGATATCCCATTTTTTAAATATCAATGAACATTCACTGACTATCTACTAAGGCTAAGGCACGGTGCTGGGCAGAGCAATCCGGTGACAATCAAGGCAGAGCTCCGGCTCTATCCTGGCCTTCAGGAATTACAGGTGCAGATTCTTATTGTCCATTCTTACAAATGCTGTAATAAACACTAGAGTTCAGGGAGGTAGGGCAGGATTTCTGGAGGAAGTGATATCTAAGATAGTGAAAAGATTAGGAGTTTAATGATATTAATGAGCAGCAAATAACACTCCAGAGAAGAAACAGTCTTTATGGGGGCCTGAGGTTGAGACCGAACTCGAAACGCTATGAACAAACAGAACAACAATCAGTTTTGTGTAGAGGGATGGATATGGGTTCAAAAGAACACTGGGGCAGCAAGCTTGTTCAGAACTGGTACAACTTGGGGGTAAGTAGCGCAGACACCATCCTGAAGATATGGGCCAGTGGCGTATAAGTAAATTCCCTGGGAGTGCACTGTGGAAAGATTAGAGGCAGGTGCTATTAATGGGGGGGCCAGGGGACAGTAACCTGGTTGGCATAGGGTGCTGACCCAAAATAGTGACAGTGACAGAAAGCAGTTAATAGAGTTGAGAGATAGTAAAGGGTTTAGATTCAAGCAGATTTGGCTACCGATTTTCATATTAAGGGTAGAGGGAAGAAAGTGGGTCAAAGACGAGGCTTAAATTTTGTCATGAACAAATTTGTGTCATCTGGACTTGCGGGAGAATTTGGGTGAGGAAGGGAAGAAATAACCTTCACTGTTTAGCCTACTCTTGTTTGGGGCTCTCTGCTACACTGTAGCATGACCAAGAGCTTTCTAACTGATACAGGCCATGAGGAATAACATACAGGCATATATCTCCCCACACACCCCTCTACCAGTAACTGTTATTAATAGCTACAGCATGCACTTCTAAAAATCAGTAACAACAAACAACAACAACATCGCTACTGAATTTCTAAGTAAGGCTACACAGGATGGGGTGGGGGGAAGGACCTGGGCATTGGAATATCAACATCATACAATCATACCCTTTCTCAAGGTGAAGCAAAGTGAGATCCTGGAGGGATAGGGGGACAATGGAACCTGGGTATACAGTCCTTCTGGTTTCTGGGGAGATCTCACTAATTAGGCTGCTTCCTGTGGTGAATAAAAGAAAAAAGAAAGAAAAACAAAACCCCCACCCCCCGACCAAAAAACCCAGCTGAGTTTCTAGCTACATATGTAGAAGGTATATATAAATAAATGTATGTACAAATCAGTACACAAATGTACATAAATGTGTATACACATATTTGTATTATGAAGGGTATACTCTGTTTATACTTAACAATATTGTTATTAAGGGGTTGTGGTGGCCTCAAGGCAGGCAGGCAGGCAGGCAGGCAGGCAGGGATGGCCTGGGTAGAGCTGAGCCCCCGGCCAGCTTCTCCCCTGCAGCAAAGCCGACACTGGCTTCGCGTGTTAAGCCTGAGGAAACTTCATGGGATGAGGCTGAGGCTTTCCCTCCGTTGTGACTAGCGTGCACATTTACACCCACACTTCTTCTGCCCACACGCCTTCAATCCAACAAGGCAGGCAAGCCACTACAGCATTCCGCCCTCTCAGCAACTGGCCTCCCTCTCTCCTGCGCCGTTTTCTAAGCCAGGCTTGTTCTCAACCCCTGCACGGTGATATCACAAGCACCAGCAGCCACAGGTCAACCTCCAAGTGTCACAAGCAGGACCCTGTCAGTGACAGGAAACCACGTCCTGGGAAGAAGAGAAGAGGCTGCCTTCAAAGGAGTCCCCATGCACTCGGAGTCCATGAGCCAAAAGGATATGCAGAGATGCTTCAACATTTTTCAGGGCTGGTTTCTTGGTTTTTATTCAGCTCTGGTGCTGACAGACAGGGACTGATACTGACGCCTGAGGGCAAAAACCCCACTTCCCTTAAGGAAGGGGCATGTCTGACCATGATGCCCAACAGGGTGTAACCTTAGACTCTCTGTATATCGTGCTTTTTATTCCTTTATTGTTGTTGGCCTTGTGCTGGGTTTGTTTACCAAAGATTTATTTTATTTAACTGAACACTAAAAATGGAAAACTTTGCACATAAAAAAAGAAAAAAGAAAAGAAAAGAGAAATGGAGAGAGAGGCAGGCAGGCTCTGGGTGAGGCGGGGCTCGGTCTGGAGCGCCACTCACGGGGCTCACGGTTCCATGGGCGCCGATGAGGTTGGTGATGGCCAAGGCGCTTGGGGGAGGGGTGATGTGTCCCAGAGGACACGCGTGTTTTTCAATTCGTAAGTAGAATCAATTTCATTAATAAAGATCTTCCCACACATCCAGAGCAAACAATTAATGGCCTCCAAGGAAAAAACCCCACATACAGTGGAGTTAGAAGCATCCCAGGATAACAAAGAATATATATAAATACGTACACTCATAATCACTGCCGTCTCAGGGAAACTTTTTTCCTTCTGCCCCTTCCTGGGCATCTTCTGCTTCCTGATAGGATTCTTTTTTTTTTTTTTTTTAACGTTTATTTATTATTGAGAGACAGACACAGAGGACAGCAGGGGAGGGGCAGAGAGAGGGGGAGACACAGAATCCAAAGCAGGCTCCAGGCTCCCAGCTGTCAGCACAGAGCCCGATGTGGGGCTCAAACCCACAAACCGTGAGATCATGACCTGAGCTAACCCTAACCGACCGAGACTGAGCCACCCAGGCGCCCCGATAGGATTCTGATCCTCATCAAGACGAGGGGTTCTTCTCGTCAAATCATCGATGTCACTGAAGTGCATGAAAGATTATATGGCTTAATAAGGATCTGAAAAAACACTAAAGTGAATGTGAATTTGAAGGCGGATGTGTCCTCCATATAAACCCTGATGTCGGCGTAATCCACGTGAGACTATGACAAAGCTAATGCTTGTGGACTTTTTTTTTTTTTTTTTCAGGAAAATCAAGTCAATGGGTTCCTTTCAATTTATAAATGAAGGCGTCGCATGGCCCCTGCTACAGCCCAACACTGCTCTCCCTGTCCATCTCCACGGTGCCCGTGTGCCGGCTGACGCACACCCACTCCTGATGTGGGCAATGAACAGCGGCCAGGTCTCTCTTTGCACTTCACTTCTATGAAAAATACTGCAGGAATAAGCCATTTTTGACTCTCATAAAAAATAAAAAAAAAAATACACTTTAACACTGCCAGCAATGAATCTTTCTGAAAACTATCATCTTAAGGGTCATGGGCAACCAGTTTTCTTGTCAAATTCGCTGAAATTAAACTGAAAAAAAAAATCCACTCTTGTAAGGGGAAGCGATGGAGGGATACAGCAGGCTAACGGTGAGACGAAACCAAACTCCATCGTTTTGGGGGACAGGTTGCACTCACTGCCTCCTCCTCTGGGATATACAACCTGCCTCCCTCCCTGCTCTGGTCCCTTCGCTTTGGAGACAACGGATCCTCACCGTGAATATTTCATAGGAATCTGACTCTCCTTTACGGCTTGGTCCTATTTTTCTTCCGGTTTCTTTACAGCTTTCACTGGTGATAAAACACGTTTCAGGTTGGACATACAGTAGGAAAAGCAGTCTTTCCCAGGGCTGGAGTCTGATAAAATGAGTTCAATTTTCCTACTGGTTTCTCTCGAGAGACAGGCAGCACCTACCTGTTTTCAGCACAGGGATAACTGGCACCCAAAGACTACTGTAGTCACAGTTATGCCAAAAGAAATTAAAATCAACAATGACATAAGACGTATTTACTATGGGAATATGAAATTTCAGAACAGAAATCTGTGCAATTTAACATACTGTTCACTGTCAGATAATGAAAAAAAAAACAAACTAGAAGTTCTACTCACATAACTAACAGTAATGTGTACTGAAGACTTGCAGGGACTTTTCCTAACACGGCGCAGTTTCAAAAGCAGAGAAGAGAAAACCCCATCTGTTGCTGAAGGTGGAAGGGTGAATTCCTCAGTTATCATTTAGAAGATAAGCTGTGTGAGGCCCGTGGGAGCTTCCTCCCCTTTAAGCACATATATGTGAGTGGCTATTATAGTGTGGCTCTGTCAGGGGAACTTAGCAACGAGATAAAGTAACAGCTGTATATTTTGTAGAGAAGTTTGCTTAGGAAGGCAGTTGCCATGGGAACGCCCGGGAATAGCGATTGGATTTTGTGTTGTATGAAAGTGATGAGTTTACTTTGTCTGGATTACGTGCTTCGCACCGGCAACTTCTGGAGGGGGGGAATAAAGAGAGAGAGAAAGAATAGTCTTTTCCGGACATTTGCATATTAAAAAACAATCCACGTCATTTTCGAAGAGACGGGGCACACACGTTCCTGCCAGGCTTCTTCATGGAGGAATCACATGCTGACACCCAAAATCGCACGTTGTGTGAATTCCTATTTCCAAAGACCTCTGACCGCTTTGTGCTGTGGGTCCATCTTATTCAAACGAGTCTCATTCAACTCTAAGTCCTCAGAAATTTGCCTAAAATACTTGCAGCTGGGAGATGTAAAAAAAATCTTATGAATGAGCAAAAACGAAGTGAATTATACTCCATGGGGAAGTCTCTCAATGAAAAATCTGGTAGACAGGCTCTTGGTGGGGGTCGGGGGAGGGAACGGGAAGCAGATGCTGGCTGATAAGAATTTGCTTATTTTAACAGGGAGACACCAGTGTATGTGCTGGGGTTCCAGTGAATGGGGGTCTGACTCCACCATTTTCTCTCTGCAGGTGGCAGGACGGCAGTGAACTGAACTATCCTGATCAGAAGATGAGACGCATTTTCCTATTCCTTTTGTTCCGATGCAGGAATTCAAGATGGCCAGGAGCCGCGGGCAGGGGGGCCTACAGAATAGGAATTTATCCCACAGTTCCACAGAGCCCGCCAAGGCCAAGGCTGCCCACCACCAAGGAATGAACACCAAGGCAAGTTCACACTCCCCTCCAAACCCCACCCCTGCCTTGCCCCCCCCAGGCTTCCAGGGCAAGCCTGAGGGAGAAAACCTGTTTTGCAGATGCCTAGACAAGGCTGGATGAGATCTGACACATCCATTGAGGGGATGATTTATCTCGTCCTGAGTATAGGAAAAGATCACCTCCCCACCAAGACCAAAAATCTTTTTGTTAAAGAGAAACTCAGAAAGGTTATGGGAAGACACATGGAGAAGGGGCAGGTTTTTTGAAGTCAGGTCACTGCAAGGACTAGGACACTTGAGCCTACAGACCTTCAACAGTTTAGCAAAGTCTACCTTCCCAGGACATGTCGTTTTTGAAGAGCAATAAAGTGGTTGAGTCTTGCTGTCTGAGCTTGGTTTTTCCTTTGAGATTGGAAGTGAGCTCCACAGTCATCCCCTCTTTATCCTTCCTTATTTGTTTCCTGACTAAGTCAAAAATTTGGGAGATGCACTGTTTCTTTGGAATGATACTGCAAAGCCAGCGCCACTGTAATCTCCCCTTTATAGATGAGGAAACTGAAGGAGAGGACCTGCAACTTGTCTAAAATAGGCTCATTTTGGAGCTGGAACTTGTCAGGCTGTCACCCTGAAAGCTGAGATCCTGAGTCCATAACTACACTGGAAGGTGCCCTCACCTCCCACAACTCAGAGGACATCCTGGGCCACCCTCCGCACCTAAACAATCACCTCGTCTGGACTCTGAAGACCAAAGCTGCCATGTACAGCTAAGAGTCATGGAGAGTATCAGAGCTCACTCTCCAAACCATATTATGCCATACACTTCTTGTTACTCAATTTTACTATTGATAGGGAAACTACTCAGCTATTTGCAAATGTCTTGAAGGTCCTAATGTACTCAACACACCATGACTTAATTTGACTGTTACCAAACTATGTTTTAAAACTATTTCCAGTTGGGGCACCTGGGTGGCTCAATCGGTTGGGCGCCCGACTTCGGCTCAGGTCATGATCTCACGGTTCGTGGGTTCGAGCCCTGTGTCAGGCTCTGTGCTGATGGCCCAGAGCCTGGAGCCTGCTTCGGATTCTGTGTCTCCCTCTCTCCCTCCCTACCCTGCTCTTGCTCTGTTTCCCTGTCTCTCAGAAATAAATACACATGAAAAAAATTAAAGAAAAAATAAAAATGCTCCCAGTTGAAGTCCTTAAAATATATGTGAAATAAACAAAATTAGGGGTACACAGAAATGGAACATAGGGACTATAAGAATACAATTTAAAAAAATTAAAATTTACCCAGAGTCCTCTTGGTTTCAGAAAGTTTATCTATGGATAGGGTAACAAGTTATTCTTTTGTCTTCACTTCGGATGTAGAAAGGAAAAAATAAGTTTATCTTGGAATAGAAATCACACAAGCTATATAACGAAGGGTATGTTCTGTCGATGCTTTGTAAGCCCAGGGTTTTGCCAGGAATTTAGTAAAATCTCTAGAAATTTCTTCCACGCAGAATCTTTCAAAAGGAGCTCTTGCTTTGAAGATAGAGCTCAAAATTCAAGGCTTCAGGTCGAAAGGATCAGGACAGATGATTCTGTAGTTTAGTAATTCTGGAGATCCACACATGTATTTCAATAGCTGAAAGTACTATAATCTGACACTTTTTTGCATAATCTCTTATTTAGCAGCTTTCTATCAAGCCCTGGAAAATAATCTGACATTTCCAGAAACCCAATATTGCTTCTTAATACAATACTGAAACAACAATTTTTTTTAGCTGAAATACCAATATAATGAAATATGTGCTCCAATTTGGAAATAAGCAAATCAAAATTATACAGATGAAAATAAACGTATTGATTTTAGCAATAATAGCTAGCATTACTTTCAGGGGAAGTCCTCTTTTCTTACTCTGTTGCCTTGACTTCACTTACCCTCCTGTCCCCATTTCACTGAGTACGAAAAACCAGGAAATGGCTGCGGATTCAGTAGGATTTCCAAGCCCAAGAGAACACGGTGAGCCAGAGCTGATGCTGAACTGTATCCGCCTGGGAAATGCCTTTAACTGTTCTGTTCACAAACCCCACTCACAGCAACACCACAGCTGTATTAGCACCGACATGGCACCCTTGCCTAGGTGCTACTGCATTAGGCCCATTAGCTCTATGTCTGAGGTCTAGAAAGAATCGAGTTTTTGTATGTATGTATGTATGTATGTATGTATGTACGTATGTATGTATGTATTTATTTATTAAGAGAGAGACAGCAAGTGGGGGAGGGGGAGAGAGAGGGGGAGACAGAGAATTCCAAGCAATGTTCATGCTGTCGGCACAGAGTCTGATGTGGGGTTCAAACTCAACAGAACGTGAGATCATGACCTTTGCTGAAATCAAGAGTCGGACGCTTAACCGACTGAGCCACCCAGGCGCCCTGAAAGAATCCAGTTTCTAATGTGGTGGAGGTGAGTTGTGCCTATAAACACTCGAGATGTATGGTCTTGTTGAAAGCAAGGGTGTGCAGCTCAAAAACATCACTCACAATTGACCAGTCACTCTTGTACTAAGGAAGCTCTTTAAGAAATAACGCCAGACTTCACGAGGTGGCGGCTGAACTCTAGAATGAATTGCCGAGACTGCTATGAGTGTACATGCTGAGGTTTTAGGAGACTCAGATATCTAGCACTGCTTGTCAAATCCAGACCAGTTCTGACATGGTTTATTTCCTAAGGCCCACCCCCATAGGACTATCTTTCTTCTGGCTCCCACTACATAGACGTCTATGGCAAAAGTTCGATCGAGATGTTACTTTCTGTTGAGATGGGAGAGGAATAGAAAGAGAGAACTAAGTCTTATGGTGTGAACTTCTGGGTCGCCAAATCCAATATTTGTTTAATTTCTTGCAGATTTTTAAGGTCGTACCACAAGTATACTTGAAATTCAAACTAACGTTAGCTCTGAAGAAATGTAAACTTGGAGATCTTATGTCCCCATAAGAAACTACTTTTAATACAAATAACATATTTTTTGAATATTTTGAATATGCTATTAAAAAGGTGTTTTAATTAGTCAGACATGTTTTCATAATCGTTAATGTTGTTTTCCATTTATAATTACAGTGAGAGTATTGGATTATCTGTCTACTCCCCACACCGCGGCCTCTTACTGGGAAACGACCCTTGCACAAATCCACATGGTCACATGGGTGACTCCCAGCACCTGTGATGGTCTTGTGTTTAGGCAACAATCACCTCAAACGGGGCCCACCTAATTAGACCCGGCCACCGACAGGTTCATTTCCAAGGAATCACAACTGGGGCTAAGAGGCTTATCCGATTTCTTTACCATATGCTGGGTCCTTACCATGTTTGAAGCTTCTGGAAGCTTTGATCTCTACCATGTGGATGAGTGAAGACAGTGGCAAAGACACAAGCATGACGCCGACCCACAGAGGATGTCTTTGCCATGACCTTTCATTCCAGATGGGTCTTTAAAATAACTCAAAGCATCTGCCATTCAGGTTGCCTTTCTTCTTCTCCAGGTGTTTCATTCTGAAAATAAATAAATATGTTTTAAAAATGTGTAAGTATGGGGCACTTGGGTGGCTCAATCAGTTAAACATCCAACTTCTGCTCAGGTCATGATCTCACAGTTCGTGAGTTCAAGCCCTTCATCGGGCTCTGCACTAACATCATGGAGTTTGCTTTGAATCCTCTGTCCCTCTCTCTCTTTGCCCCTCCTCCAGTCTCTCTCTCTCTCTCTCTCTCTCTCTCTCTCTCTCTCCCCCCTCTCTTAAAAATAAACATTAAAAAAAGATAAAGTGTGTTAAGTATGATACAAAAGGGTTTTGTGACATAAGGAATTATCAGAGACTCATGAGTGCAAATTACCATTAGAACAATCTGGAAGTAATGCCTCATTGTAAATTATCCTCAAAAAATTCACATTATGTCTTAATGAACAGCACAACAAAAAATGTTCAGGAAAGCTAATTTGTAAGAGACGAAAACATCAAAACTAAAAGTAATTCAAATGTGACATAAATATACTCACAGGACAGGAGACGGTGGAAGAGGTTTCAGGGTTTATGCAGGAAGTATTTCCCTCCCTTCACTCAAAGCACTAACAGCTTTAGGAAATCGAGTAACGCATTTCTGGTGGGCTTAGCAACATCTTTATCAAATAATTTTCCCTGTCTAATAGTGACTGTGAATTCGCATTTGGTGGTAGGTGAGAAGGGAAGTATGTACTTGTCACGAAAGGTTTTATCATGCGTATCCCCAAGCTATGGGAAATTGCTCACTTATTTTAATCTGATGCACCATGAAGCCACCACATTTTTCCCTATTATCTGTGACAGACTATAGGACACTTCTGTTGCTCACAAGTTTTAAATGCATTAATATGCCTTTTTATATCTTGCTCCCTTGGCACATATGAGTTTTGCATGTTGAAGCGTTCACACAAGATGCTCTTAAGGGACAAAAATGACAAGATATTCTATCTAGCTTCCTGTTAAAGAACTTCTAACAGAATAGTCAATTATTTTTTTATTATCATGTAACAAAGGCCTACCAGACATAGGTCTAATCTTGTCTGTGCTTGATCATACAGCTCTCACCCAGGGCATCTCCAGACTGTTATGAAATACAAAGTCTAAAATAAGGTTACCTAATATTATTACTTTGGGCTAGTTGTCTTGGAATAAAATAAATCAGTTTGCTTTTTAAATAAAAAAAAAAATGTTTTTGGGAGAGACAGAGCTAGTGGGCATGTGCACAAGGGAGGGGTAGACAGAGGGGGAGAGAATCTTAATGAAGAAGGCTCCATGCCCTGCATGGAGTCCAACGTGTGATCACACGACCCTGGGGTCATGACCTGAGCTGAAATCAAGAGTCGGATGCTCAATCAACCAAGTCACATTTAGGATGAGCCCCTAAATGTTTTCAAAAATATTTACTTGTCCAATAAAAGATCTTTATTTCATCTTTAATTTCTTGTCTAGATAATCTGTAACCTAGAAATAACTTTCAACGTAAAGATATTTGCAAGACTACAGCAGAGAATCTCTTTGTTTTTCCTGAACCATTTGGAAATAAGCTGTCAGCACGATGCTCCATCACTTGTAAACATTTCGGTGTGTAATGCTCACACACTAGAACATTCTCTTACGTAACCAAAATGCAAATGTCAAAATCAGGAAATTAATATTATACATCATCACCATCTAATCTACTCATTCAAATCTTGCCAATTCTTCCAGTAATGCCCTCTGGGAAGGCAGAAGATCTAATTCAGAAGGCATGTTGTACTCAACTGTTCTGCCTCGTAGTCTCCTCCCATCTGGATTAGTGCCTCAGACTTTCCGTGTCCTTCCTGACCTTGAACATTTGAAGAGTACATGACAGTTATTTTCACAAATCTCCTTGAATTACAAGTGTCTCTGGTGGAATCACGAAAGAAATGGTAGACTCCTCACTTACTGCTTTCCTTTTTCCCTTTTCTTGCTTCCGAGATGAAAAAGCATAAAATAATCTTAGATAAGGAGCACCTGGGTGGCTCAGTCGGTTAAGCGTCTGACTTCAGCTCAGGTCATGATCTCATGGTTTATGAGCTTGAACCCCAAGTTGGGCTCTGTGCTGACAGTGCAAAGCCTTCTTTGAATCCCCCGTCCCTGTCTCTCCCTGCCCCCCGCTTCTTGTGTTCTCGCTCTCTCAAAAATAAATAAACATTAAAAAATTTAACAAACGGGCTCCTGGATGGCTCAGTTGGTTAAGCGTCCGACTTCAGCTCATGTCATGATCTCACGGTTCCTGAGTTCAAGCCCCGTGTTGTGTTCTGTACTGACAGCTCAGAGCCTGGAGCCTGATTCGCATTCTGTGTGTGTGTCTCTCTCTGTCCCTCTCCTGCTTGTGTTGTCTGTCTCTATCTCTCTCTGTCTCTCAAAAGTAAATACATAAACGTTAAAAAATTAAAAACATAATTTAAGTAAAAAATATTTCAGTTTCATCTCGACTATCTACCAAATATGAATAAAACTCACATATGGGCTTATAATAAAAATATGAATTTGCAAAATGGCAATCTGGAATTGAAGACTCCTAAGGAGATCATGCGAGTCCTAAAAGCATTCAACACAGGAATACCCACTGGATTTCCCCGATGACCCAAAATCTCAGACCTTGGTATCACTTCATTGTCAAAAACTGACGGGAAACTAAAAGTAATGAGAAATGTTTCAATTATAACCAAAGATAAATGAAAATTCCTATTCTCATCCTCTTTCAAAATTGTCATGAGACTCAGGACTGCCTAACCTGGGCTTAGAAGATAAATCTGCTTTTAATTTCATTGGTTTCCACTTCTGTAATTGGAAGAATTTATCGTGCACACCATTTTTAAAAGACCTAGAAATGTGCTAAAAATATTATGGCCACTATATGTGTTTCCATATGCACTTGGGTCGGCTTACAAAGCACTCACTGGATAAATGAATTACGTTTTAAATACCTGGAAATAATAAGTTAACGTGGAATTTCTACATTAAAAAAAATCTCTTCAAAAAGACAAGGATAGTTATAAGAGAATCTGTTGTTTGAGAATCGCCGCAATATACTGAGTGGCTCACACCCACTGGAATGGTTCTTGTGGGAAACAAAAGAAACGAAACCAGAAAAATAACAAGTGCTAACAAGAATGTGGAGGAATTAAAATCCTGGTGCTGCTGGCAGGGCTGTAAAGTGATGCAGCAACTATGGAGAACAGTGCGGTGTTTCCCAACAAATCGAAAACAGATTTGCTATATGGTCCAGCAATCCCAGCAAACTGGCTCCCAGAGTGGCTGTCCTGTTCTGCATTTGCAGCAGGGGTGAACGAGCGTCCCTGCTGCCCCAGGAGCGCGCCCCTGTCTGGTGCCCTCCGTGGTTTGGATTTCATCATTCCGCAGGTGCGCAGTCTTTCCTCACTGCCGTTCTCACCTGCAGTTCCCCGATGGCACAGGACGTGGAGCATCTTTCCGTGTGCTTATCTGCCATCTGTGTGCTTTCTTCAGCGAGGGATCTGCTCAGGTCTTCTGCCCATTTTTAACCGTTTTGTTTTGTTTTCTTATTGGTGAGTTTTAAGAGTTCCTTTTCTATATTGGATGACGGTCCTTTATCAAATGTGTCTTTTGCCAAGTGTGTTCTTCCAGTTTGTGGCTTGTCTTCTTTTGTTTCGTTGTTTTTGTTTTTGCTTTTTTTTTTTTTTGTAATCAAATTTAACATATTATGCAAAAGCAATACTTACTGGGAGGAAGAGGGTCAAAGGCAGTAAAATTAAACCAATATCATGGTACTGCTGATGGCTTTTAAGTATGTGCTTGTATTTCTTCTATTAATGTGAGTTACAAATTGAAGTGCATTTCTGAAGTGCATTTATTCTACATGTGTGTGATTAGACTACCTTGTGCATTTATTCTACATGTGTGTGATTAGACTAACCTTGTAAGCAAAAGGTCACACTATCTGCTATCAGTAATACCAATATGCTGGTGACATTCACTCTTCCTTGGCTCTTGACTATGCCATTGGGTCCGCTGCCCCTGGTTGTCTTCTATTTAGCTGAAAGGCGAGGGAGTGAATGGAAGTCTTATCGCCTTCATTTTAAATTGGGAGAACAGATTGGCTGAGAGGTCATTTCATGTGTGCCATGTACGAAAGTCATGGATTAAAGACAATTTTCAGTTTCATGTTTTACTTTCCTTTCAGTGCACTGACCACAGGAGAGAGAAGAACACCCGTTGTCTTCAGGATCCAGGGAGCATTGGGAATCCCTCACAACACCCCTGGGTGCCTCTGCATACAGCAATGATAATTAGCCTACTCATCCACCCAGTAGATCCAGTGAAACTACGTGCATGACACTTTTTCTTTTCCGAATAGGATTGGGTAGCTCCCTGTACTACTTTTGGTCTCTGAACTAGCACAGACAGCATTACCTTCCCAGAGGAGTTCATACACCTGCATTCATGGTTATATTTTTTTAATTTGTTCATTTTGCTTTGACAGCCATGACTGCATGTTCTGTGTTTCACCAATGAGCCCAACAGTGAACTGAATCGTCTCCTTTTCCCAACCCATGAGTTTAGCCAGCCTATGTAATGCAGTATTTCATCATAAAGGAATAGTTCCGATCATTTTCTGTTAGATTTGTGGTTGTAGACACGGTCAGGCCATTCACAGAAAAACAAAACACCAGTGAAAGAAACCTCCTTGTGGCAGGCATGGGGGGTGGGGAGGTGTCTACGGTTTTGTGGAGGCAGCTCAGTGGACAGAGGCAGCAGGCTGATCTGTATTTAAGTTTCAGGCTGGTTGTGCGTTGTTTGAAAATGTTATGCTTACATTGATAAGAAAAATAATTAAGATAAGGCTTCCTGAAATAGAGATATTCTCGAGTTCTCCTCTAGACTCATGATGTAACCCTGAAACCCCTGTGGTATTTCAGGCTAATTTAGATTTGCAGTGTTCCAGGACGAGCTCATCTCCGAGGCATCAGTTTAAGGGAAAGGACTGGATAGGAGACGTGCAATTATCTGGGAGTCCAACTCCCCAGTCCCCGCCGTTGTGAGAAGCAAGAGGTGCTTCCCTTTTGTCACTGATTTTGTAAGGACTGGTTAATACTTGTTATCGTAAGTTTTTGCAAGGAATTGTCCTTATTTCCCCATTTTTTAGCACTATGAGTACATATAAGCAAAGAAAATAATGGTATGGAATTCACTGCAGAATTTAAATCATCACACAGGAAAGGAGAGATTTGATCTTTTGCTCAATAAAAAGGAATCTGTAGAATTGAGATTCTGGTAGATATCGAGATGTGGTTCTAATGGATATAATATCTTTTAAGGGAAACAGAATGAGAAAAAAAAAATACCCTGAGGTTCTCAATGGTCTATTTAGAAGGAGATCAAAGGAAATAAATGATTATATTTTCAAAAGTAAATTTCTAGCTGCATAATGAAAATAGTAAATATCATATCTCACAGCAAAACTAAAAATAAAAGGATAGATATTAAATCATAATTCTCACCACCTCTAGGATCTTAATGGCTGGCAATTAGTATCATATGTAGAAAAAGTGGTCATAATTTAACAAATTTGGAATCTGCCTAAGAAAATGAATCATAAGGAGGGCATACCAACTGAAAAAATTTTCAACAATAAGCAGAAACGTCACATAAGTCCTTAACAGTTGCATGCAATCAAAAAGATATAAATATTTGGGGCTCCTGGGTGGCTCGGTTGGTTAAGCGTCCGACTTTGGCTCAGGTCATGATCTTTCGGTCCGTGAGTCCGGGCCCCGCGTTGGGCTCTGTGCTGACAGCTCAGAGCCTGGAGCCTGTTTCAGATTCTGTGTCTCCCTCTCTCTCTGCCCCTCCCCTGTTCGTGCTCTCTCTCTGTCTCAAAAATAAATAAACGTTAAAAAAAAAGATATTAATATTTTTTAAAATTTAAAATAGGGGAAAAAAGTAGTAACCTCAATATGTCGCCCACAAATAGTATTTTCTCAAAATGTACATAGCGTTCTGCTAACTAATGGAAAATGCAAAGAAATACTTGTGAATATAACATTTGAAAAGCAAATGAGTTTAGGTACTAGAAAATAAAATGAAATAAACCAAAGGAGATTATTTTGAATGGAAAAGTACAATTATATTAAAATACACTGAGTTAGAATTCAAAGCAGAGCACTTAAGACACTGCCTCATTTTTACAGTGCTCAGCTAGGAGCAGACGATGAGTTTGAAGACAATCATACACAGGTACAGTGTTATTAGTTCAGAAAGATATCAACAACTCCCATACATGCACTGCGTGTATCTGAGAAGTAACATGCTTGGGCGTGTTGGGGGACACAGACAAAACTTGGGATGTTCAGGATGTCTCTGCAGCAGGCATCTTTACCCCTGGCTCATGCTCAAGGAAACAGAGATCATGTATATTCAAAAACTCAATTCACAAAGCCAGTAAATAAACACAAAATACACATCGAATTACAATGTGGCAAACCTTGGGAATGGCTGAAACGACCCCAAAGCCATTAGCAAGAACTATTTTGTGTATATGCACAGACAGCATGCATTTGCAATCAGAAATACCGTATTATTGGGGTGCCTGGGTGGCTCAGTCGGCTAAGCTTCTGACTTTGGCTCATGTCATGATCTCAAGGTTCATGAGTTCAAGCCCCAAATCGGGCTCTGTGCTGACAGCTCGGAGCCGGGAGCCTGTTTCCGATTCCGTGTCTCCCTCTCTCTCTGCCCCTCCCCCACTCACACTCTGTTTCTCTCTCTGTCTCTCAAAAATAAATAAACATTAAAAAAAAAATGAAAAAGAGACAAACCAAAAAACAGACTCTTAACTATAGAGAACAAACTGGTGGTTTGGGGGTGGGTGAACTAGGTGATGGGGATTAAGAGTACACTCATGATGAGCACTGAGCAATGTATAGATTGTTGAATCATTATGTTTTATACCGAAGACTAACATGGCACTGTATGATAGACTATATCGGAATTAAAATAATCAATGATAATAATACAGATCTTTATATGGAGAATTCTTCTGTCTTTGGGATACTCAGGGAAGTTCCAGAAGACCTACCACAGCAAAGGGGCCAGATTGGAAGTTTCATACTAGATGTTACCTTGGTGTGGGTCGGAGGAAGGATGGGTTGCATGAGCCCAAACTGGCTAACTCCAAAAGGATAGGAGCCACTCCAGCCCACCGCGAAGGGAAGTTAGAGGGTCGGCACAACTAAAGTAAGTTCGGTCACTCGTTACTATTTTCTTCATTGACAGGTTTGGAAAAAGAGGTAAGAGAGATTGGAGAGGCCAACTAAGGCTGAGAATGATTCAAGAAACCACAGTAACGTTTTATCGTGCTGCGAATCACAAACCTGTGATGCAGTGATGTGGCAGTGATGTGGGGCCATGGCCTGCAGCCCTCGCTGCAGTTATGAGGGGCACTGACCTCCTGTGGTCAAGATGGTGAGGCAGAAGGTCAATGTTCCCTACACAGTATCTATCCTCTTCCTCCACAGAACCTCACACTGATTCAGGGCACGATGCACACATCCAGAAGATTAAACGTTCCGTCTCTTTCTCGTCTCGTCACGGCATGTGGCTACACTCTGGCCAACAAGGTGCAAGCAGAAATGTGTGGGAATTTCAGGAAGACTCTATAAAGGGAGGGGGATCAACCTTCTCCTTCTCCTGCTGCCCGGAATGCTCAAGTAACGGATGAAGGCCAGCAGCCACACTGAGCCATGAGGCCCACACTTACGGACCGAAGCACAGAAAGCACGGAGACTTCAAGGCTTGGGGGGCAGCCATACCATCTCTAAATTGCCAGATGAAGGGCTTTTTTTTTTTTTTTTTCAATGTTTATTTATTTTTGAGACAGAGTGAGAGACAGAGCACGAGCAGGGGAGGGGCCGAGTGAGAGGGAGACACAGAATCTGGGATAGGTTCCAGGCTCTAAGCTGTCAGCACAGAACTTGACAGGGGGCTCGGACTCACGAGCCATGAGATCGTGACCTGAGTCAAACTCGGAAGCTTAACCGACTGAGCCACCCAGGTGGCTCCGATGGGCTTCCTTTCTTGTGAGAGATGGAAACATCCATCTTTTCAGAATCACTGCCGTTTGGGGCTTCTCTGTTACATTAAGCCACGTGCAACTCTGCCTGATAGGAAGGGGCATGGAAAGGCGGTTGGGAAGTCACTCTCAGGCTTAGGACAAAGAAAGGAGGAAGGACTGGGAAAGCATTTCTGGCCACGTCACCCCCTCCTCCGGGCTCCATGTGAATTGCCAGGAGAGAGGTGGGAACTTTCACCCTGAGTACCTTCTAGGGAAAGAACACACCAGAAGGGCTCATGCTGTCTTAAAAGTCTTCACCGTGTTCTGTCGTACTGCACACAACGCAACCTTGAGCTTTCGACAACTGGTGACTCAGTGTCCCCAGTTTGTGGACATTGCCCCTACAGGTCACTGTTGAGCAGTAATCCAGATGTGATCTGATCCACAGAGACTTGGAGAAGCACAAGAGTCCCACCCACCTCTAATGGAGGTGGAGCGGGTGAGACTCAGGAGGCCGCACAGCTACCCAGCATCCCGGAGGCAGGGCTCCAGCAGAAGGAAGCCACGCACATGGAGACGATGCCCAAGAGACTTCAACAATGGTGGATCCATACAGAAGAAGGCATATTATTCAGCCGAGGGCAGGAAGGAAATCCTGTCATTTGTGATGACAGGGATGAACTGGGGGAAGGGGCATCATGCTAAGTGAGACAAGTCAGACAGAGAGAGACAAATGCTGTGCGGTGTCACTTACATGGGGATCTAAAGGGGAAAAAAAAATTCAAATTCATAGAAACAGAAACTAAAATGGTTGCCAGAGTCTGGTGGGTGGGGAAAATAAATAAGGAGAGGCTGGTAAAAAGGTACAAACTTTCAGCTGTAAGATGAGTAAGGTCTGAGGACCTACACTAGGGGACGACAGTTGATAACAATGGATTGTAAAGCTGAAATTCAGCGAGAGTAGCAGAACTTAAATGTTCTCATCAGAGAGACAGAGAGAGAGAAACCTGAGGTGACAGATGTGTTCGTAAACTGGATGGTAGGATTCCTTTCATGTTACGTGTATCATATCATCATGATGTACATTTTATTTAAACAATTTTTTTAAGTTTATTTATGTTTAGAGTGAGGGGGGGAGGGGCAGAGAGAGATGGAGAGAGAGAGGATCCCAAGCAGGCTCTGCACTGTCAGCACAGAGCCCAATACGGGGCTCAAACTCACGAACCGCGAGATAATGACCTGAGCTGAAATCAAGAGTCAGATGCTTAACCCACTGAGCCACCCAGATTTCCCCCATGATGTACATTTTAAATGTATTATAATTTTGTCAGTTCCACCTCAAAAAATCTGAAAGAAACATAAACAAAAGCTGCAAACAAACAGCTAATGGCCCCCGCACAGTGGTTGTAACCATGTGACGCCAGGAGGCAGTTCCGCTGGTGGCGGCGGCTGTGGGAGCAAAACCACGTGGGGGCAACACGGCCATCTCACTGCAGGCATGTGGATGTGTCTTCAGAGATTTGCAGCCCTGACAGCTGGAGCACAAAGATGGGACCCTTTCGTGCTCACACTGTACCCAAAATACAGAACAGGGACACGGCTAAAATCAGGCACAGACACACAGGTCAGCGAGTATTTCCGTAATGCTTGTTCTACATAAGAGACGTGAAATACGCAATCGAAAAGCAAATTATTAAAGCCAAAAACCAAACAAAACAAAAAAATGGGGGAGGGGCTCAGCGTAATCCTATCAAAGGCACGCTTTTTC
Organism: Herpailurus yagouaroundi; assembly: GCF_014898765.1. Lineage (NCBI taxonomy): Eukaryota > Metazoa > Chordata > Mammalia > Carnivora > Felidae > Herpailurus > Herpailurus yagouaroundi. The sequence continues at coordinate 30,278,778 of NW_024412434.1, forward strand.
ATTGCCCTGTTCTGTACTCTGCTTTGTGAGCACACGTATTTCCTAAAGTCGACGTGCTCTTCATTCGTACACCAAAGAAGTAAATGTCGCCCTCGCAAACACGTTACTGCTTCCTCCTCGAGTAAAATCCTGTGTGCTGCCACTGCCTTGGAACGACAGGTCTGAAATATCTACACCATCTGGAGCAAACGGTTTAGCTTCCAGCTGTATTCGTTTAGCTCTTCATCTTGTCGAAGTGGAAAAGCTGAGTGTCGACGCAAGTGCTTCTTTTGGACAGAGCGAAAGGAGGCTTAATCTGCACTTTGTATATACACAGAAAGCCTAGACTTTGAGCTAAAGGCATTTCCCCCATGCCCAATGGAATCATTTCTCATTCTTTCCCAGTAGAATTGCCTGAATTTATGGGCCAGCTATAGCCATCCCTCTCAGAAGGGATTACATTGCTGTGGGGCTTCAGAATTTCTGAAATGCTTTGATCTGTCAGAATCTGTGACACGATGCTCCCTGTGAGGCCCTGCTGCATGGATTAGTCTAAAAGAAATCATACTGGAATGGTAAACTGCAGAGAAGAAAACACTGATTTCGATTCTCAAGATTTTTTTTTTTCCCAACATTTGGAAACAGACTTTATTTTCTTCAGCTTGGACAGCAAGGCAGGACAGCGTCGCAGATAAGAGCATGGCCCCTGCATGCAAGCCGCTGGGGTTGAGTCCCCATCCTGACGCACACCTCTTAAGGCTCTTCTGCAAAACGGTACAGGATTAACATCTATCTCAGAGGGATACTTTGAGGGCTAAAGAAGATGACTTAATATAAAACATCAGAAACAGTGACTAGGTAAAAAGTAAGCACTCTATTGGTACTTATTCATATTAGGGAAGTTGCTTTTTGGCTGTTGTTTTTAAATATGATGCTATCCTAGAAAGAGTTCACCTATGCAGACTCTCAATATACATCTTTATTTATTTTATTTTATTTTATTTTATTTTATTTTATTTTATTTTTTAATTTTTTTTCAACGTTTATTTATTTTTGGGACAGAGAGAGACAGAGCATGAACGGGGGAGGGGCAGAGAGAGAGGGAGACACAGAATCGGAAACAGGCTCCAGGCTCTGAGCCATCAGTCCAGAGCCCGACGCGGGGCTCAAACTCCCGGACCGCGAGATCGTGACCTGGCTGAAGTCGGACACTCAACCGACTGCGCCACCCAGGCGCCCCTCAATATACATCTTTAAAAGAAGGGAGTAGGAAATTGAAATTTCTGAACATAGTACAGTTAGCTGTTTTACCCTTTTTTTGTTCCTATTTAAGTTTCTCCACATCGTATGATGGAGGTATTTTTAGTCCCATTTTTACATAAAGCAATAAAGAATATGCAACTCATGAGGGGTAATGTACACACTGTATACTAAGATTAAATACAATACAAATACTGTATAAAGAGAGCTAAAATTCTGTAGTTCCAGAGGAAAAAAAAGTTAGATATTCTAAAACATGCTTGTCAAAGCTAAATTAAAAGAACATTCTCAATCATCCATTTAACTACCACATATATACAATATTTGGCACATTTTTAAATGAAATAAATAAAACTAAATTTAAACTATTAAAAGAATTGACTCTATATTCTTATGACTTTCACTGGTAAAAATTCAATAGGGCCTTTTTTTCTAATAGATTGGAAGACTTAATATTCTTTTTTTTCCTTCCAAAATTTTATTTAAATTCAAGTAGGTTAACGTATAATGTAGTATTGGTTTCGGGAGTAGAATTCAGATTCATCACTTGCATGTAACACTCAGTGCTCATCCCAAGTGCCCTTGTTAATGCCCATCACCCATTTAGCCCATCCCCCACCCATCTCCCCTCCAGCAACCCTCAGTTTGTTCTCTGTAGTTAAGAGTTTCCTATGATTTGCCTTTCTCTCTGTTTTTATCTTGTTTTATTTTTCTTTCCCGTCTCCTCTGTTCTTCTGTTTGGTTTCTTAAATTCCACATTGAGTGAGATCATATGGTGTCTTTCTCTGACTTCTTACCATCCATGTTGTGGCAAATGGCAAGATTTCATTCTTTTTGATCACTGAGTAATATTCCATTGCATATATATACCACATCTTTCTTCATTCATCAGTTGATGGACATTTGGGCTCTTTCGATAACTGGCTATTGTTGCTGGTGCTCCTATAAACATCAGGGTGCACGTACACATTAGAATCAGTATTTTGTAGCCTTCGGATAAATACCTAGTTGGCGGGTCGTAGGGTAGTTTTATTTTTAACTTTTTGAGGAACCTGCATACTGTTCTCCAGAGTGGTTGTACCAGTTTGCATTCCCACCAGCAGTGCAAGAGGGTTCCCCTTTCTCCGCATCCTCGCCAACATCTGTTATTATCTGAGTTAGTAACTTTAGCCATTCTGACAGGCGTGAGGTGGTATCTCATTGTGGTTTTGATATATATTTCCCTGATGATGAATGATGTCAAGCATTTCTTCATGTATCTGTTGGGTATTTTTTTAAATAGACTTATTTTTCATCTTAAAAAGGATTAAACAGTCCGAAGTCAAAATTACTCTTCACAAAGCCATAGGTGGCCCCGAAACATAGTCAAAATATCTCATGTGGGTGTTGCATTCTGTGAAGTATTCTTTTGGAACACTAAAGTTTGAGTTGGTGAGTGGAAAAAAGAAAAATTCTACAAGCGGGTAACTGATCACTTAAACCATTGTTCCTTTATGATAACAGTAAGATCTTGACTCAGGAAGTAGAAGTGGTTTTAAAATCTAAAGTTTCCTCTTGCTAGTAGGACAAAGTTTATTTTAATTGTCTGTACAGTTCATACAGGGTAACAGATTTGTTAGTTACAGAAAACATTAAAAGAGCTACTAAATAATACCTTGAAATAGAAGGCATTATGTTCTACATTCTGGGCATACATTCAGTACTCATATGATAGGATTCATTTTTTCCCTCATATTTTACATGTTTGCATTTATTCACCCATTCCTTAAAATATAAATTTAATATTTCCAAGAAAATTCTGTTTAAAAATCGTTATTTGATTTTCAATCTGCCAATTTTACCTTGTCGTTTGGTATTTATTCAACAAAAATACTGTGTTTTAAATTACGTGACTATCTGGTATACAATGGAGGGTATTCAGACTTCGGAGCTAAATGTGGCATTATGATCACCGTCCTGTGTTTCCACGCTGTGCTTTGAGAAGACCCACATGATTTGGGTCCACAGAGATGTTTCCTGTTTGCCGTGCCTCTTTCGGCAATTTCATGGTTTGTTCGCCAGCACCCATCTGGGCCGGCTCAGCTTCTGGGGGCACAGGTGGCCGACTGAAGCGGCAATTAGCTGAAGGCCCTGCTGCCTGAAGGTGTGAACAGAAATTTTATGATCACCTCCGAACGCAGACACTCGAGGTTGTGTGCCAAAAGTCTAACTGAAGACTATGGAAATCTAAAGCAGGCTTTTCAAGACTCTGATGCTTATAAATAAACAAATGGAATTCACACATCATGCATGCATTTTATGTGACATGCTTTACAAAAAATAAAGGATGACATTTTTAAAGAATTGAGAGCCTTTGATCATATTTTTAGGAAAACAAGACATTTAGGATGTATTTAAATTGTTTTACTCATGCAAGGAGCAGATATGGATTATCCACTGGCTGCTAGGTGCTGGGCTATCTACCAAGGGGTGGCAGGTGAGCTGGAGGTGGCTCATTCTTTCAACTCCATCTCATTTTAGTAGAAGTGCATCTAGGATTACCTGAGCACTAAGAATCAAAATACTCAAATGAAGAAAACATACGTAAGATACTATGGGCACTCAAATCCGTGGGTGCAAACATTCATGGTTTGTTTCATTCATGTAGTATCCTTCTAAGACAGCACACTTATTTTATTCAAGAGCAAGAAACACTTTGTGTTCAATAATTGATTCAAAGTAAATGGTTTTGAGCATGGTATAAAGAGTATCCTATAATTGTGCTTTCTCTGTAAAACAACATTTGACAATTTCCTGTCATATATAAATTAATGATTACTTCTAACACCAGAGTTTTTTTTGTTTTAAGTTTATTTATTTACTTTGAGAGAGACAGAGACAGTGTGAATGGGGGAGGGGCAGAGAGAGAGGAGAGAGAGAAGATCTCAAGCAGGCTCCCCACTGCCAGCTCAGAGCCCGATGCGGGGCTCGAACCCATGAAGCCGCGAGATCATGACCTGTGCCAAAATCAAGAGTTGGATGCTTAACCAACTGAGCCACCTGGGTGCCCCCACAACAGAGTTTTTACTGGCATGTATGTGAAGTCTATATTGAGTAAAACTCAGGAACCAATCTATATGGATTTTGACTCTAATGTGTACGTATGTATTAGTGTAGCTTTATGAAAAAAATTCTGTAAGACTAATCTAATTCTCCCTAGTACTGTGCCATTCAAAACCACAAACAAAACTAGGAGGGGCCATGAAGCTTGTGTCTGATTTCCAAGGACTTGCGGTGATATGATGTGAAAGGGTTCATCAGCATAGTTGGAAACATGTCTTCAAAGGGAAGATAAGATACTTGGTTTTGGACGATGCTAAAAATGTGGAGAGAAATCAAGAGAAGGCCAGGCCAAAATGTTAAATTTTTAAGAGAGTACACTGGTTGAGGTAAAAATTCATCCAAACTATGATATATGATGGTTATCAGCTCAAAACAGTCTAATGGAAATTTTTCTTTTTCGTAAATAAGTGTGAAGATTAGCTTGCCATCTTTCTGTAAATTTGGCTTTACACTTCTTTGAAAGCAGATAGATAAATACACTTATTTGAGGATACTTCCTGTCATGTGACTCTTGTCTAATTTATGGACTGGAGATTGGGTATATTTATGATCAACTACTTTGGTGCTCTGAGAAGAAAAACATTCAATAGTGATTCATAATTCCCACAGAGTTTGAAAATGAAGCCCCTTTAAATACAAGCTTATCAATTTGTAAGAAACAGAATGAGAGATGGAATTGGAGAAAATACATATAAAAACTGAGTCTTAGACATGCTGTCCAAATTTCAGACAATTTCATGTGTTGTGGCATTTAACTGACTATGAAAAGCCTGCCAGTGGTTTGATTTCCTCGATGAATCAACCACACCAAATAGTTACATTACTTTATTAGTTTCTTGTCAAAACATGATGGTGACTTTCTCCATACTATACAGACTTTTTAAACCTACAAAAATATTTTAAGATACAATGACTACAGAAATTTACATTTAGGAAGTATGGCATGTAACTTGAATATTTAGTCACGAGTAAAGAAGAAGTTGAAGCTATTGAAGACAGAACTTGCCACCGGAAACATGAATGAATGTTGGGCTTCTGTCTTCAATTTCACAGGTTGGTGACTGAAAGTTAATGGGAGTCTCCTGGTTTCATCTATGGCCAGAACCGGAAGGCTATTCCAGGGAAGCCCAAAAGAGCAGGCAGATAAAAGTATTTTTCTATTGTTTTATATATATTTTTAAGAGTAAAAGGTAAACTTAGAAACTTAAAATTGTTTTCCAACAAAACAGTTGTGTTTGACTCACACTGAGAAAACGAAGAACTTGGTCAGACTTAATGTCATTCCAACTCAAAAAGCAAGCCCCATTTGGATTTCAATGTTTGCCAGATACAAAAGATATCCACATTGATATTAAGCATTGATACATACACAGGTAAAGTAGAAACATGGATGTGCATTGCCCAACTTAGTAGTGTTGTGATCACGGCAGAAGCTAATTTTTAAAAATACTAAAGAATTAAAAACCAGAAAGCTAAAAAATGTCAAAGTTTAAATACCCAGGACTAGCGGTGCAGTTTTATATTTGTATGAAGTTCCTGCCTATCAAATAATACTATGTGATGGCCATAGTAACACACGTGAAGTTCGCCCTTTCTACATTTGCTCTTCTAAATGTGGAATAAGAAGTGTTTGTACCTTGTATGAATATATAGGCTAAATGAAAAATATGAAGATTAAAAGTTAAAAAGTTTTTTTTTTTAATTTTTAAAAATTTTTTAAAAATATTTATTTTTGAGAGAGACAGAGACAGAATGTGAGTAGGTTAGGGGCAGAGAGAGAGACACACACAGAATCTGAAACAGACTCCAGGCTCTGAGCTGTCAGCACAGAGCCCGACACGGGGCCCGAACTCACAAGCTATGAGATCATGACCTGAGCCGAAGTCGGACGCTCAACCGACTGAGCCACCCAGGCACCGCTAAAAGTTAAAAAGTTTTTAAAAGTGTATGTTTCTAGTGAGTTTGCTCATGTCAAAAAAATGTGTGCTATTTACAACACCTATTCACATGCACTATTATCATGGCTAGAGTTCATGAAAAGTTATCGCTCAATTGCAATGAAACATGATTAATAGTGCAATCTATTTTGTTTATTCCATGTGCTTATTTATTTGAAAACCAGATATTGAGCACTAAGAATGTTCCTTGTAATGTTCTGGATTGTCTCCTTGATTTCAAATGTCTTAATTGGGCTGCTACTATAAAGATAGTAAAAATAATTTTTATTTTCTGTATCATTAACATAAACTTTTGTAAACCTCATTAGTGTAAGAATTTTGTTGTTTACTATGTTAGTTTACCAAATTTACATGTCAGTAGTGTACGAATTTAGATGTTTCATATGCCTATCCATATCATGAAGGGATTCAATGTATTGTAAAGAGTTACATTTCAATTGCAAATTCTAATCCGGGATTACACGCACAGTTCTTGGTTCTCACTTATCGTCCCGGTTATAAAATTAACATAAAGCCCAAAGGATAAGTGCTTCTTAACTACATTTCATTCTGAAAATATATCATTAAAACATCTTGGGAAACCAGACAACAGATAAGAACAGAAAGATATCTAAAGATCTTTTTGGATCCAGTTAAGTGTTTAGATTCGATTCAAAACCTGTGACTTCAATTAAGCAGAGAAATTTGTCCAGAAAAATGGGAAGTTGAATGGAATAACTGGGTTGAAACATACTTCTTTCTTTTTTCATTCTCAATAATCACGTTCTTCCAGTATAATTGAAATAAATGTGAAAGTAACAAGTTTCCCATGCAATATACAATGCAAAAGTCTCTGTGATTGATAGGTTAAAGAGCGAAATTTCTGTTAAGTGTGAAATAAAACCTAGAAGAAAAAAGTAGCTAGCATATTTACATATAAGTAATGCCTTCCAAGTTCTTTAAAGTGTCTCATCTGAAAAGAAAAACCTATTAGATGTGTTTTTATTCCTCTTAAACAGAAAAAAAAAACAAACAAACAACCCTGTGAATTGGTTAAGTGTTTTGCATAAAGGGTAATGGCTAGTAAATGATAATGTCACAATTTATTTTTTTATTTCAACGTTTATTTATTTTTGGGACAGAGACAGAGCGTGAACGGGGGAGGGGCAGAGAGAGAGGGAGACACAGAATCGGAAACAGGCTCCAGGCTCTGAACCATCAACCCAGAGCCTGACGCGGGGCTCAAACTCACGGACCACGAGATCATGACCTGGCTGAAGTCGGACGCTCAACCGACTGCGCCACCCAGGCGCCCCGATAATGTCACAATTTAAACACAGGTGTGATGGGCTCAGTTACCTTCTCAATGGAGAGTCCCTGGCTTTGACTGGACTGAAAACTCATGCCTATCCACTTCTACTGCATTGTGAAATGATGACTTTTTGGGCTACGCCCCTCTATGAGGGATCACTGCTATTTAGTGACTGATAAATTTAACTAAAACAATATCATAATATGATAATAACTGATTCAGGCATTGGTAAGAATCATCAATTAATGCTAAAATGAGTGGCTGAAAGTTAGAGGAGTCACAAGATTTTTTAATATCTCTTAAGTATCTAATGACAGAAGACTAAATAGTAACTTTTCAGTGGAGAAATCTGGTCTGCAATATTTAACCAAATAATCAAATTCACACTGCAGTAATGGGGTTAATGGACAGCATTTGCCTTCTAAAAGGATGCACTAAGAAAAACTCAGTATCATTTTTGTGGTATTCCTGCCAAGAAGGGTATGGAACCTAAATCTAATCATGAGAAAACATCAGGCAAAGCCAAGAGGGACTCATTACAAAATGTATCCAAATTTTTATAAAATATTAGTATATTAAAATCTATAAAGATGTAGAAACTGTTCCAAATGAAGTGAAACTAGAGACATGATAGCCAAGTGAAAGCAATCATCCTGGGTATTGTCTATAGGTGACATTACAGGGACAACTGGTAAAATCTGGACTAGGCCTGTATATTAGAGAGTAGTATCATATCAATGCAAATTTCCTGAGTTTGACGGTTATACTGTGGTTTTGTGAAAGAATGCTATTTTTTAGGCAATATACAGGGACTTGTAGGGAAGGATCATCATATATGCAATTTCCTCTTAACAATTTCAGAAGTATCACATGAAAACGTATGTGGAGAGGGAAGGGGAAAATGTAGTAAATGTAAATAAAGCAAATGTAGTAACATATTAACATTTGAGAACTCTGAAAAGTGTTTGGAAATCCTTTATGCTCTTTTTGAAACTTTTCTGTAAATTTGAAATTATGCCAAACTAAACAAGAAATGTAAGTACCTATCTAACATAGTGTTTAGACTGTCACTGATTATAAGAAATTAAAAATCATGTTTGAAATTTCCTAAGAAGCCATTGTTCTTAAAAAGCATGTAGGTAAAGTTCAAATAAAACATCTGACTTGAAAAAAAAATCAAATTTATATACCTAATATGCCAGCTCCATTATAATCACTACTGATCACCATTTCCTAAAAACTTGCCAACCACTTTTTCTGCAGATGTTGAACCTTTCTTCTCATGAAATTATGGGGGAAGGAGACATACTAAAAAGAAGACTCATGACAATATGAATAATAACACAGTGTACGGAGTTTTACTAAAAATAGGAATGTGTTAAACATTTTAATCTACTGTTTCGTTGATGTCTCCAAGAGGAGGTACTACTGTCTATGTCTCTAAGATACTACTACTCTCCACATTGTATATAGAAAGCAACAGAGTCTTAGAGATTTTGAATAGTTTTCAAAGGTCAGCTGTTTGGTAAACTGTAATGTGGGAAAGAAATCCAGACAGCGTGACTCCAAAACTCACACTCCCTGCTGCTGCAAATGCCTTCAGTTAAGAACTTCATCCTGATTCTTTCTCACTTGGGATACGTTTCTATTTTCTGAATGTTCAACTGTGTCTTCCGATATAGTTATTTCTTAAATTAGTAGTATTAATTATTCCTTAAATTTCCGCACTGAGATTTTATTTCAAAATATGACAAGTTCTTGAAACCTTATGGTCTTTTAACTTTATTTAACTCATGGTGAACTTTTAATTGCAGAATTTGTGTGTTTCTTACCCATCCTTGGTCTAGTTTCTTTTAAACTATATCAAGCTTCCCATATCCTGTCCTCCGCCTCACCAAAAAGCCTGTGGTTATTTAGGAATTTGAGACAGGAACTATATGGAGTTGATCAAAATTTATTCATTCAGCTTTTTTAGGGTAAAAAACTTTAAAAATATAAAATGCACCCACTTTAAGGATACAGTTTAAGGAATATTTAAAAAAATTTTTTAATGTTTATTTATTTTGGAGAAAGAGAGAGAGAGAGAGACAGAGCATGAGCGGGGGTGGGGAAGAGAGAGAGGGAGACATAGAATCTGAAGCAGGCTCCATAGAATATGAAGCAGGCTTCATAGAATCCGAATCGATGCTCGAACTCAGAACTGTGAGATCATGACCTGAGCTGAAGTCGGAGGCCCAACTGACTGAGCCACCCAAGTGCCCCAAGGAATATTTTTTTTAAATACTTTATTTTCTAGAGTAATTTTAAGCTTACAGAAAAAAAAGTACAGAAAGTACAATGAGTCTCCTATGATTTCCCTGATCCCTGACAAAACTTCTCTATGAAAATCTTGCATTGGTGTGGTGTATTTATCCAAATTAATGAGCCAATTGGCTAAAGTCCATAAATTAGGGTTCACTTTTGTGTTGTACAGTTGTAGGGGTTGACAAACGTCATCTATCCACCTTTCCAGTATCATACAGAATAGATTTATTCTCCTAAAATTCCCCAGAGCTCTGCCTGTTCATCCCTCCTTTCCTCCAACCCCAACGACCACTGATCTTTAGACTATCTTTACAGTTTTACCTTTCCAGAAGTCGTACTTTGGGAACCATACAATATATGGATTTTCATACTGGATTCTTTGAGTAACAATTTGGATTTAAGGTTTGTGTGTGCATGTGTGTGTGTGTGTGTGTGTCTTCTCATTGCTCGATAGCTCATTTATTATACTGTTGAATAATATTCCACTACATGGATATACCACTCTGTGAATCTAAATGCATATAAGAACAATCCTATTTGCTCCCATGTTTTAGGTAATTGTAAATAAAGCTGTTATAAATGAAGAAAGTTGTTTTCAATTCCACTGATTTCTGCTATGATTTTTTTCTTTTTCTTCTGCTTGTTTTGTATTTAATTTGCTCTGCCATTTCTATTTGCTGACAGTAGAATCTTAGATCACTGAATTTTAGATCTTCTTTTCTAATATATGCACTCAACGTCCAAAATTTCCCTCTAAGTAAGGCTTTTGCCACATTCCACAAATTTTCAAAAGCTATATTTTTTTATTACATTTAATTCAAAACATTTCAAACTTCTCCCCGGATTTCTTCTTTGAGCCATGTGTTATTTACAAGTATGTTTTTTAGTCTCCGAATACTTGGGAGATTTTCTAATTATCATTCTGTTATTAATTTCAAGCTTAATTCCATTTTAGTATGGCAGCATTCTTCACATGATCAATATTGTCTTGACCTTTGAAGTTCTATTTTATAGTCCAGTGTCTCATCTATCCTGGTACCTGTTCCATCAGAGCTTTAGAAGAACAAGTGATATGCTATTGTTGGATGAAGTTCTATAACTATCGATTAGATACAGTTGATCCTTAGTGGTTCTGAGTTCAACTACGTTCTTACTGATCTTCTGCCTACTGGAGTTGTCAACTACTGAGAGAGAGGTGCGGACGTCTCCACATATGAGAATTTCATCTATTTTTCCTTCCAGTTCGATCAGCTTTTGCCTCATGTATTGTGACATCAGTCAAATGCACTTACATGTTAAAGACTGCTATGTTTTCTTTGAGAACTGACCCTTTAATCATTACATAATGCCCTTCTTTTTCCCCGATAATTTTCCATGTTGTGCTCTGTCTGGACATCAATTTATTTTTTCATTCATTGATTCATTCATTGATTCATTCACATATTTATCAAAATACATCCACTCTGGGCACAGAACCTATGGCAAGGCCTCCTTCACTGGATGTCTGATTTGGCCCACAGGAAAGAAGGGACTAAACAAAGAGGGGCTGGGTTTAAGATATCAGAAGGTGACACATGGGTTAATTGTCAATGACAGAAATTACGATCACATGTTCTCAACTGTATAGTTTAAGTAGAGCCTTTTATGGTGAGAACACAGACATACAAGTCTGTTCCCTGCCCCATGCCCCCAAAGGAAGAAAATAAAAAGATAAAAGCAGATCCCCTCTGAACTGTGGGCATAGGCTGTAGGGAACAAAGAAAGCATGAGAAAAAGTGCTAACTTATACTATCATGTAAATTCTATACCAAATCTATTTTTCAACCAAAAAACAAAAACAAAAAAGAAATAATGTCGCTCAGGTTAAGTCACTGATAGTCTGTATACATTAAATAGGACAAAAAAAAAAACAACAAAACTTTTTTAAAAAAAACTGGGGACCATTTTAAAACCAAGAAAATGACCCGGGAACCAATGTCAGAATTGGTATCATTTTACTGGAAAAATTATTCTTATTGAAGTATAGTTGATATACAATGTTATATCAGTTTCAGGTGTACAAGGTAATCATTCAACAATTCTACACATTACTCAATGCTCAGAACGGTAAGTGTACTTACCAACAGTCACGATATAGCATTATTACAGTATTACTGATTTTATTCCCTATGCTATACTTTTAATCTCCACAATAGATTATTGAAAATTTAAATAAATGCCCTTTAAAAGGGCATTTTTTTCTTATAGTTTACATTCAGTGATTAAAATGAACTCATGAATATTCAACTGAAGTAGTAAAAGAGTAATGTGCTTAATGAGAGAAATAAATCATATTCTTTGATTATCCTCATATGATTCATTAAAAAAATAGTGCACTTTTGTTCAAAGATGCTTAAAAGCGTTTATATAAATTTGAAATAGGGTTTCTTTATATACTTGTTTTTCAAGGAGGGACCACTCACTTTACCTTTGTAAATTTGACTCTCAATTATGAAGAACTTAACCTGATTAAAGTAAGGCTTACTTCAGAAACACCTGGAATTTAAGAAGGCAAGATTCTACACACTGTCGTCTGTAGAATAATTATTTGTATTACCGAGGAATTTGTGCACTTCAATTTTATGAGAGGATTTAATTATTTTCAGCTGTAGAAAAGCTTCTAAGAAGCTCTTTATTAAAAAAAGATTAATATATGAATTGAAATGTTCACTCTAAAAATTCAAAGCACAAAACTTTTAAATTCATGTAATAATGCTGACATCCAAAGAAAAATATAACATTATACATATTAAAACTATAATAAAAATTGCATGATGAGATAAATCTATTCATAAAATTATAGTGCTCACTTACAACTGCCTCTTCAGGGAGTAAATTGATGTCACAGTATAAGTCCCTCGGCCCTGGACCATTCCCCTGAAATTCCTCCAGCAAAAATACATACATTTGGCTTTGGTAGATTTTTAAAAAATTCTTTTGTTCTGAAATTATTTTAAACTACACAAAAATGTAAAGGAGAGCAGAATGAAACAGTCTGTCTGTTCCTCACAAGCCCTGGCCATCACAGCATGCATTGCATAAATACTTTAGGATATATAGTGAGAATTCTGCCTGTAGAATTTCCGGTCTTTAAGAATTACTTAATAAAATTATTCTAACAGGGATCAATAGACATTTGTTGCTAATATCACGACAAAACCAAAAGTACAAAGAAATCACATCCCAACCAATCAACATTGATAGTTGTTGAGCTGATAGTAAGGGGCCCCAGACCGATACCTTACGAACTTCACAGCTTTGACTGTTCTGAACCAGGCTTGGGACAAGACACAAGGATCAAAACAGAGAATGTGCATGTGTGGCAGCCTAGTTAAGCTTTTGTTCCTCCATCTGACAGCCTGCAACTGCAGTGGCATGACGTGGGATGGAAGCGGGCTCTCTCCCAGGGAGGAAGTTCTTGCTGCTACTAGAAGAGGGTATTGTGGGCAAGCAAAAATCAAGGGCAGGTAATGAATAAAAGACAAGTCTGTCTTCATCAAGTTAGGCGTGGAATGGCTTTAAGACTGATAATGGAGAGAGCATGAACTTCGTCCATTTACCTGTCCACGTAGCAGGTATTCACTGTGTGTCTACCCATACAATGCTGAACAAGATGGGGGTTCTTCCTTTCTCCTGAAGACCCATATTCCAAATGGGATGGAGTAAGAGACAAGTGAAATATGTGAAAATACTGTGTCGTAGTTGCTAACGAATGAGAAAATCAGGTGCTGGAGGGTTACATGAGATAACTACAGAAAGGACCACCACACTGAACAACTTCAAGAGACACTCGGGCACAGAATACCATTTGTTTTGCTGTGGTAGCTGCCATTCTCGTTTCATATTCAAATGAGATGAGTTGCTCAGCATGACCATCATGTATGTGCCTTCTCAAGAAGTGACAACTCAACTGAGACCTGAAGACAAGCAGGAGTTGGTCGGCAACAGGTTCTGGCCAGAAGGGTGGGCAGTAGAGAAGGGTGTAGAGAAAAGGGGGGTCGGAACTGTGCCCACGGAAACACAAGATGTTCTCTGTGATAGGGATGTGGAGGGAACGATGAAATGACAGAATAGGAGACTGGAACGGAAAGTGGAGGTCAGGGCACATGGATTGTTTAGAACGTGTTAAGAGACTGGGCTTTATTCTAAAGGCGAGGGGGGACTCCTGGAGGGGTGTGAGCACCAGCTCAGTGTGGCATATGGGCTTAGGTTCTGGAATGGCCTGGGAGATAAATGCTTTTTGCCCAAGGTGAGGTGGGGAGCCAGAAGGAACTAGAGGCCTCAGGACCTGAAGGCTGATGACATGAAGGAGACACAGACAAGGCAAGGGCCGGAGATGAAGCCCAAGTTGCTCACTGCACAAGTTGTGTGCATGGTGGTACCACTGCCGTGCCCAGGGGGAGCGAGACAGAGGGGTATGCTTTTGCACTCGCGGAATTTCAGGTGCTCGTCAATCACACCAGGCTGGTATCTGACACTCAGAATTGTGAGTGTGGATCTCAGTGCTCTGTTTGCCACATCTGGGAAGTTTGGGAATAATTAAGGGTGCCCAAGCTGCAGGACACACCTCAGAAAGTGGAAGAAAATGAGGCCGAAAGAGATAAACTGATGCAAGAGTGCCTTGTCAAGCACTGGATCAGCATTCTGTTGTGGCTGTTAATACTCAACATGAACTGTACCCTTCTGAGTTCTCCTTTGTTCCGTGCTCCCAGACTTCCTTGTCAACAGCAAAATAGGGAGTGCTTCCAAGGAGGGACATTCAAAAGAGATACAGAAGGCAGCCATAGCCCAGATCACAGGCATTTCTGGACCGTGACCCGAGGTTTGGCCAGTGGCTCCAGGGTGGTACTGAGGAGAATACATTCTGGGATAAAGCAGCTGTGGTCGTTTGCTGCAGCTTCTCTGTGGTTTCTGCATTTCCAGATTTCCTTTGGGTTTTTTGTTTATTTGTTTTTGTTTGTAACTGAGTAGTACCATCATCAAACTTGCACTTAGTAATGGCTCATTGGTCACGGGAAAAGGTGTAAGACTTTGGCAGAGAATTGTGTGCTCATATCTAGTTTTAACGTTGAGGTGTTGGAGACTCATTTGATGAACCATTTTGTAAGATGGGAAACCGTGAACTGATAGAAAGTCCTGGGATTGGGATGATGGTGGGCTCGCTGTAACTTTAATGGAAGTCTCATAGGACGCAAGACGCGTTTTTATCTGTGGAGCTATCTAGGTTTCAAAAGCATGAGGAAACAACATAGGTGACTGATAAAATCTATAAGTAACATGATTTGGGGCAAGCATGTTTACATATTGGTAGGACAGTATAAGGATTGGGATTTTAAAAGATGTTATATTTAAATATTGGGCAGAAACCAGCAAAGTGAGACTGAACAAGTATATGATCTTTTTTCCCCCTCCTAAGCATATATTTGGTTTAATATTTTATTTGGTTGAATATTCTTCCCAATCACAATCTGAACTCTCAGTAAATGCTCATTTTTGTCAACTTTTGCCCAATGCTCTTTAGGAGAAATGCTGACTAGCTTAACAGCATCCTTGTCTCAATGTTTCCTGTGTCAAGATGCTGGGGCATTATCTGTCATTCTCTCTCATATACTTCTTTTGTGTCCTCAGACAAGGGAGGATGCTACATTCTTAGTCTCAGTATTGAAATGCAGCTTAAAAGTGACGCACCATCAGTAATTTGCACTAACGTCTGCCGCACTTTTTGGAACCTCTTCTGAGAAAGTAGTTTGAAATATGGATGGGGACAAAAATATAGGTATGCCTGTGTTTTCCAAAACAAGCTATGTAAAAAAAGCTCTTTTTAGTATAGATAACCAGAAAGAAAGAGCAGGAGAAAGTCACAACAAATAGATACAGCAGATCCTCTGAAAGACACGTTATGCCCTTATCCAAGATGGCGGCTGGAAGAAATGCAGGGCAAACGTTAGTGGTATATTAACAGTTTTTAGGGAATACAGAGTTCCTTATATTTTGTCTTCAATTACAATTACGTAAAGTTTTAAATTCATAGGGAAAAATACTGGAAGGAAATATATAAAGTTATTAACACAGCATTTGCTAGGATACAACTGTGACTATTTTAAACTTTTATCTTATCCAAAATAGAAACATAATATTGCATCTATACGTATATACTTTTACTCCTGTCTGTGTACAAGGTAGTGCATTACGATATACGGACTGTGGCACAGCCTAAATGACACAACCCTACAGAGCTCTGGCAGCAGAAAGCCCCCTTCCACCACACGTTTTCCTTCTCTGCCCCATCTTTATG
Source organism: Herpailurus yagouaroundi (assembly GCF_014898765.1). Classification (NCBI taxonomy): domain Eukaryota; kingdom Metazoa; phylum Chordata; class Mammalia; order Carnivora; family Felidae; genus Herpailurus; species Herpailurus yagouaroundi. Next base: position 30,295,006 of record NW_024412434.1, read on the forward strand.
TCATTATTCAGTCCTGTGTCTGCTTTTATGAACCAGCCAGTTTTCACAATGAAATTCCAGTCTCTGTTGAGGACAAAATTTAGGTTTTCTTTTCTTTTTGCTTTTAATGTTTTATTTATTTTTGAGAGAGAGAGAGAGACAGAGTGCGAGCAGGGGAGGGGCAGAGAGAGAAGGAGACACAGAATCCAAAGCAGGCTCCAGGCTCTGAGCTGTCGGCACAGAGTCTGACGCGGGGCTCGAACTCATGAACTGCGAGATCATGACCTGAGCCAAAGTCCGACGGTTAACCAACCGAGACACCCCGGCGCCCCGGTTTTATTTTCTAAGGCCATATTTTTGCAGTGCTTTGCACAAAATGGGCACTCTATAAACACGTGTTAAACAAATAAATTATGTGTTGAAACCATACATTGATGCAGAACATTTTGACTGAAAAACAACTATCCTGGTAAGCGACACACCCAGCATGTGCTTCATTTCAATTACCAGCAAGTTTCAATTTCAGCTCAGTCTGTTTAAAATGAAAAAAAGTAAATCAATAAATCAATAAAGGAGAAAATGTGGCCACTCCATGGTAGTGTAATTCAGTGGTCATTTGGCCTGTGCAGAACCAATCAGAAATTTTTAACAGACCCTTAAGGAATTTTTTATTTTAAAACCTTGGGAGAAAATTTTTATCCAGAGACTGAGGAGGAAGAAAAATTCTAAATATCTACGTGGTCATATGCTGAACTACAAATTCATCTTGATTCCTTAAGTGCGGGTTAAATTACATGAATCTTCAGAGTATTCCGACAACATAGCCTGATGCGTTTTCAAAAAATTAAGCAAATATTTACAAAATGAAAACAAATATGCGCAGCTGTCTATAACAAAGATAGATCACAGACTATTCCAATGACTAGATGAAATACTGGATGGATATATAATATGTATCCCAGTCTACATAAGTGGAAACAGTTCTGCAGGAACATGTATATTTATTTATGTCTTCATAAATGTTCATCCAGCCTTTGCCTTCCCTTCCTCCGAGACATGCAGTCTGAATTATGCAAGTGGCATCAGAGCCCAATAAGTGAAACCACATTCTTCAGATCTAGCTGCCATTAATCATTAGTGATCCTGGGTCAATAAGTATCTGGCTTTGATAATATGAGATGTAATATGTTTTGCCAAAAGACAATGGAATTTCTGAAGAAGAATAACCTCCCTTAAGAGTACAGAGACTGCAAGATAGAACAGAGCAGATGATAAGCATAAAGTGGCAAGAGAGATCTACATGACAAGATCAGTTAACCATGGACAATGTGAAAACAAACAAACACACACACACACACACACACACACACACACACACACACTTCTTAGAAACAGAATCAAAAGATTTTGATAAATTCATCAAAGAGGAGATACTTAACTGGAATTTTCCTTGGGTCTTATAAAGGGTCTTGACCCTTTAGGAGCTATCTGAGCAAAAGCCTCTTTAAGATTAACATTTTCATTTGTATTACAATTGCAATGTTAATTTTACAGAATGGAGTTTTACTAGGCTGAGCCACATGAACACATGCCATGCTAACTTAGATCAGGGACTATAATCAGTGAAGACATTGTTAGCTGATGCCAGTGATGGAGGTTAAAGCTCAAACAGGGACCACTCGGTAAGCACCTTTACCTACATGGGGTGTGGAATATCGGTGTTTTGGAATTAACAGCTTAAGGCTAAATCGTGTTATGGTTCTATGGCTCGCTATATATAAAACGCTGGCCTGTTTTACTGTTAGTGGCCATAATTTTTCTTGTGTTTCAAATAAGGCAGCAGAATTGATATGGTTCAAAACATTTGACCTGCCATATGTTAAATTCTATTTTGTAATAAAATAAATTATGTGACCAATATTGTGGATTTTGTGTAAAATAGGTCACCTTGGCAACAAAAACTTGTATCTGGGAAATTAAAAGTACACATAAAACACCTAACAGAACACAGCATACGATAGGTATTAATATGACGACTGGGCTCTTTCGGATGGCAAAGGTCAAAGACACACCAGCTCTACAGAAAGATGTGTGCTGGGCGGAGTTCAATGAGGATGCCCACCCGGGGCACCTGGGTGGCTCAGCTGGTGAAGCGTCTGACTTCGGCTCAGGTCATGGTCTCACAGTTCCTGGTTTTGAGCCCCGCATTGGGCTCTGTGTTGACAGCTCAGAGCCTGGAGCCTGCTCCCTGTGTCTCCCTGTCTCTCTGCCCCTCACCCGCTTGTGTGGTCTCTCTCTCTCTCTCTCTCTCTCCCAAAAATAAACATTAAAATGAATTTTAAAAAAGAATGTAAAGATTTATAAAGACACATGAGTAAACATTTCCATGGGCTGGAACCGGGGCATTGTCCATTCACACTGGGACTAGAAGGGCAGCTGGAATGAAGCAGCTTATACGGCTGTTCCTAGGGGTCCTTCTCCCTGAATGGTCCGCCCCCCTGATGAATGGCCAGCTCGTTTCTGCACCACTCACTCCTGAAGGTCGGTCAGCCGCAGGCAGGTCTTCAATCCGAATGTCCCCTGGCTTCTCCACCATAATCTCAAGTCCCTGTCCATCTCGGGGCCACTCCACCAGGGGTCCTCTCCTCCAGAGAGCAAGCCTGATGGGATAGTGTGGTCTCAGCAGCTTGCTCCCCTATTAAATTGTAATTTCAGAGCAGACCCACCACAGCCTGCTGGCTGGAGACCCACAGCTGGCTTTCCCCGGTCCCTGGTCCAGTGAAGTAGGGCAGGTATCCTTAGCTCTCTCTGTCCATACACTGCCTTATTATCTCCACAGTATTTACACAGTGCCCCGCTCCAAAATAAACACAGCTCCGCCCATTAAGTAGTTAAGTCCAAAAAATGTAATACGTTTATATCCTAACAACCTAGATGCCCCTGGAAAAAAATAGCACACATAAATTGAAAGAAAAATATTATTTTATCTTTAGGCAATTACCATTTGTGGCAAATGTGCACCTGTTGGGCAATTTCTTAATCCTCATTTCTTGATTCACATTTCATTGTACATGCTTTTTATCACACCTACCATCTAGACTCCTGCTTTGCAAAGAGGTGACGTTACTGAAAGGATTGTAGCATGATCTAATGTTGAAACTATTAATTATTCAAGCCAGTAGCATAGCAGTGTTTGACAGATGTCAAGTATCTCTGTGTCCTTCAAAGCTGAAAACATCTTGCGGTGGCCCCATGAGTCGGCTTGGTCCCCAGGGGCACCTTGATGCAGCTTCTTAACCACGTTAAGATACAGGTGGCAGATTGCAACACACAGTAACTTAAGTATGAGTAAATGAGCTTTTTTTTTTTTTCTCGGAAGGGATTAGTGGGCCGGGCAAAAAATGCACATCAGGGATAGCTCAACTGAGTTATTAGGAACATGTAACAGTGATAACACAAGTTGTGAGAAACATTAATAATGGAAGAGAATCTATGGGCCAGTTCAGTGTGAAAGGATGGATAAGAAGTGGATAAGGATAAGAGGTGAGGAAAGTGCATACGTCAAGAGCTCAAGGAAGCCAGGAGTGGCCTGATGGGAAGGGGTGGCCGCAGAATGTGGCTGTGAGCGAGACTGCTCTCCCAGGGCTGTAAATTTTGGGTCAGTGTTGGGGAGAAGCCCACGGGAATCTCCTCTAAGCTAGTACAAGGTGCTGAGGACTCAGCATGAACTGGCTGCTGTCTGAGGGACGACGGAAGGAGACGGGGCTGGGGAGGATCTTGAGATGTGCTCCCTCTCTCTCCTGTAACTCTGTGGTTGCCTCTCTAATCGCTTCCTTTCCGTCAGCAGGAGCACGGACCCACTGACACGTGACTTCCCGTTACTCTTACAAATGATGCGTTTTCCTGCTCAATAGTCTCCCTACTGCAGAACCCAAGGGGCTACCCTACCAAATTCTCAAAACCCTGTCTCTGCTTGCTGTTTCCTCTTGGAACACACTTTCCTCATCTGTTAGATCCTCAAGTATGCGATTTCTTTATCGGTCAGTGTTAGCCCTCTTCTCAGTAAATGCAGCGCATCCTCAAATGGGCTCCTTTCACCGACTGGCCCTTTCTCCAGCCAGGCTCCCACCTCACACTCCACATGCAGTCACGCTGAACTCACTGGCATGCTTACCTGACCACGTTCTTTTATGCCTCTGTGCCTTCCCACAAGGTACTCACTCTCTCCTGGACTAGTCATATGATCTGTGCAGCCCACTCAAAGTGCCAAAGTGGAGCTTCTGGTCCAAAAATTATTAAGAGTTTCAAGATGGTGCCATCAGAGCACTAAACAAAGCACAGGTCCTTTCTTCTTTTTTTAAAAAATTTTTTAATGTTTATTTATTTTCTGAGACAGAGAGAGACAGAGCATGAACGGGGGAGGGGCAGAGAAGGAGACACAGAATCCGAAACAGGCTCCAGGCTCTGAGCTGTCAGCGCAGAGCCCGACGTGTGGCTCGAACTCACGGACCGTGAGATCATGACCTGAGCCGAAGTCGGAAGCTCAACCACCTGAGCCACACAGGCACCCCAGCACAGGTCCTTTCTAAGTGTCCACCCAGGTCGCACACCCTTGAAGCCAACCCTGCTTCACTTTCTCTTCACCCTTCAACACTCAGTCCAAGCACTCTCCCCCGCCACCCCAGAAACCTGCCTGGTCACCTGTCCCACCCACCTAAACCCACTTCCTCCACACTCCCAATCTTCTGCACACCTGGACCCCGGTTCTTGTCACTGTAGATGCTGCCTTCCTCACTGACCCATGATATCCTTTTTTTTTTAATTTTATTGTTTAAAAAAAGGTTTTTTTAGTTTACTTATTTATTCAGAGAGAGAGAGACAGAGAGAGAGAGTGCGCACGAGCAGGGGAGGGACAAAGACAGAGGGAGAGAGAGAATCCCAAGCAGGCTCTGCACTGCCGGTGCACAGCTTGATGCGGGGCTCGAACCCACGAACTTGTGAGATCACGACCTGAGCCCAGATCGAGACTCAGACGCTTAACGGACTGAGCCGCCCAGGTGCCCCTGACCCATGATCTTCTAGCACAGACTGTGTATCTCTGTATCTCCAGCACTTTGGCCCATGCTTAGCAGAATTCAGTCCCCAGTGTAACGGGGAGGGGGCAGGGAGCAGAAAGAAAAAAGGACAAGGATATTTGTTTGGACAATGAGAAAAAGAGGAAGAAAATCCAAAGATATGATTCCCTGTGAGCTGCACGGTAATCTGAGGAGGCAGGATGGACAGGAACGTTCGGAGTTGGGGGGAGTTGATCACACAGCACAGAACCGGTTGAAAATGCAACAAGTCTGACCTCTACCAACCACCCTTGTTGGATTTGCTTTGAAGTTTACACATGAAATTCCAAAAGAGAAACAGGGGCATAACCTTACATTTAGGTTAATTTTACTAAAAGCAAAACCAAAAACACAGCTTCTCAGGGGTGTTCCTGTTACAAGGAGGGGATGATGCGTGTGAGGAAGAGGGAGTGGATTGGAGAATGAGTCACAAAATCGTCCAGCATCCACTTCCACCAACGGCCCCCTGCCGCCCTAAGGACCTTTCCAGGGAGGACATCTGGTGGGCAGAGGTGTGGTAACCGGGATGCCACCCCCCCCCCCCCCCCCGCCACGGCAGACCACCGCACGCATTTCTCGTGCCGTGACGGTACTGCTGGACCAGCACAGAGGCGCAGCTGGTGCCAGAATAATCTATACCACACGCAGAGCATCGTGGTGGTTTCCTTTGCACCCAGGCTCACTTCCATGGCATCCACGTCTCGTGAAACCTGTGTTTAAAAACGTCTTGCACTGGATCATCCTGCTGTCAAACTGGCTGCAAGGGAGCGTCTCCACTTTTTAATGAAGGAGCATACCGTTGCCAGCACAGAGTCCAGCATCATCAAAGTTCTCAGAGGTGCAGTTTTATGCAACAAATCTGTCTGCAGAACCGGGGGGTGGGGGGGTGGAGGAACCACAGGCAAACGAGCTGAGAATTGTTAATGTGAGAACGGTTACATTATGTAATTGCATCATGTTACATTTCTTTAATTGCAGAAAATAATCGGAATCAAAATAAAGGAAGACAAGAGAAATATACGACTGTCAAAGGCGCATACTGGCTTTCTCTGGGTGGTCCAGAGTTGGGGGCAAAACCAGGGTAGATGGTAGCTGTTGTACCTGTCTCCGCAGTCCGTGAGTGATCGCTGCACAGGCCGCGGGGCAGACTCCCATGGCCACAAGTGGCCTGGGACTGTCCGTGTGTATACTCAGTCTCTCAGCGATAATTAATTCCCAAGAAGGCCTCATAAGTAGCTGTATTTAATGCGAAAGGATCAAAGGGTTTACGATATGATGGGAGAAAACACACAAGGGCCCAGTATCATTTTTGAGTGCCTACTCTGTTACAAGAACTACTTATCGCACCTATGTTTACCTAAGTGAAATGGAAAACAAATTATATTACACCATCTTGAGGTGGAGAAATAGACAGACCCACAAGAACAGACAGAAAATGGCAGAGTAAGGTTTTCAAACGTGCTGATTTCATTTGGTGGAAGAGGGCTCTTAAAGCTCCACGTGTATATGATTCCCCACGAGAACGTGGGCAGTCAGGAGTGGCAAGGAGCCCAGCTCAAGCTTTCTTCAAGAACAGGGGAGATCGCCACCCCAGGGCAAGGCTTACAGGGGCCCCACAGCTGGATCCGGGCACGCCAGGAGCCCACCACGGCGCAGTTTCCCTAAACGTTAGCCTCCTTCTAAGGCTGATGATGGTTCTTCTGTGGTGGCCAAGTGCCAGACCACAACCAAACAGCCCCGGGAAGGCAACAGACCCCCGCGTCTAGGAGCGGGAGGAGACAGGAGACACAGATACACACAGGCAGAGAAGCTTCACTACTGTTTCCACGCTCCCCATAAAGCACTAAGAAACTTAATTTTTCCCCAAGAACACTGGAGATGCAATGACAGTGGCCAATACAATAAAAGAGGAAGACAGCCTTCTTGTATTAGCACTTATACTGTGAGATAGTGAAGATCATACTGTCAACAACGGGGCACTGTCATCTCACAGAAGTTTTAAAGCATCGATTTGCATGGTTTCCTCAAAGGTTCAAGATACATGATCTTAAATCGTGACATTTTAGTGTTTTAAGAGATTAACGTTATTCTGATGAATAAAATAAATTCATGTCCAATGCCTCCCCCCACCAAAAAAAGAAAGCAAAATTGACTTCGGCTCAGGTCATGATCTCACGGTCCGTGAGTTCGAGCCCCGCGTCGGGCTCTGTGCTGACAGCTCAGAGCCTGGAGCCTGTTTCTGATTCTGTGTCTCCCTCTCTCTCTGCCCCTCCCCTGTTCGTGCTCTGTCTCTCTCTGTCTCAGAAATAAATAAACGTTAAAAAAAAAAAATTAAAAAAAACCGCCAACAATTTCAGAGAAAACCACAAGTATTTTTGGTATGTTTCCTTTCAATCTGATATGTGTATATATTAAGTTATTATTTAAAGCACCAATCCTCAGCTGTATTTATGTTTCCTAACTCTTATCATAATAATGATATGAGTGAACGTTATCATTCACTCCCATTGTAATTCATAGTAATATGCAATTCATTGTAATTTGGTTTTATTTTTCATATTATTTCTAACACTTTCAAATCAATGTTTATTTCAGTCGTTCTTAGTAATACTAAAATTGAACGCTATAGGGTTTTCTAACATGGCTGTGACCACAGAGAATGCATTTTTACAGAGTCCTGACTGTTGACGTTTTGCAGTTTCCATGCCCGTTTATCCAATAATTAACTGGAATAATGATTTATAATACTAAAATGCCAGAGTTCATTTTTTTTTTTTTTTTTGGTTACGTCAACTTTTATTATTATTTTATCGCATTGTGTTCTAGAAAACACGGCATGTGAAATTCCTGCTTTGGGGAAAACGGATCATCGTTTACATAAAGTACGAGATGCTCCTTGGATGTAATGGCATCTCATAACCTTTTATGACATTTCATGGGGCATAGAAACAACGTTCTGTCCCTGAAGGATCGTGTTCACAGGCTGGGGTTTTAGAAGCGGACCCCGAGATGGGGTACTGCATGTATGTTTCTATTAGGGATCAGTGGCTGGGAGAGGTAGGGGAGGAAGCAGCAATGGGCCGACGGCGGAGTCAGAGTGAAAGTGTATGCAAGTCCGAACAGAAGGAGGTTCTGCAGCCAGCACTAGCCACGAGAGTTATTCAGAATGGAGGGGACAGACCAGACCTTGTCCTCCCCCATAAGTCCCTGTAACTGGCCACCCCCAGGAAGGCTGTCCGGATAAGGGCCTCTGCAGATGAGGCAAAGCCTAGAGGAGCTGACCAGCAGGGACAAGTCTACCTCAGAAGGGCACTGGGTCTTCTCCGTGCTGACCACCGTGTAGAGCAGAATATCCTCATGAATTGCATCAATCAGACTTTCTATATTCTAGACTCAGTGAGTATTTGTTGTGTCAACTGGATGAATCAAAAACTGGGGAAAATGTGTTGAAGCTGCTATATTTTCATCAAGGTCACCTTATATTTCTTTTTAAAAACATGCTCATCTCGAATAATTTAAGCTAAGAAGGTACAAAATAGGGAAAAAATTCCCGTGTACTCTTCCCTCAGTGTCTCCCTCACAACCACAATACACTGTCATGAGCAGAAAGCTAACACAAATAAAATGCTACCCACTAATCCACAGATCTCATGTGAATCTTGCCAACTGCCGAACTATCGCCCTTGCTGTTGTTCTAGGAGAGCATCCCCGATCCCCACGCCTACTGAGTGTCTCGGGCCTCTAGTCCTCTCCAGTCTGCAGAGATGATCAGTCTTTATTTGTCCTTCAGGACCCTGAAATTTGGAAATTTGAAGTGTACTGACCAGTCATGTTCTAGAATGCCCCTCAAGTTGGGTTTGTCCAACATTGTTGATTAAATTCAGGCGAGGCACTGTTTTACAAGAATACCGCAGAATCGGTGCCTTTCTCAGTGCGTTAAATTAGGGGCCTCCTCTCTCCTCTCATTAATTTGCTGATGCCTAACTGCACTGACGCAGCGGTGAGATACCGGGGAGAGAGCCTCAGTGCGTTAAATTAGGAGCTATGTGGTGTTGATAGCTTTCATTCCTGATGATGTCAACTTTGATTAACTGATGTACAATTTTAATTCCTGACTTTGTCATTAATAAGTACGTTGTTTGGTGATATTTTAGAGTATGTAAATATTCTGTTTCTCTTTATACTTTGCTCACTAATTTTAGCATCTCTGATGATTCTTAATTTTTTTTAATGTTTAATTTATTTTTGAGAGAGAAAGACAGAGAGACAGAGTGCCAGTGGGGGAGGGGCAGAGAGAGACGGAGACACAGAATCCGAAGCCCGATGCAGGGCTTGAACTCATGAACTGTGAGATCATGACCTGAGCCAGAGTCAGATGCTTAACTGACTAAGCCACCCAGGCGCCCCAGCATCTCTGATAATTCTTGACTGAAACAAACTTGATTGTGGTGTTTGTAAATGATGACATTCTATTTTCACCATCATTCCTTCTATGTTTACATTGTTGGACTTACACTGTAAGAAAAAGTTTTCCCTACTCCCCTGTTTATTTATTTATTTACATCAGGAGAGACTTATGATATATCCATTTCTTTATTTTACAAACTATAATTCGTTACTGTCAGTTACATTGTAGGTCAAATTGTCTCACATTTTCCTTGCATTTGTAAATATTTTGGCCTACAATTTTCTAACATGAGCTTAAGCGCAACAATGTATGCTTTTTCAGTTTTCCTAATGGTACTGACCCAATAAATTCTACTAATAACAATGAAACAAATCTCTGCATGTATTTATATGATACAGATTAGCAAAGCCCATTGGTCTTTTACCTACAGATTTTCAAAATGTTATCAAAAGTGCAATGAATTATTACGTGTACACAGTTCTTGCTTCAATGGTCTTGACTCACTACCTGCTCATTCTGCATCTGTAAAAAATACTACCCCTTCTTCTAAAAAAAAAAAAAAAGAAAAAAAGGCATCAAAGAACTAGAATAGTACAGATAAAACTGATCCATTCAGGTCAGTTTTTTTTTTTAATTTTTTTTTTTTAACATTTATTCATTTATGAGAGACCGAGAGTGCAAGTAGGGGAGGGGCAGAGAGAGAGGGAGACACAGAATCCGAAGCAGGCTCCAGGCTCTGAGCTGTCAGCGCAGAGCCCGACACAGGGCTCAAACTCACAAACTGCAAGATCATAACCTGAGCTAAAGTCGGATGCTCAACCGACTGAGCCACCCAGGCGCCCCTGTTTTCTAGTTTCTTTTTTTTTTTTTAATTTTTTTTTAATGTTTTAATTTATTTTTGAGAGACAGAGAGAGACAGCATGAGCAGGGGAGGGGCAGAGAGAGAGGGAGACACCGAATCAGAGGCAGGCTCCAGGCTCTGAGTTGTCAGCACAGGGCCGGATGCAGGGCTCGAACACATAAGCTGCGAGATCATGACCTGAGCTGAAGTCAGATGCTTAACCGACTGAGCTACCCAGGCGTCCCCCCACTCCCCGCAACTCAGGTCAGTTTTAATCAGAATTGTAAAATCAGCGATATAAGAATAAATCTAGCAAAAATAAAATCTAGTTATTAAAAAAAAAACCTCTTTCATGTGAATTGTAACAAATTGTAACATTTATCAAGAGTAAACATCCTCATTATTTTTTGAAAGTTTGTTGCCTCAAACACTACTGTGTCTGGCACTAATAGTGTAACCCCTGCTCTGTTTCTATTTCACTTGCCTGTGGTTAACCAAGTTATTCGTTCTCCTACGCTAATGCAATTTCCCCCATAGCTGTGACATTCCTCTGGTCATTTTAATAAGAGGAAATCTGCAATCCATGCCTGTATCACCATCTGACTTCGAGCTCCTTATGTTTGTTTCTAACAAATTACTATCAGTTAATATACGGACGATTTATGGTAGTGATGAGAATGAGCCTGGGAAGGATATGGTTTGAGGTTTATAAAGTAAACTCAGCTGATGTTGGTCCTGACTAATAAATCAACATCTAATGCTCTGCTATCAAACACTAATTAATTCTTCCTTTCCTCCCTCATATTAATTTAGTGTCATTCCAAGTCTTCAGGGGAGAGTGCTTGCAGCTTTCAGCAGGAACCCTCGAATGCCTTGCCAGAGATTTTTATTAATTGCAGCAAATGCAGTGATTTTGGACAACCAAATTTAGAAATGAAAGATGAGTTTGGAAGACAGTTCTCCCCTTTGGCAAGTATGATATTTCAGGATCTCAATAAATCTTTTTGAATCTAATAGAACTGGAAGTGATTTTTCACATCTTTTCTAATACTCAGATATTCTGGTAATCCAATTACAAGAACCCTCATATTCCAACATTCATATTAACACTAATTTTGAAATACAAAATAAAATAAGTTCAACAAATTAGTTCAGTAACTCTAGCCATAAGAGGATATTTCACTCTAATGACAAAGACATATTTGTACATAATTTATATTAATACATGGCTCACATATTCATCTAAATATTTAAAATTCTGGTAGCCAGCTAAATCTCCTGTATATAAGTATAAATGCCTTTCTGGGATATTTTAAATTTTTCCGAGTTTACTGATTCGAAAGACCATCTATAAATCATACGATAGAATCTTACTGAATACTATGGTGTAGTGAGGGATTAAAGAGAAAGTCAGGGTTCTACACAGCTTGAGTGGCTGGTAATTATCAGGTAAACTTAAACACCTTGGCCCTTCATCATACTCTGGTATGCACGAAATGTGAAACAGATACTCTTTTTTGTGCTTTCTGCATGTCTGTCACAGAAATGGAAATCGTACAAGGGGAGGGAGGACCCAGTGAGTGGTACATTCTACGTCAGATGCCCGCACGAGTCTGCAGTACTGCGAACTCCAAGTCCACAACCACACACAAGTTGAGGCCAGGACTTGGAGAGGGGGGCAGTGAATGGAAGAAGGGCTGTTTCATGGAGGGGAAAAGCTTTCCTCCGGTCCAAAACAGGAGAACTCTGGGCTCTCTGTCCAAACCAATGCTAGCTCTTGGGTGTGCAGAGTTTTCATTTTTTTTTTCAAGCAATTCAGAATTTTAGGAGTGCACAAAAAGTTTTCAGACATTTTGACATACTTGGAGAGGAGCCCTTACTACAGTCTCTCTCAAGACATGAGTGAACCCTGGGGCTAGCACGGCCTGCTAAGGAGGTGGGGGAAGAATCAGAGGCCCGCAGTCAGCCCCAACCCTGGCCCTGGGCGCTTTGGTGTTAAATATCCAACCTGCGTGAACCTGGTTGGGCTACTCAATTCAAACTCAGGACCCATGGCTCCCTGAGGATGGCAACTTGGAAAGATGCTGTATAAACTATGTGCCAAAAGGAATACAGTTGCTTAGGGAGCCTGAGTTAGTTTAACATCACCAAGGTAGCATTCAGCACACCCTGAAAGGTAAAGCAGCCTCCACATGTTAAAAATAGGATCAGGGAAAAACTCACCTACTCAGCAAACTGGGCTCAAGGTGTGTAAAGTTCAAAGAAAGACCAACTACTGTAAAAGCTGTTGGTCAAGGGTCGCCATGCCTCTTAAATGACAAGGTGCTGAAGGGTACTGCAGGCATACGCTTTGCTAGAAACTGTTCATTTAAAAAGAAGATGCTCAGATAAATCAATTCTGTTAGGAACCTTGAGGAAGGCAGGGAAAAGAATATAAAGCACAGATCAATCTTTCATTTAGGTTTCGGTCTAGAATGTTGGACATGACAGTATGTGAACACGTTTCACCTTTTAGCTGCTATTTGATTAGCAAACAGGCTTAAGCTTTCTGCAGACGTCATGTGGAACTACACAGATTGGGTACACGTGTTCTCTCTAAACACCCACGGACTCTTGTACCCACTCGGCAACACTGTGTTCCTCCTCGATGCCGACAACTATACAGTGATACATCAAGACAATTCCTGTTTAAGAGGATTCTCTTCAAATCTAAAGTTACTAAGAAAGTTAATATTTCTAGTACCCATGGGTTATATTCAAAACAGAGACTCCTGGAGGGAAATTTAGCTCAAAGGCTCTCATTCTCATGACCTTAAACTGCCTTTAAGAAGTGACATATTGTGGGGCGCCTGGGTGGCTCAGTCGGTTGAGCGTCCGACTTTGGCTCAGGTCATGATCTCACAGTTTGTGAGTTCAAGCCCGTGTCAGGCTCTGTGTGCTGACAGCTCAGAGCCTGGAGCCTGCTTCGGATTCTGTGTCTCCCTCCTTCTCTGCCCCTCCCCTGCTCATACTCTATCTCAAAAATAAACATTAAAAAAAAATTAAGAAGCAACATATCAGATACATTGTTAAAATTTCTAGCACAGTTTTGGATTTTTTTTACAGCATGTAACATTGAATGTGACGGAGATACTTGCATTTTTCTTGTATCTTCCACACGGGTATTAGGGGTGAGCTAGTACCTTTGTTTCATTATTGTTTCATCCCCTACAACAGCATTTCACAACATATATTCCTTGATGTTAGCAGGATTTCTGAGGAATAAAAAGATATCTGTTCATGTAAGAAAAGGGGAACGGTGTCAAGGAGAGTCAAACAAATTTTAAAAATGTTAATACCTCATGACTTCAAAAGTTGGGTAAGTTGTGATGTAAACTCCAACATATTTGATTCACTATTGCAGCGTTTTGCACTTGACACAATAAAGACAGAATATTTTCTTCATCCACTACAACCCTGTGCGCTCTGAGCTATCACCCCCTCCTGTACCCAGAAGCAGGTAATCACTGCTTTGCTGTCAGTAAATTACAAAACTTGTGCTTGCTTTAGAATGTTATGCCAGTGTAATTACAATGCACCCTCTTTTGTGTCTGTCTTCGTTCACTCATGGAAATATTTTTGATACACATGGTATTAATAAAAATAAGGCATTTACTTTATTTCCCAGTACTATATTCTATTGGGTGAAGAGCCCACAATTGCTTGATCCATTCTTCTGTGGTTAGTGGACATCTGGGTTGACTTTGGTTCGAGCTATTAAGTACAAAGCTGCTTTGTACAAGTCGTCAGTGGCACAGTTCCATTTCTCTTTGACAAATACTGACAGGACTGTTGACTTACTTGTTCATTGTATAGCTGACGTTTGAGAAGCAGTCAAATAATTTCCTATTCCCACCAGCAATGTGTGAGATAACCTGTGTCACATCCTCACTAGCACTTAATGATAATAGTCTTCTTAATTTTAGCCATTCTATTGTGTATATTTTATTTCCTAAATTCAAAGAATTTTTTTTCAGTTCTAAAGCTGCCATTTGAAATGGAAATAAAAACTTTATTATTCTTACTTCTTGTTAATACTCACTGCGTCTCATTCATTGAAAAGGATTTTATTAATTCATTAAGAATACATAGAATTCCTGCTTTAAAATGTTTGTCTGTTAGTTGAAACATTGGGTTCATCTCAGAACAGGCTGTACTGATTTCCTTTTCTTGTGAGAATGGGTTCTGTTTTCTGGACTCTTTGCAGGTCTATTACTAGTGGATTATATCTTGGGTCTTATGAATCTCAAGGAGGCTCTTGATTTTATTATATTTCTCAGATGAATATTGTTGCACATGTGTTAGCAGATACTTTGGTTCTGTTTGAGCTGCAGACTCTATTCCTTAAAAGGCAACTCCGATCTGAGTCAGATCATTTGTCTTCAGTCCATCCTACACATAGGTTTCAGAGCTCAGGCAGGGATGTGGGTAGAAAGATTTGGGTGATTTTTTCTAGCTCCTTCTCTCATGGGATTCTCTCCCTCTCTTCAGCATGTGCTTCCCAGCCTCACTTGTCAGATGTCCCTAGCCAGGAAGACTGTGGGTGTCTTCCTTGTCCACTGCACCCCTGCCACCATGCAGGTTACAGAACCTTTATAGCTCCCAGTCTCCAATCCTCTCAGAAAGTGTATACTCCTCACCAGAATCTTTCTGCTGGTGTCCCTTCAGGTACTGGTTATTTTGTAATATGTCTAAGATTTTCAGTAGCTTTTTTGCAGGGGGTTATGTGGTAGGGGCTTAGTTGGTCATACTTAGAAACTAACATTCATTCATGTTGTAGCTTATATTTTCACTTTTATGGCATCATAAAGGAACAGAATTTCTTAATTTGAATGGAAACCAATCAATTTTTTCACTTTATGGTTACTGTTTCTTGTGATCTCTTTACCGAATCCAGGTAATTGAGATTTCCTTCTATATTTTCTTTAAAAAAAAATGTTTTTTAACACTTTATGTCTTAAGAGACAGAGAGAGAGCACAAGCAGGGGAAGGGCAGAGAGAAAGGGAGACACAGAATCCAAAGCAGGCTCCAAGCTCTGAGCTGTCAGCAGAGAGTCCGACGCAGGGCTCGAACCCACAAACTCAAGATCATGACGTGAGCCAAAGTCAGGTGCTCAACCAAGTGAGCCACGCAGGTGCCCCTCCTGCTATATTTTCTTCTAGAGGATTTGGTGTTTTAACTTTCTCATAAAGAACTATAATTTACCAGAATTAATTTTTATATAAGGTATAATTGATCAGAATTTTTTACCAGTGAAAACACTCCAATAGCTTGATTTTTAAAAATACAGTTAAGCAGCTATAGCTCAATGTAGCTAAGTATCTACATAGAAAAAAATTCTAAATAAATGCTAAACATAAACCCATAATTTGTAAATTCCACTTATGATTAGCGTTAACTCAAATTATCTCCACATTAGATACAAGAATCAAACATCAGCTTGTCACCAATTAATCAGTCTTCAAGTGAAGGTACCAACTATGTTAAGACTGTTAAAATGACATCAAAAAAAAAGTTTCTATCAAATTAACTTTTCTCATGCAACTAAATTAGATTTCTCAAGTCAAGCGTGTAATTAGAATCCTTTTCTCTCTGGTATATATACTTTACACATTAAGTGTGCTTGAAATAGTTCCTATTTTGTGAATTAAAATGGAAGAGTAAGGCTTTAGTCCCTTCTCCTTATGAATGAAACTCTAAATATGTAAGAATTTAGCAGCCAATCTAGACACTTTTATTCAGTCTCTTAAAATAAGTAAAATTACATTATGTCCACCAGCTTACAATATATCTTTAAAGTACCCTATAATCTGTAGTATCTCCTTAATTATCTTTTTAGACATCTCTTTCTGCGTACAACAGAAAAAAAGTAGAGAAGAGAGTAGAAATAAACAGCTAAGAAATAAAACTCATGATCAGAATGTTAAAAAGAGAGTAATGAGACGCTACGCTAATAAAATCATGACTTTCATAATATTTACACTTAATATTTATTAATACGTCTACAAAAAGCTTAGCTTTGTAAAATACTATTTTTTCCACAGAACTTACCATGTACGTGAAATGCCCAGTGGTTTTCTTGGCATTACCTCTATTCAATTTTAAGCTATCTGCAAGCAGGTTTCCTCTCTTACTCATCCCTCTTTCCCCAACAGTAATACCTTTCCAAAGTATGATGAATGATGCTAATTGTATTGTAAAAAGAAAATTGACCCAAAGACTGTGACGACGGAAAAGGTTATACACCCTGACCCCTAGATGTACGGGGTACTCTGTGATAAAATAAACCAGGCACTTTGCACGTGTCCGTTATGTCTGCTGAGCTCTATCCCAAGAATTCATTTTGATTAGGGAAAAAGAAAATGTCAAGTCAGAGGACGTGTCCATACTACCATTACAATTTTAACGTTTGGTGATCCCTGCTCGTTGTCATGGATCACCGAACAGCGTTGTAAGTGGGATTTAAAACAACAAAACCAGTGACATGTGGTTAAATATCACTGAATAATTCAAGATGTAAGCTAGAAATGTACCCCATGCCACCGCCTGGGCAATGTTTTGCATTTCCTGTGCTCTCCTCCCCACCCCTCACACCTGTACTCCTTCTACCTTTGCTTGACTTAATGGGAAACATGACGTGACGGTTGACGTCTGTGCACCTGGTGTCAGCAGGTGCCCAGGGGCGCGGTCGCACCTCCCTCCGGATACGCGGGTGGGGAGTTCTGGGGGGCGGGGGGGATAACACCCGACTCGGGGCTGGGAGTGAATCGGAACTGCCTCTAGCAGGCCGACGGGCCTCGTCCGAGAGGCCGCCCCTTCCCCTTAGGAGTGACGACCCCTCCCCTCCGGGCCAAGGTCACCGGAGCTCCCGCTGCGCCACCTACTTCACACGCCAACTCCCACGACGGTTCTGCTTGGGCAGCAGCCTGACAGCCTCGAGCGGGAGCCACACCCTCTGCTCTCGAGTCTCCAGCTCCACCGCTCCGCCTGCGTCAGCACAGGGGTCCGCTCCTCACATTAATCTCAAAGAAACCTTATTTGCGATGGAGCGAGGCCTTGCAGGCCCGCCGCCTGGCTGCGGGGCGGAACCGAGGGCAGGCACGCCAGGGGCGGGGCCACGCGGCCGGCCCGAACCCGCGGACCGGAAGTCCGGCTGCCGCGTCTTCCGGCCGGCGCGGCGGGAAACTCGGGCTGGGCAGCATGGCGGTGGCGGCAGGTTTCCGAGGCTCGCGGTGCGGGCGGAGGGCGGCTCCCGCGTTCAACAGGCTGTGCAAGGAAGCGGACCGGTTTTGTACACGCGGAACTTCCTGCCTGCCAGTAATTGGATCGGAGGATGCACCCCTGGTCCTTGCAGGGCGCCGCAGCCCAGCGGTTTCCCAGTTTAGCCCGGTGGCGGCTGAACCACAGTTTCCATTCGGTCAGCCCGTGTTTTTGCGCAAAGCGACACACCATCCGGGAGAGGCCCAGGATGCTCGTGGGATCCAGCGTTTCGGCATCTTGAGTAAGTCAGCCCTCAGCACGTTCTCGTGCGGAGCCCGGGAGGGGACGCGGCCCACACGGGAGTGGAGGATGGCCCTAGGCGACGGGATTTGGTGTCAGGTGAACTGATTGCAGATCGCATTGAGATCCCCGATTCCATGAACGCTTCACAAGGCACGGCGCAGGCTTCACAGGTCTGGTGCGGTGCTTGGTCTGCTGTTGCCCCTGTGCGCTTGATCTTTGCTGCCAGACCCTCATTTGGTACCGGGAAGGTGGAGTTGGCGTGGGTTTAGCGGCCGGTTTTTCCATGACTAGGGAGAGGCTGCAGGACGGCCTGGGCTCGCAGGAGCCCGGCGCCGTCTTCAGCTTTTAAACACATGGCCCTGTGGTCCCCTGCAAGCAGCTCTGTGTCCTGCCCTGAGCCCGTCACCAGGTTTGCTGAGGTGGTGGTGGGGTGGGGGGAGAGGTAAGTGGCTGCTAGCTGCTTCCTCTCCTTCACTGAAACGTCCTGGAGCACCTGGCCCGGCTGAGGCAGGCTGTGCTCGGCTTGCGGCTTCTGCAGATGGACTTTTGCCCCCTCCCCAACCCCCCCGTGGGCTCTCTGGCTCTCCGTGTGCTCCGTAGTCCAACCATGCCTCCCAGATCCCCAGCCGGTCCTCCAGTCCCAAGCGGGGAAACTCCTCCGCACATCCCACTGCAGGTGGAAGAGCAAGAGCCCCTCCCCCGCTTGGGGGCAGTGCCCTCAGTTGCCCCGATCCAGTGACACGATGTCATTGCCATGTGCACGAGCCACATGCCGAAGCCTGGCAACCCCCAGGCTTTCTATCACATCACAGGTACCAAGTGAAGGTGGTTAGATATATGTACATTTTTAAAAACCGTTTGAAAAAAATACGATGTTTCTTTGTGGTGGGAACAAGCCAGAATGTGGTCACAGAAGGAGCAACAGCCGAATCAGGAGAATTGGGGAGGATAAAGTCCTTTTGCCCTTCTGCAGACATTTTTCCTACTCCATATTTGTGGCCCGTAAAGAAGAGCGTGGGGCTCAGAACCGCTGATGTGATGTGCAGAGCCTCAGCCCAGGAGCTCCTGGCCCGGTGTCTGGCCCATCCTCTGCCATTGGAGAAAGGGGAGAGCAACAGGTGTGAAGATCAGCTTCATCAGTGGTTGTGCAAAGACTCAGGAGCATTTGCCGATTCAGCTTCCTTTCCTCTTTACCTTCTTCACACGTGGATTCCACTGCCTCTGTCTTAGATTGTTGACCTGGGACGAGAACCTCAGCACTGCCAGCCCTCAGAATGAAGGACAGGGAGTAGCTGCAGCTGTCAGAGGCAAAAGTCATCTCTGACAGCACCTGAAGCACCTAGAAAAGCTGCTCCTGAGTTCAAGGGAGGAGGAAGTTGCCTCTGAGCCCCATCTCTGTGCACCACTGCACGCGGTGGACATTTGAGCTGCCTGACCTGAGAGAGAGAGGGAAGTCTCTCCAGAAAATTTCTGCTTTTACTCAAAATTCAGTGAAACCTTGGATTGCAAGTAACTTGTCCTGAGAGTGTTCCGCAAAACCCTTTCTAATAAGTTTTAACCTGATAAACGAGCAACGTCATGTGATACGAGTAGTATGTGATGCCGAACGTCACATGATCACAACTGAGCCAATAGTTCTTGAAATTCGTCTTGATATACAAGTGCTTTGGATTATAAGTATGTTTTCAGAACGAATTATGCTTGCAAACCAAGGTTTTACTGTAATGTTATTCTCAGATGCTTGATGCACTGTTGGAAATATAAGTATTAATCATGCAAATAAACGACTTGAAAGTTAAAAAAAGAAGGATATAAGATAATAATAAATGGGTCAATTCTTCAAGAAGACATAACAATCCATTAACGTATGTGCATTTAGCAACAGAACATCAAAGTATATGAAGAAAAAGCTGATAGACCTATAAGGAGAAAGATAAAACCACTACGGCTATGTCAGTAATTGACAGATCAAACAGGCACAAAATGAGTAAGGATCTAGTTGAACAGCGCAGTCAGTCCACTGGGTTTCAACTCCAGCAGATTACACATTTTTTTCAACTTCACATGGAACAATTCACAAAGATCATATTCTATGGCATAAAACATATCTTAAATAAAAAAGGATAGAAATCTTACAAAATAGGCTCTCATAACCCAATGGGATAAAACTAGAAATTAATATCAGAAAGATGGCTGGAAAACCGAAGATACTGGAGATCCGGCAGCACATTTTTAAAAACTATGTGGGTCAAAGAAGCCTCAAGAGAAATTAAGAATATTAGAAACTAAAGAAAATTAATATTTTTAATTTGAGTTAAAGTTTGAATTTGAGTATAAAACACCCAGAATTACGGTATGCAGTAAAAGCGATACATAGAAGGAAACATACAGCAGTGAATGTGTACACCAGAAAAAAGACAGATCTAACATCAGTAAGGTGAGCTCCCACTTTATGAAACCAGAGAAAGAAGAGGCATGCAAATCTAAAATGTTCAGAAGAAAAGTTAGAGCAGATACGAATGAAAACAGGAAAACATTATAGAGAGTCCATAAAATCAGAACCTGGTTCTTTTTATTGATGAAAATATCAATAAAAGTGGTAACCCTCTAACCAGGCTAAGTAAAATAGAAAACAGAGAATGTAAGAGTTACTGATACCAGAAATGAAGTAGAGCTATCACTAATGATTTCATGGACATTAAAAGAATGACAGAGGAATATTATGAGCAATTCTATGACCTAAAATTTGATAAATAAAATGTATGCATTCCTTGGAAGACACAGTCTAACAAATTTCCCACAAAGAGATGTGGGTAATGTATTGAAGAAATGGAATTAATAACTTTCCAAAAAGAAAGCACTAGATCTAGATGGTGAATTCCCCCAAACATTTAAAAAACGATACCATTTATCAACAATTTCTTTCAGAAAATAGAAGTCGAGGTAATACTTCCTACTCATTTTTTTTTTAACTTATTTTGAAAGAGAGAGAGAGAGGGAGAGAGAGAGAGAATCCCAAGCAGACTCTGAGCTGACAGCACTGAGCCCGATGTGGGGCTCAAGCTCACGAACTGAGATCATGGACTGAAGTGGAACCAAGAGTTGGACGCTTAACTGACTGAGCCACTCATGTGCCCCAGTACTTCCTACTCATTCTATAAGGCCAACATTACCCTATGCCACAACCAGATAAAGACATTACAGTAAAGGAAAACTACAATATTTCTTGTAAGCGTAGTAGCAAAATCCTCAATATAATATTAGCAATGGGAATCCAAGAATATGTAATAGAATTATGTACCACAACCAAGTGAGAATTATTTCAGGTATGCAGAGGTGTTTAAAGATTTGAAAATCCATCATATCAACAGGTTAAAGAAGGAAAATCTTATCGTCATGTCAGTTGATGCAGAAAAAACATTTGGCAAAATCTAACACACTAGTTCATCTAAAAACTCACTAAAAAGTGGGAATAGAGGTGGATTTCCTCAACTTGATAAGGAAAATCTACAAAATAATTTATAAGCTAACATCATACATAATTGTGAAAAACTAGAAGCATTCTTTCTACCTGAGATCAGGACAAAGCAAAGATGTTCCCACTCATCACTCTTTAACCTTATATTTGAACTCCTGCCTAATGCAATAAAACAAGATTAGGAAATAAAGGTAAAAAGGATTAAAAAACTAAAATTGACATGATTATTGAAAATAAAAGAAATCCAAAAACTCATGGAAATGATAAGTGATTATAACAAGGTGCAGGATATAATGTTAATATACAAAAATCAATTGTTAACCTATATACCAGCAATAAACAGTTAGAACTTGAAATTAAAAACATCAAATTATTTTAGCACCAAATACGAATTATTTTAGCACCAAATATGAATTATTTTAGCACCCCAAAAAAGGGTGTACATAGAAATAAATCTAACAATATATATGAGATCTATTTCAGGAAATATACAAAATTCTGATTTAAAAAAATCAAAGAAGAACCAAATAAATGGAGAGATATTCCAGGTGCAGGAGTAGAAAAAATATTGGAAAGCTATTTCCAACGTGGTATATAGATTCAATGCAATCCCCCCAACATTCCAATAAGTTGTTTTGTAGATACCAAGAAACTAATTCTAGGGGCACCTGGGTGGCTCAGTTGGTTGAGCGTCTGACTCTTGATGTCAGTTTGGGTCATGATCTCATGATTGTGAGGTCAAGCCCACATCAGGCTCCACGCTGAGCATGGAGCCTGTTTGGGATTCTCTCTCTCTCTCTCTCTCTCTCTCTCTCTCTCTCTTTCTTTGCCCCCCCCCCGCCCGCTTGCACACATGTTGTCTCTCTCTCTCTCAAAATAAACAAACTTAAAAAAAAGAGAAACTGGTTCGAAATTTTACACGGAGAGGAAAAAGATCCAGAATAGCCAATACAGTATTGAAAAACAAAGCTGGAGGGGCGCCTGGGTGGCGCAGTCGGTTAAGCGTCCGACTTCAGCCAGGTCACGATCTCGCGGTCCGTGAGTTTGAGCCCCGCGTCAGGCTCTGGGGCTGATGGCTCGGAGCCTGGAGCCTGTTTCCGATTCTGTGTCTCCCTCTCTCTCTGCCCCTCCCCCGTTCATGCTCTGTCTCTCTCTGTCCAAAAATAAATAAACTTTGAAAAAAAAAAATTAAAAAAAAAAAAA
>NW_024412434.1:30317671-30351852 GCF_014898765.1 Herpailurus yagouaroundi
CCAAAAATAAATAAACTTTGAAAAAAAAAATTAAAAAAAAAAAAAAGAAAAACAAAGCTGGAGACTGACGCTACTCAACTTCAAGACCTACTATAAGGCCAAAATGATATAGACATTGTGGTATTGGCAAAACAATAGATAAGTAGATCGATGGAACAGAATAGAGGTCCCAGAACTAGATCTACTGATTTTTGACAGTGGAGCAAAGGCAATAAATACGGTGGAGCAAAGGTAGCCTCTTTAACAAATGGTTCTAGAACAACTGGACATCTACAGTCAAATCAAGACACAAAGTTTATACCTTTCACAAATAAAGTGGATTATTGACCTAAGAACAAAACACAGAAATTATATAATTGGTAGAAAATAACATTGAAAAAACTTTAAGTGACTTTGGATCTGGCAATCGCTTTTTAGATATAACACCAAAAGCATGATCCATTAAATAAAAAAAAATTATGTTAGATTTCATTCAAGTTTGGAATTTATGATTTTTGACAGATACCGTTAAGTGAATGAAAAGACAAGCCATGGATTGAAAGAAAATATTTACAAGTCACATATCTGATAAAGGATTTATATTAAAAATATATCAAGAAATCTTGAAATTGAACAATAAGAAAGCAAGCATCCTCACTAAAAAATGGGAGATCTATACAAATGCCTCAACAAAGAAGATAAATAGATGGCACATAAAGCATCTGAAAAAATGTTTTATATCATGTAATTTCAGGGAATTACAAATTGAAACAATAACGAGCACCACTACACATCTACTAGAATGTCCAAAGTCTAAAATGCTAACACCACCAAATGCTGGTGAAGAAGCGGAACAAAAAAAACCTTTCATTTATTGCTGGTAGGAATGCAAAACGGTACAGCCACTTTGGAAGATAGTGCTTTCTTACAAAACTGAGTGTATTTTTACATGTGTTCCAGCAATAGTACTCCCTGGTATTTATCCAAATAAGGTGAAAACTGAAAAATCCATACAAAAGCCTGCACATGGATGTGTGTAGCACCTTTGTTCAAATTGTCAAAAATTAGAAGCAATCAGGGTGTCCTTGTATAGGTGAATTGGTAAATCAGTCCTGGTCCATCTATACAATGGAGTACTATTCAGTGATACAAAGAAATGAGCTCTTAATCCATGAAGAGACATGGAGGGGCCTTAATGCGTATGATTAAGTGAAAGAAGACAATCCGAAAAGGCTCCATACTCTGTTACCAACAACATGGAATTCTGGAAAAGTAAAAACTATAGTAAAAACTAAATTATCGGGACGCCTGGGTGGCTCAGTTGGTTAAGCGTCCGACTTCGGCTCGGGTCACAATCTCGCGGTCCGTGAGTTCGAGCCCCGCGTCAGGCTCTGGGCTGATGGCTCGGAGCCTGGAGCTTGCTTCCGATTCTGTGTCTCCCTCTCTCTCTGCCCCTCCCCCATTCATGCTCTGTCTCTCTCTGTCCCCAAAATAAATAAACGTTAAAAAAATTAAAAAAAAAAAAACTAAATTATCAGTGATTTTCAAGGTTAATGGGGGGAAAGAGGAGGTCTATACGTGAAGCATAGGGTGTTTTTAGGTCGGTGATGCTATTCTGTATTATACTCTAATGGTGGATACAGGACATGATGCATTTGTTGAAACCCTCAGAAATGTACAACACAGAGTGAACCCTAATACCAACTATGGACTTCAGTTAATACCGAGGTATCAATGCTGATTTATCAATTGTAATGAATGTGTTACAGTAATGCAAGATGTTAATAATAGAAAAAGCATAGAAGAGGGGAGGAATACATGGGAACTCTGTACTACCTGTTCAGTTTTCTATAAATCTAAAATTTCTGTAAACAGTAATGTCTGTTAATTAAAAAAAAAAAAGTTTAGTGTATAGCTGTCTCTTTCACCAGTAAAGCACAGTTGATAATCTCAAAAAAGTTGATGTTGTCAGATTTTAACTTTTGTTTTTCTAGTGAGTATAAAATATATTATGGTTTTGAGTTCTGTGCATATCGCTAAGACAGAATATATACATATCAAAAATACATGTATTCTTATAAGAATGAGTACTCCTCAATATTTGGTTGTCATATGAATGCATTATGTTAGGCTTGTTTTGTTTAAATATTCACTTACTAACTGATTTTACTGTTTGTTTGATCTGCCAGTTACCAAAGATCTGTATGGAATCTCTAACTATGATGATGAATTTTTCAGTTATTCCTGTATTTCTGTCAATAGTCGCTTTACATAATTTGAAGGTACATTATTTATTGTATGTAAGTATAGGATTTCGTATTTTATTGGTTAATGCAAATATTTTATTAAATTCTTTTTTTTTAATACTGTGATTTTGAGAGACAGAGAGAGACAGAGCACGAGTGGGGGAAGGACAGAGAGAGAGGGAGACACAGAATCTGAAGCAGGCTCCAGGCCCGGAGCTGTCAGCACAAAACCCGATGCGGGGCTCGAACTCCTGAACCGCGAGATCATGACCTGAGCTGAAGTCAGACGCTTAACTGACTGAGCCACCCAGGCACCCCTCAAATTTTTAATCATTATTTGATAGCTCTCTTTAACTTGAGTAAGTTTTGGCCTAAGATATATTTTACGTGGTAATATAGTCATACCAACTTTCTTTTGTTTAGTATCTGCCTTATAGTTGATACAACCTTTTTAAAAATTATTTTTCAATCTTCTTTGTCCTAAAGTTTTAGGTTTGTCTCTTGTAAATGGCATATACATAAATTAGTTGATTTATCCATTCTGACAACCTTGTCTCTTAATTGGAGAGCTAAGTTTATTGACGTATATTGTGAATATAAATATATTCAGAGTTTTGTTGAAAATAAAGTTTTTGGTTGATAGCTTCCATTTTTGCTGATGAGGGGATACGTTTAACCTTCTTGATCTTTTTTAGGTATTCTTTGTTTTGCTTTGTCTTGTTTTATTCCCACTTTTTTATTAATACCTTCTCTCTGTCTTTGCGGTTTAATGTTTCCATGTAATATGACTAGTTTTGCTTTTTCTATATTTGTGGTTTGGAATTCACTGATATTCTGAACTGGAGTATTAACACTTCCTAGAATTTCCAGAACATTCCCAGCCATTCTCTGACAGTCTCCAGTCATTCTGGTCTCTCCTCCAGGAACTCCACATCCAGCGTCAGATGGCTTCCTGTAGTGTCTGTTTCTCTTAAACTCCTGTTTCGCGTTGCCAACCTCTGTCTCTTCTGCTGTCCCGAAAAAATGTTTAAATATACGTTGTATTTCTTTAGTTCTTTCTTCATCTAGAGGAACTGCTCTTAAACCTGCTGATTTTTTTTTTTTTTTTTTTTTTTAATTTTCATTCATTTGCTTTTCAGGCCTGGGTTTCCCTTTGGTTATTTTCAAAACGTTTCATCATTTTCATATACTTTTGCTCTTTAGTCTCATTTTGGTAACTTCTTTACCTTGCCTTTTTGTAGGTCTTGTGATTTTCTTTTTAACTGTAATCTTAGTTTTCCTACCAGTTTATAGTGAGAGTATTCTGCAGAGTGAGTCGAAGTGCCATACCTGCAAAAGGAATTGCATTTTCTTCTATGTATACCCTTAACCTGGGGCCACAGTACATTGATTTTTCCTCTGGAGGTAAATTCAGCACTGAATTTCACATGTGGCTTGGCTTTTTTCTTCCAGCCTGGGTCAAGGCCCTGTCCTGTTTTATCCTGCAGGGCAGGTTCTGCTTCAGCATGCCCCTACAGAGGCCTAGATTTCTGGGTCCTTTAGACCCTATATCTGAGTCATACCCTTCATTAGCTTCAGTTTTTAAATCAAAACTCACGTCCACCAAGTTTTATTCGATATCTTAGAGTGAAATCAAGTGTCCTGCTTTTCTTTTGGATCCCATTTGTACATTGGTTTTCAGGTTTTCAGACTGCTTCACTTCCTTGACAGCTGACGAATGCAGTGTGTGCCTGTGTATATGTGTGTATGAGTGTGAGTATGTTTAAGTTTTCTTCTGACATTTTCAGTGGTGTTTCAGTGGAAAGGTTTCTGTTTAGGGCATCTGAAAGCTCTCCTTTCTCCTGTCCTTTCTGTTGTTACATTCTTCCCTCTTTTCCAAACTCCCCATCAAAACCGGCCTGTCCTTCTAGACGTAGATGAGTGCTTCAGATGACTTCCTCTTGCCCCTCATGAAAGTGGACTTCTCCTAGCACTTTTAGGCAAGGTCGATTAATCTGTGCAATGCAATACTAAAGCAGTTGTCATCACTTAAGGAGAAAGCAACTGGGGTACAAATCTGTAGGATCCATCATGTGCCTCTAGCAGCTTCTGTCTCGTGCAGCTTCCCCAACCTCTTCCATAAATCTGGGTGTAAGGATCATGTGAGACACCGTATGTGAGACTGTTTCGTTATACGCCATTCCCCCAACATGTGCAAGCTATTTTGGTTTTTCAACTGAAGACCTTATAGGTCCAAAAACCATAGGAGCCAAAGCCATGAGAAATAGGGACAGTTTTAAGGAGTGATGTAAATTTGTAAGTAAAGAATATTTTTTTTGATCACTGGGGTTTTAGTGCCTCTCTGAATTAGTCTATACACTTTATTCTGTCTCTCACACATGTGCAGAGAAAATGTTTTGCACCATAAATGCATTGTCTGTCCTCATGGATGTTTGTAAAAGACAGCAAAAGAAATCTCCTTTGTAATGCAGCTTTCCTCATCATCAGCACTGAAATGGAATCATAAACCATAGTTAATTTCATTTCCAGAATTTTTATAATAGTAGGACAGCTGTTCAGCATAACTTTTCCTGTTGCTTTTCAATTTACGGTACATATGATAAAATAAATTTGGAAGTAAAGGCCAAGAGGCTTGGATGAACTTTATGAAATTTAATTTGGCTGTGTCAGGGGTTTATTTTTCATTGGAACGTTTTCAGGCTCATGGACACTGTTTTTGAATAGGTACCAGTTTCTCAAACCTGGTTTAAGATACGATTTTAAAACTAAGCTGAATGGCAGTAATTAGGTGAAAAGCTGGTTTGAAAGTCTTCTGTATTTTCTCATTGGTAAAGTGTTTGGGAAAAGGGTGGATTCTGTTTTTATAAGCCCACTACTTAACGTTACCCATTTTGATACCAAAGTGTAATTTTTCAAATCAAATATTATACTGTTAAATATTCAGATATACCAACACTAATATTTTGTAGAAAAATCCTATCTCTATTCCCATTGTTGCATGTTCAAATATAAGAAAGTCTTGAGCCCAGAGTATTGAAGCCAGAGAGATAAAGTCATTTGTTCAGGTGTGTAAATGGAAATTAACTTAACAATGGGATTGATTGTATTCATTTAGTGTTTCAGCTTGACAGATTATAATTATAAATGCATGGCTTCCATTTCTTGTATCTGTAAATAATGGCCGGAAGTGAAAAAGGATGCAGCTAGTAAAGATCAGATTAGACCACTAATTCTTCTTAAAGCATTTTTCAGAAAACAGAATTTACATTATTCATGGTGCTTAAAATGCCAAGGAACAGCCAAACTTTAGTCTCAGCTGGGCTCCAACACCTGGTTTTTAACCACACCATTTTTTAATTCTTTTTTGGTAGGATGATAAGCATTTTGAAATTCAGAAAGCTTCCTTCCATGAATTTTAAGTGTGGGTGGATCTCAGAATACCAATGATACAAGTATGTTGAGAAATTACATTAACTTTAGGGTTTTATGACTCAATCTCCCTTTCAGAAAGAATCCTACCTTTAATTACTGTTTGTTGAGAACACTCTGAATATTGCAGCAGTAGAACAAGAAGTCCGATTGATAGGGAAGATCTCTCCATCTATGTCCCCATTGCAGGGGACATAAGATCATCTCTCAGATTTGAAGTCAGAAAACTTTCTTTAAGCAGGAGCCAACAGCAACATCTGTGCACAACTAATCCTGAACCTGAACCAGCTCTTTTCCATATTTTAGAATATGCCCATTTCCGCTCATCTTAACTTTTCATTTCATAGGCTCTGGCAGCCACGCGCGGTAGATTACAAAGGACTACTTTGTAATCATTTTGATTTATCTATAAGCAGGACGTTTGCAAAATCCCTTAAGAAAATCATCCTCACAGATTTGTAGCTCAATTAAGTAGATTCAATTAGTCTAGATAGACTGGCTGAGGAGTATATAAGGCTCAAATCCCAAAAGATTCTAGGATTTTGTGCAGTTCGTTGTTAACAGAAAACCTCATTTCCTTGCGATGATACATCTTCAAAACATTTGGAAAGCAAACTGCATCTCTGACAAATGCTGGAAGTACAGTTGAGTTTTGCAGCCCCCAATTTTCCCTACACCCTGTCTTTGGGAACGTGGGTGTAGGGTCAGGACACAGTCAGTTTCCTCATCATTTGATGCCCAACAGACGGAAAGCTCCTTTAGCTCATGTCTCGCCAGGTGTCAAAGTGAGAGAAGCTCAGGTGTCTGTAACCCACTGTTGTTACCCCCACCCCAGATCTTCTTGGCAGGATAAAAATGATGGGGATTAATATCTTTTTGAGGTCCTATTTGGTTCCAGAGACAGTGCTAGCTTTTGTCTGCTTTGCTAATATGATTCACAACACTACCCCATAAGGAAGCCCCCGCCCGCCCCCAAAAAAGGCCGAGATTTTTTTTTTAAGTGAAAGTTGGGGGAAAGAGAGATGGCAAAGAGGAGGAGGAAAAAGAAAAGTTTCTCAAGAGCACACACACACATCTGTTCTGTGGCATGTTAATACTTTGTCCAAGGTCATGTGGCTAGTAGAATTGCCAGAGTAAGTATGTGGTTTATCCAACACCAAAACCTGTGTGGTTTACTGCTAATGCTACGTTACCTAGTGCTTGGGAGAGCCTGATGAGAGTCCTCTAACTTGTGGACACAGAAGGATATATTTCTTTGTCTCCCTTGCACTTAGACGTGGTCGTATACTGAGGTCTTGCCGGTGGAATATGTTCTCGGTTCGTGGTCTGTCCACTAAAACCTTTCTCACAGAATCTTCACCTTCTTTCCCTATTGGAAGGCTGGATGAAGGGCCCCGAGGTCCTAGGGGAGAGCAACACTACACAGTAGGAGGGGTCGGGATCTCTGCAACATTACCTAGAAGGTTGTCTTGGCCACACGTGCCTGAGGAGCTGTGTGAGCAGGAAGTAAACTTCTACTGGGTGAAGGGCAGGGCACTGACGTCATTTATTAGAGCGGTGAGCTCACCCTGAATGTAGACCCGAGGTGAGGGGGCAGCATTGCACATCCCAACCTCCTCTAGCCATGTTCCCACCCCCATTTTTTCTGTGTGACAACAAAATCTAATCAGGTCAACTAAACCCTACCAGTGTTCTAGCCTCTCACGCATAACAATGCCCCTGTCCCTAAAGACTTAAGACCTGAAAATTTCACACCAGGAGGCATATCAAGGAATGCTGTCAGGGAAACAGCCCTCAGCACATCACAGTGTGTAGGCAGTGAACCTGTTTACGCAGTGGATGGCTCAGTCCTGTGCACATTCCATTCCATGCTCTGCCAACACTGTAGAAGACTAATAAGGATAAGAAAATGACCAGTCTATTTGATCCTTAAAACTGTGTTGTGCATGGATGCAAGCACAATGCACGGTCATTTATTATTAAATTTAAAGCTGTAGGAGAGAATAAACTCCTCACCTTCCCAAATAGAGACAAATACTTCTTTTTTTTTTTTTTAATTTTTTTTCAACGTTTATTTATTTTTGGGACAGAGAGAGACAGAGCATGAATGGGGGAGGGGCAGAGAGAGAGGGAGACACAGAATCGGAAACAGGCTCCAGGCTCTGAGCCATCGGCCCAGAGCCTGACGCGGGGCTCGAACTCACGGACCGCGAGATCGTGACCTGGCTGAAGTCGGACGCTTAATCGACTGCGCCACCCAGGCGCCCCTAGAGAGAAATACTTCTAATCTCTATGGAAAAGCAAAAGAAACCGGCGTCTCCAAAGAGTGTGCCAGTGAGAGATTCATCTCCTCATAGATTTCTATGATCACAGGCCTCAAGTTGAGTTCTCGAGCCCACAAATTACAATACCCACAGCAGGATAACATCTCTGTGCCGCTGTTACAGTTATTAATGCCGTTACAATTGAGAATTCTGTTGGCTGCATGCTTGACTAAGGGTATGAGTTTATCTTCACGATATCCCTGGAAGGCGGGCAGGTGATGACTTTTATTAACACCATTTTAGTGATGAAGGAGCCAGAAAAGAGGAATGCAAAGGCATTTCCCAGCATAATGCTGCAAATCTAAAGCAAAATTAAGTTCAAAACTCAAAGTATTTCAATTGTTAGTGTACGCTTAGGCAGTGATTCGCATCCATACATTTTTCAGGGACAGAATCCCTGTTGTTGAGGAAGATTCTCTCCAAGATCAAAAAAGAAAAAAAATGTTAATGACTTGGTGGTAGATTTAAAAGACTTTATGACTTTTTTTTTGGTGCCTAGGCATGTCCTACTAGGGCATGACTGTGAAGCAGAAGGGGAAGGACCAGCCTGAAATACATTTCCTACAAAGGACATTTCAGCCCTGATCTATTAAACATATAGGCACGTTCGCCAATATTCACAGCATACCACTGTGAGTTCATTTCTGTCCTTGTGGCACTGGAAAGACTTGGTGTGGTAATTTAGAATTATTCAAGGAAAGGAATCCCTGCCCAAGTTATACCTAAGATTAAATGGCCCCCATTTCAAAGACTTGCTACGCATGTAAAGTAAAAGCCCCCCTTTTTAGCCTGACTTGCCTCAGTCCTCCATCCCCAGGGTCTCTTGTTCCTGCCGCATACAAACATATTCCGACCTACACACCATTCACCCTATTTCTTACCCCGTTAACTCCCTGAAAGTCCTCTGTCTTCATGCATTTAATTTTGTTTATTCCATCCACTGGGAAGAACTTTATCTTCACATGAATCTACATGCCAGAGTCCCTTTTCATCCATAAAATACCTTCTCTGAAATATCGCAGCTTCTCTTGAATCACAAAATTGACTTTGTGGGTCATTCACTTGCTCTCTTGCTTCCCATAAGATTTATCAATGGCTTGTGAACCCTTGAAACATAAAAACTGTCATGTTCAGTTTTTTTTCCCCTGACAACTAGCATTGTGTTTTGTATGCAGCAAATATTCAATAAGTGCTTTTCTTGTTTAACCATTTTTTTTTTAAGTTTATGGATTTATTTGGATAGAGAGTGTACAAGCAGGGAAGGGGCAGAGAGAGGAGAGACAGAGGGTTCCAAGTAGCCTCCACGTTGTCAGCACAGGGCCTGATGTGGAGCTTGATCTCACCATGAACTGTGAGATCATGACCTGAGCTGAAATCAAGAGGCGGACGCTTAACTGACTGAGCCGCCCAGGCACCCATGTTTAACCAGTTTTTAATGTAGCTTCAGTTTTTGTTTTTTTACTTTAATTAATTAACTCTTTATAGAGAAGAGATAGAATTCGATTTGGAATGAGACATGAATTTTTTATAGGATTCAGAAGGGTAACAGAGTCTAGAAAATACAATATATATTTGGTGGCTTTTGTCATTTTGGATCAAGGACTTTTTGTTTGTTTTGACTATTGCTTTATTTATTTTATTTGATCCTCTCTCCGTTACATGCATGTTAGGATTTCAAGTTTTCTAAAGAAGTTGTTAACACATCTGATGCTATTTTCTCTAAGTCTTTATGCTGCACTCTCTAGGAAACTATTTAAAATTACATCCACATGCCAGGAATGTGTGAGAGTGACCTTTGAGCCCCTTTTAGAAAGGTGAAAAGATACATTCTTGTTTCTAAAGGTATTGTTACATTAAAAAAATATAAATTAAAAAAATGAAAAAATAAAAAGGATGCCTAAGTTGAACTTTACTAGGTAAAAAAAATATAGCCAAAATCATTAGTGTTAGAAGAAATGACCATTACAATTTATTGGAATTAGAACAGCTGCCATTCCAAAAGGCATATTGTAAATATATAAGAGATTTCAGAAGTTTGTCCAGTTTATTATGTAATCAAGATAGCACTGCACTGGGTGATTCCCACACATTTAGACTTTTGGGACACTCTGTCCCTTGAGATTTATATAAAATTATTCCCATCTCCATCCCATATTTAATGGAAAATTCAGTATTCATGTTCAAATTCATATGTCCAAGATCTCTTGGGTTGGGATGAGATTACTCTAATGAAGGCTATTGTACTTGTCACATATACTTATAACTCCCTGTATTATTATATTTACAGATTTTAGTTAAATGTAATCATTCCATATTCAAAGATATAAACATCTATCAGAGAAATAAGAGTTTACAGAAATAAAGTTTGTTGTTGAAGTTGCATTCAATAGGCTCTACCTATAATTTATATAGGCAAAAAAAAAAAAAAAAACAACTAGTATAGGGGAAGGGTTTCTGGTAGGATTTGGGGTATTTAAGAAGGCAATCCTTAAGATATGGGGATACCAGGCCACACAATAAATCTCCACTTCAGGGTGTTGCCATCCACATGATTATGCTGCCAAAAAATCTGTAGCTATTATTTTTCTATGTAAATTCCAATTCCTGGCAGGAAGATGAATGGCCCAAAATTAGAATAAGGGTCCTATAACTAGAAAGTCTATTCCTGTTTTAGAACGAGGCCAGGTAGGAACGGAAGGAGCTACTCTAGTCTGCTTCTGTGCAGGTGCAGTCTTTCTTGGAGAAAGGGAGCTACTGTGTCTGGAGAGCTTCCTCAGGAGGTGTCCAATAGAAAGATTATTTGGTTTGCCTCCTCGCTTGACAGATGAGGACACAGACTCCCCTCAGAGCTGAGTGCCATGCTCATGGCCATGAGCTGGAGGCTGAGGTTCAAGTGGAAGGAGGCCTCTTAATTCCCATTCCTTTACTGTGTCTACCCCACCTGGAGATGCATTTGGGACCTTTTATTGCAAAGATTAGAAGACTGAATAGAGTATTAAACCTTTGGGAATTTCAGGGAAGGAATTCTGTTTTTTGAACTTGAATCTGAAAAGGTTTTCAAGTGTGTATAACACGTATAAGGTAGTTCTGTTTCCTTGTCCTATTGCCCATACCACCACTGGACCTGAGAAGCCACAGGAATAAAAACTGTCAGAGGAATAAAAAGCATCACACGATACAATTTTGTTAGGTGCCCAGACTTTAAATCATCATGTAGAAGTTAAGATCGTTACTTACGTATCTGATCAGTTTCCTGGTCCTGATCTGATGTGCACCGTGAGTTTGAGACTCATGGTCCTAGGTCACCTGCTCATGAACTTGGGTCTCTAGAGCAGCAGCAGCAGCACTGTAAATGGATAAAATGTTAGAAGTGCAACGTTTTAGGCACATCCTAAGATCTGCGGAATTGAACAGTTGGGGTCAAGGCCCAGTTCTGGCTTTAATGGACTTCCTGGTAATTCTGGTACACATTCAGGTTTGAGAACCACTGCTTCTAGCTATTGATACTTCTTTAAAAAAACAAAAACAAAAACGAAACAAACAACTACCCTAGGCCTAGCTTATTTTACTTTTTTCTTTTTTTAAATAATTTTTTTAAGTTTATTTATTTATTTTTGAGAGAGACAAAGAGTACAAATAGGGAAGGGGCGGAGAGAAAGAGAGAGAGAATCCCAAGCAGCCCCCAGTTTGGGGCTCCATCTCATGAAACCGTGAGATCATGACCTGAGCCAAAATCAAGAGTTGGATGCTTAACTGACTAAGCCACCTGGGCGCCCCAATTTTACTTTAATTGAGAAACCATATAGAGCACATTCTATATGCCCATCATTGTTATAAGTATTTTAGAAACATTAACTCATATGGTCCTCATAATAGCCCTAACACATAAAAACAGCATCTCAGTTTTATATTGGGAGAAACTCATCATACTAGGAAGTCTAACACTTGCCTTATTATTTTTCCTTTATCATCCTCCAAAATAGTTGTTTGTTGGTTTTTTTTTTTTTTTGCCTTCCCAACCACACTAGAACAAACATGTGACACAAAGAATGTGATCAATAAAGAACTATTAAAATGAGTGAACATAAGAATGGATGAATGAATTTCTTTTATACAGAAAATTATCTTTATAGAATCCTCAAAAGGTCATGCCAGGTCATGCTGTAAACCTTTTTTATGACTCTGTAATACATACTTTTACATGGCTCTGTGAGGAAAAAGAACCTCAGTTAGGACTTTTCCACATTGCACCTACCTGGGCAATAGCTCTGGGTGGTTAAAAAGATAGAGGAATCCGAGACTATATAGCAGGTGGACTGCTAGAAAAGAGGCTGCAAATAAAATTTATTCAAATCTGAGAAATAGAATCTCATTCAGTTTCAGGACTCAGGAACAACAGGTAGAGACACAAATAAAATCCTTCCTTTTGCTTTGCTGCAGGCTGAATGCTTGCATCTCCCCAAAATTTGTATAGTGAAACCTAACCCCCAGCATGGTGGTCTTAGGGGATGGGGCCTGTGGGAGGTGGTTAAGTCATAAGGGTGGAGTGTCCTTATGAAAGAGACCCCACAGAGCCCCCTCACCCCTTCCACCATGTGAGGGCACTGTGAGAAGATGCCATCCATGACCCAGGAGGCAGTCCCTCACCAGACACAGAACCTGCCAACACCTTGATCCTGGACTTACAGCCTCCAGAAGTTTGAGAAGTAAATGCCTGTTGTTTGTAAGCCACCTTTTCTACGGTTACTTTTGTTATAGCAGCCTGAATGGACTAAGGCACCCTGATAAGAGACTTGACATGACGTGGAAGCTGATGGTCACACCCTGGTATCTCACTTGTAACCAGCAGAAGGCAGATGATGAAGGCAAGAGTGTCATCTTCAAATAGGAGGGCCTTTTATATTTGGAGGATAGTGAGACCTCCACCGAATGTCTGTAGCAAATGTAAGAGTTAGTTTGTCATGATCTGACCCATGTCCTGTCTGAATAGAACATGTAGTAGCAGAGTTTTCTCGCTCTTACAAGATTACAGACTGTGGGATTCAAAACTATAATTTGAGACTAAGAAGATACAACAGAACATACTGGCCTAACAGAAGATATTACCACATAAGAAATACATGCTCTCCATTAAAATATAATAAGTCACTGATTGAGTTTAACAGCAAATTGGATTTGTCAGAAGAAAAGTCAATGCACTTAGATATGGGTCAATTTATATTGATAAGTTTGAAAGAAAATGAGAAAATATAGTACCTACTATATTTCTACCCATGCTCACATCTTCAGGACACCTAACTTCTAGCAGAGGGAACTCTTCACCAGGTCTCCTGACCTGGCAAGCTACATCCAGCAAGATAGGTTTGAGTTATGTATTTACTTTTTCACGGTCATCCGGCAGCCTGAGTCTTAGTCCCCTCTGATGTTAGAAAAGGATGTGATGTGATGATGCATGAAAGTTCTCACGTGACGTTGGCCAGAAAACGTTGAGTGAAGTGACAATAGACATTTCTGGCCAAGACCAAGACCATTACTCAGGTCGACTTGGGGACAAGTTGGTGTGAACTTGGCATTGTTACTTTGCCAGCCTGCTCATCTGTCTTGATGACCAACTTCCACCTATCGAGGATTTGCATGCTTGCCTCAATAGGCTCTGCCAGATGAACCCCAAAGGGAAGTAATTCTAAAATAACACTGAAGACAAGCACATCTAGGACAGGTTCTCATGTGAATTAATAGCAGAACAAACAAACAAAAAAAGAAAAAAAAAAAGAAGGAGGAGGAGGGGGAGGAGGGAGAGGAGGGGGAGGAGGACAAAGAGAAAGGAAAGAGAGAAACTTTCCTGGAGGCTTGCTTTCATTTATATCATCTCCTATTTTTCCTGAGTACATCAATATACCAGTTACAAATACAAACAAAAATTTATGAATTTCATTGGATGAATACTTGAATGCTTGAAGTAATAACATTTGCCATGTAAAGTGGCATCAGATTTCTCTTCCACACAGGAACTCTCCAAGCAAGAAAATTGTTGCCCAAACAGCGAGTCATTTCATTGTATGGCTGTGCTGGCATGACCCTACTGAGAAGATGTTCAAGACTTTACCTTTGGTTTAGAAGTCACTGACGGGTTGAGTGTGGGCTCAGTTTTTCTGCTGCTATGCTACTATTGACACGCAAGTTGCATGCTGAGTTAATTAGCAAAAAGACCAGAGCTTTGAGCCTGTTTCAGATATTTCTAGTTTTCTCCATTTTATTTTCACTGATAAATTTTATTTTTGGGTCTTGAGCCAAAGTTTATTCACGTATGAATTATTTGCATAATAAGATGCATAATAAGATTTTGAAGAATAAAAGACTTGTGAAACCCTAGGAATCAATTACTCCCAGTAATCCTTGGTTAAGATGTGTCCTTTAACGACTAGGTGGCTCAGTCAGTTGAACATCCAACTGTGGCTCAGGTCATGATCTTGAGGTTCGTGAGTTTGAGCCCTGTATCGGGCTCTGTACTGACAGCTCAGACCCTGGAGCCTGCTTTGGATTCTGTGTCCCTTTTTCTCTGCCCCTCCCCTGCTCGCTCTCTCTCTCAAAAATAAATATTAAAAAAAAAAAAAAAAAGATGTGTCCTTTAAAAACTGACAAAATCCCCCTTTTCTTTACTCTTAAATTCTATACAGCTTTCTGTTCCTTAACTACTCATTTTTTTGCTTCTCAATAAACACGAGGAATGCTTTCTGTTTCTTGCTGTAAGTTAGTGCTATTTATATTTTAGAAATTCCAGAGCCCTTCACATGTCACTTGAGACCCAGTGGCAAGAATGAATTACCCTGAACTGTGTCTCTCTTTCCTGACAGGTCTGCCTGTAAAGCAGCTTGCCTGGAGCTGAATTCATTGTTATTTCACTATCCGAGAGCTAGCTAGCAAGAGACAGTTTTACACATTTTTAACATAAGGCATAAAATGAAATTCAACAGAAACTGATTTTTCCTTTTTTAAAAATTCCTGACTTTGGCCAAATTTAGGGACTGACATATTTTCAATTGCATAGTGTACATACTGTTGTATTTCTTTGACATTTAATCTTATAATCATTGCTCTAGGGAGAAATATATTAAGGTTTATTGGCAAACACATTTCCCCTAATTTCCTTTTATCCTAAAATAAAAAGATAAATTAAGACTTAGCACACATGTTAGCATTTAGTATTTGGTATAGCTTTGACCTTGCATATCCAGATAATGATTGGTATCCTGTAGCAACCGATTATACTGCATGCCTCAAAATTGTGCAATTTTAAATTAGTAGAACGTCTAAACTTAGGAGTTAAAGTATCAAAAAATGTTTATTTTCTAGATTAATGAAATCATCTAGAATATCTGAAGTGAATGTTATCTAGAGTCAATTTTATAAGCTAATATGGAAGTCCCCGTTCTTTCATTCATCCTAGAAATAAATCTACGTTCTGATTATCTCTGTAATACGTGATAACTCGTGATACGATGTTCATTCACAATAATCGATCCGGCATTTCTTCCTGATTTCTCTATTCCTTGAGTCGGCCACAGGCAAGCAAACACATAGTTGAGATGCTCAGTTGTCCCTGTGCTCTGGGGAATGTCAAAGGTAAACATTTTTCTAAACATTAGCACATAAAATCCTCCTTTTACATTGTATGTTCATGTTTCTGAAGGGAGAATTTCCGACCCTGGTAATATTTGAATCAATAGAACCTGCAATTCTTGCCTATATTTGAAATTTTGTAATCGATTCTTATCACAATGCTTTTTCAAGTTAATAGTGGTAACAATGGAATTGTAATAACTAACACTTACTTCTTGGAATGTGCCAAACGTCATTATTATGCAGTCTTTTTCCTTACTTAATTCTTACAACAACCATGTGAAATTGGTGGGTCCATTTTGCAGGCAAAAAATATATATATGGAGGTTTTGAGAGATAACATTATTTATCATCACAAAGTGAGTCTGTGGCAAATCTGCGATTCAAGGGAAGACATCCTTAACCCAGTGCCTGAAGTCTTCCACACCAAGTGCTTTCGTTAATCATCCATTTCATAATAATAAAAAATAATAATCTAATAAAAAGATTGGTTTAAATTCTCCTTTTAAGTACTTAGTGTAACATGTTTCTTAATAATCATAGCATAGAACTCTGATCTCATCCTAGAGCCAAATTTACCTCTTACTAAACCAGTTCATCTTGATTTCATCATTGTATGATTTTTCTCCAACACACTTATTTCTCCACTTTCCGTTATTGCAGCATAATTCAACCTACAGACGTATTTTGCTGAGTTACTAAAAAAAAAAAAAAAAAAAAAGAAGCTTTCTAGGGGGTTTCCCTGGCACTAAGGAGTAGCACCTTCCCATAATCCATTCTCTACAGCCATAGGTGTCCTTTTAAAATACAAATTTGATGTCAAATACCTACCTAAAACAGTTCATTGGTGTTCCGTGGATCTTAGGATAACACTACAACACTCAAAATGGCTTACGTAGTCTTCTGTAGTCAGCCTTCATGAGTCCTCTAAGCTCTTTTTCTTCTAGCCCCAACGGGGTGCTGCCTTCTCAAGTCAATGTTGCTTTGACAGACCTCCCACATGGGCATATACTCTTCCTTCTACCTGGATTGCTCATTTGTCTTCTTCCATTGTTAGCTTACACTCACCCTCCAGTTCTCAGCTAAATTGTAATTTTCCCTACAAAATTTTCCCTGACCTCCCTGAATATTTCAAAACCCTTATGACAATTTGACATAGCCTCATGTTTTTCTCTTTTTAAAATTTATTTTAGAGAAAGAGAGAGAGAACACAAATGAGGGAGAGGGACAGAGGGAGAGACAGAGACAGAGAGAGACAGAGAGAATCTTAAGCAGGCTCCATGCCTCGACGTGGAGCCAGATGTGGCGCTCGATCTCATGACCCTGGGCTCATGACCTGAGCCCGAATCAAGAGTTGGTTGCTCAACCGACTAAGCCACCCAGGCACTCCTTGCCTTGTTTCCCTTATCAGTATTTTTCACAGATTTGTAAAATCTGCTCCTGTGCTGTGGGCTCCATAGGGCATTATGTTTTCCTCAGACTCCAGATCTAATTCACATCATGTACAGTATTTCTTTCTTTCTTTTTTTTTTAATTTTCCCTTTTTGTTCTAATTTAAATTTTAGTCAGTTAACATCAGTCCAATATTGGTTTCAGAAGTAGAATTCAGTGATCCATCACTTATGTACAACACCCAGTGCCTATCACAATGCCCTTCTAAATGCTCAACACCCACCTGGCCCATCTCCCACCTACTTCCCTCTTTCAACCCATAGTTTGTTCTCTATTATTAAGAGTTTCTTGTGGTTTTTTTCCCCTCTCTTCTCTCCTTCCCCCTTCCCATATGATCATCTGTTTTGTTTCTTAAATTCCACATACGAGTGAAATTATATGGTATTTGTCTTTCTCTGATAGACTGACAAATATTTCTTCAGTGAGTGAATACCACTCAACAACAATGAGATTTAGAAGTTCTAAGCCCTAAAAGTTAAATGCTTGTAGATTATTGACTAGTCAGCCCTTTAAAAAGTTTAACTTAAGATGAGTAGAGACACCCAGAGATCAAAGTCCATACATTTTCTTCCATAATTTCATCACAAAAGCTTCATACCTTGTATGGTTATTGCCATGTATTCAAAGCATTGTATATTTTGAATAACTGCTTTATTTATGGATGGATTATTTATGTTTCTGAAATTCAAAGCATGTAGAGTGCTTGTATGTATCTTTTTGTTATGAATATTCAGCTTAAGTTCACTGTGATTGGTAAACATACGCTATGAGATTGAAATCCTATGAAGTTTGTTGAAACTTGAT
Source organism: Herpailurus yagouaroundi (assembly GCF_014898765.1). Classification (NCBI taxonomy): domain Eukaryota; kingdom Metazoa; phylum Chordata; class Mammalia; order Carnivora; family Felidae; genus Herpailurus; species Herpailurus yagouaroundi. Next base: position 30,335,526 of record NW_024412434.1, read on the forward strand.
TTATGTACTTACAAATGTTCTGTTTTTAGGGTATGTGCCTTGTGTACTTATATTTTGCAGAATATGGCTACAGAATTTTATAAATATCCACAAAGTTAATCTATTATTCATATTGTTAAAATTTTCTCTGATTTCTCAGTTAAAACTTTTATCTGATTGTGAATTTGTTTCTTATGTAATTTTGCCATTGCTTTCTCTATATATTTAGTTTTTCTAATTTTTCTTCATATTGAACATTATAATTCAATCCATATTTAAGTGCATTGATTTTTCTTCTGTCACATCCAATCTGCTGTTAAACTCATCCAATGACATATTTCACAATTGTATTTTTTCTAGAGATTTCATTTGTTTCTTTTTTATAGCTTTGCATCTTTGCTGGGATTTTATATTTTTGTACTCATTGTGAGTATATTTTCTTTACATCCCTTAACATCAATTTTACACTTTTTAGGTCTTATCCTGCTCATTTCTACATCTGGGTCATCCCTACCAATTTACTTTTTTCTTAGTATGGGTTACATTTTCTTGCTTCTGTGTAAAGCTGGTAATTTTTTATTCCAAATGTTGTAAACAGTGTATTGTAGATTACATGGATTTTGGTATGTGCCTCTGAAAAACAGCGCATCTTACTTGTGGCAGCCGGTTAGCTTGACTAAAATCCAACCAAACACTGTGTCCCTGTGGTGACCAGCAACTGAAGTGGGTTTTTGGTGCTTTTAGTCTTAGTTTTGCTGTTTGGAGTTTCGTGTGTACTCCTGCTCAGTTTCTCCAGTGCCTTAAGAGAGCTGCATTTTTATATTTTGTTCAGAACTTATAATTATTATATGGAAAGGAGTTGGCCGAATACAAGCTACTTTGCTATTAATGGAAGTGGAACTCTGCTTTATATATTTTAAGATAATATTATTAGGTGCATGTAAATTTAAAATTGTTAAACCTTTCATGATTATGAAGTAAGTTAATGACATGTTATTTAGAATTTTCATTAGTGACGATAGGCTGTTGAGCGACCCCCTCAGTTTTTGATAGCTTGAAAATATCTTTATTTCACCCTTTTCCTCGAAAGATTTGACTTTTATTTTCTCTTTAGCTTCCTGAAGGTACATAACTTTATAGTATCGTTGTTACATTTCTAAAAGTTATTTGTCTTTTCTTACAGGGTGTATTTAAGATTCTTGTTTTTCAGGGGTTTTTTTGGGGGGGGGTTAGATTCTTGTTTTCCCTAATATCATTCAGTTTCAGTATAATGGATGTAATAATGGATTTTTTTTTCTTGGTACATATGCTGCTTGGATTGGATTTCTTGAACATGTGATTTCTTTCTTGGTTATAGAAGGCTATGATCTTTTCAAGTATCACCTTTGCCCATTTTCTTACTTAATATCTTTCTGGACTTTATATAAAAGTTAACTTTCTCGCTCTTTTTATCTTATTCCTTTCACATTTTTACTTCTTTACCTCATTTTATTCCATTGTGTTTAACTTCCTTAGATTCATCTTTCTTTACCCCCATAATTTTTCTGTCTAGTCTTCTGATAGTCTTGTTCATTATATATTTTTTCAATCATTACATTTATCAGCTCTTAACATTAAGTTTTGTCCTTTTTCAATTCTGTTTGGTAATTCTGTAGGTTGAGAAAAAAATCGGTTGCTATTCCAAATCACATGTGCCAAAAGTAATTAAAGATTTCATGTCAAAAACTAAAAAGCTCATGGTAGCAAATTTGATATGTACTTATTAATCTGAAGTAAGGAAATATTTCTTAAATAAGAAACAAAAAGTACTGATTATGAACAAAAAAACAGTATTTTGGATTATATTAAAATTAAGAAGTTTTATTTTCAAAAAAATTTTTAAGTATTTAGTTAAAACTGGGAGAATAGATTTAACATACTGATATTTGATACACAATACACACAACTGAGAAAATATTGGCATCAAGAATATATAAATGCTTCAGACTAATACAAAAACACAAAAATGTAATAGGAAAGTGGCCCAAAGATATGTAGTGACATTTCACAAAAAAATAAATAAAACAAATCACAGATAGGCAATACCAATATAAAGAATTTTCAGCATCAGTGGAAATTAGAAACATACAAATCAAGGCCACAATGAACTGTTACTTAATTGGCATCTATTTTAACCTGAAAATGACAAGTATTAAAATATGAATAAATAGGATATTTTATATGGTGCTATTGAGAGAAAATTTGTATATGCAGCATGGGACAAAATTTGCCATTTCTGTTCAAGTAGAATATTTCTTTTTCACATGAACCATCAATTCTACTCCTGATAATGTATTCTGGAGAAACCATTCCACATGTAAAGAAAAGAAATCTGCACACATATTAAGAGTTTCAAATAGCAAAATTGCTGAAAATCTTTTGATCAATCTTTTGATAAGATAGTGGATTAAAAAGTCCTTTTTTAAAGGAAACAATAAAGCAATCTTTATCCATACTGTAGAATATCAAGCAACCATTAAAAAGGAATATATACCTGTATTATACATATGTTGACCAATGATAGATAGATACATAGGTACATACATACATTGATGTAGATATAGACATGACCATTGATGTAGACATTTTCCATAACACATGGATAGCTGTAAGAAAGCAGGGGATAGGGGTAAGAAAGCAGATTGGATTAAAAACACATACATATACATAAAAATACAATTCTGTATTATATACATGGTACATTATATAAAATATATGTAAGGTAAAACTGTTAATAATGGTTCTATTTTGACATACTCTAATCTTCTTTAAAGTAATTGATGCCTAGTAATAAATGGTTCCTGATTCATTGAAGCATGTCTGAATTTCCAAAATCTAGTACATCTCATTTGCTTGAAACATCTTTTAAACCAATTTGATCTCTTCAGAATTTAGCTAACCTAGAAAATTGTTATTTCTATACTTTCCTTCTCATGCATATGTTTCATTTCTTTCTTCCTTTCAAACTTTAGGGCATTACTTTTGGATTGATATTAAGCAATTATATCTTCTAGTTTTTGAAGTATTAGGTGTGGCTATTTTTAAATTAAAAACTACTCAGCAAGAATCAACATTGGAAGATGTCAGCAGACCCTAGGGTCCCCTCATCCCATGAATACAACTAGATAACTATCAAATTATCCTACATATCCCAGAAATTGACCTGAAGACTGGCAGAACAAACTCCACAACTAAAAGTAGAGAAGAGGCCACACTGGAGAAGATAGGAAGTATGGAGACATAGTTTAGGGGAGAAACAGATTCTGGCTGCTGCACAGAAGTGGGAGCTGTGTTCGCAGAGAAGGGCTACAGACAGATGGGCACACAGGGGCGTGCACAGGGAAAACTAGTCCCCATAACAATTGGCTTGGAAAGTGAGAAGGGTCAAATGTCATGATGTCTGACAATAAGCAGGGCTTAAAGCCTAAAGTTCTAAAGACCAGCAGGCCTGGATTAGGGAGAGCCCAGAGGGCACTGAGCCTGCTCTTGGAGAGAAGGCGACAAACAACCTGTGGACATACAGTGTAGAAACAGTGATCTGAAGAGTGCCTGGGGTGGTGTGCTTGGGTGGCTCAATCAGTTAAATACCCGACTCTTGGTTTTGGCTCAGATCGTGATCCCATGGTTCATGGGTTCGAGCACTGCATCGGACTCTGTGCTGATGGTGCAGAGCCTACCTGGGATTCTCTCTCCCTCTCTTTCTGCCTCTCTCTCAAAATAAATAAGCATTAAAAAAAAATTTTTTTTAATGAAGAGTGCCTGGAGCACACAGTGGGGAGGTTATTTGCTCACCTCAGAGCATGTCCCAGAGAGGCAACATTCATGGAGAGACCCCCTCCAGAAACAAAGGAACTGGCCAATGCTATTTCCCTTCCCTGACCCTCAGGGTAAGTGTAGGGCCACCTGTGGGAACCAATATAGGGCAGACACTGCCTGCCTAACTTGCTTCCACCGAGCCCCATCACCCCACACCCCAGTAGAACTGCACTTCCCAGGCTTGCTTGCAGCAGTCCCCATCCCCAGAAGACTGGCCCCAAACCCTTCTCACACCTCATTTCCCAATGTGAGTTTAGGGAAGTCTCGGTTCTGGTGGGAATGGTGGCAGGTCTCATTTCACAAGCAGATCAGAGCAAACCTACTTAAAACACACCACATTCAGGCCAGGGACCAAACACTGCCCACAACAGGCAAAAAGAGCTCTGCAGATGACTGGTCTGAAGAATAAAGCGGCCAGGATAAAACAGTAGAACATGTGCAGCATACATTGAGACATTTCTTGAAGCATCAGGCTCTGGGGAACAAGGTCACTCATGGCAGGGCACTATAAGACCTCTTCTCAATAAAGCCATTACCCTCAAGAACAGGAGATGTATCTGACTTTCCTAATACAGAAACTGGCACAGACAGAAAAAATGAGAAGACAGAGAAATTTATCCCAAATAAGAAAAAAAGATCATAGCTAGAGATCTAATATCTCTAAGCAAAACAGATACAACTAACAGGACTAATGAAATGATCATAAGGACAAGAAAAAGAGTGGAAGACATGAGTGAGACTCTTAATGTAGAGATGAGGAATAACAGCAGAGATAAAGGGATCAATAAATGAAAAGAGAAATATGCTCAATGGAATGAAAAGCAGGCTAGAAGAAGCAGAGGAATGAATTAATAACCTAGAAGGCAGAGTAATGGAAAGTAGTCAAGCTGAACAGAAGAGAGAAAAAAGAATTAGGCAAATACAAAGTAGGAAACTTAGTGACTCAGTCAAATGTAATGAAATTCATACTATAGGATTCCTAGAAGAGAGAAAAAATGAGCCAGAAAATTTATTTGAAGAAATAATAGCTGAAAACTTCCCTAATCTGGGGAAAGAAACATATCCAGATACAGGAGGCACAGAAAACCCCAAGAAAATCAACAAAAGCAGATGCACTTCAAGATACATTATAATTAAATTTGCAAAATATAGTGATAAAAAAATTTAAAGGAGCAAGACAAAAGACAGTGACATGCAAGGGAACCCCATACAGTTAGCAGGGAATTTTAGAGCAGCAACTTTCCAAGCTGGAAGGGGGCATGATATATTCAAAGCGCTCAGTTGGAAAAATCTGCACCCAAGAATATTCCATCCAAGAAGTCTATCATTCAGAATAGAAAAGATAGAATTTCCAGACAAACAAAAACTAAAAGCATTCTTAACAATTAAATAAGTCCTACAAAAAATATTAAAGGGGACTCTTGAGTGGAAAAGAGAAGACAAAAGCAATAAAAATGAATATTTCTGTGAAAAATTAGCCAAGGAACTCAGAAAGTGAAAGAATTTAAAATAAAACAACATACACCTAAACTATGGGGAAGAGAGGAGTAAAAAATGGGTTCAAACGTAAACTACCATCAACTTAATACAGGCTGCTATATACAGAAGAGGTTGTATACAAACCTACTGGTAACTCTATATCAAAAACCACTAATATGTAAATAATAAAAACAGAAAGAAATCCAAATATATCACCAAAGAAAATCAGGAAAACATGAAAAAAGAGAAAGATAAGAAGGAATCAGAGAAAATCTTCACAAACTACAAAACAATAATTAAAAAATGACAATGAAAGCATGTCTATTAATAATTAATTTGAATGTAAATGAACTTAATGCTTCAGTCAAAAGGCATAGGTGACAGAATGTATAAGAAAACAAGACCCATCTATATTCTCCCTACAAGAAATGCATTTGAAACCTAGACACCTGCAGGTTGAAAGTGAAGAGATGGAGAAACATCTATCATGAAAATGGATGTCAAAAAAAAAAAAAAGACTGAGTAGCGATACTTTAATTGGACAAAATAGACTTTAAAAGAAAGACTGTAAAAAGAGACAAAGAAGGATATTATATAATATAGATGACAGTCAAACAAGATGTTATAATAATTGTAAATGTTTATGCACCCAACATAGTAGCATCCAAATACATAAAGCAGTTAATAACATATATAAAGGAACTGATTGATAATAATGTGGTAAATGTTGGGGACTTTAACACCCCACTTACATCAATGGACAGATAATCTAAACAGAAAATCAACAGAGAAACAATAGCTTTGGATGACACACTGGAACAGATAGATTTAACAGACATATGCAGAACATTCCATCCCAAAGTAGCAGAATTCACATTCTTTTGAATGCACATGTAACACTCCAGAATAGATCAGATGTTAGACCACAAAATAAACTTCAACAATTTCAAGATCAAAGTCATACCATGCATCTTTTCTGACCACAATGCTATGAAACTAGAAGTCAACCCCAAGAAAAAAGCTGGAAAAACCAAAAATACACATAGGTTAAATAACATGCTACTAAATAGTTACTGGGTCAACCAGGAAATAAAAGAAAAAGTTAAAAAAGTACATAGAAACAAATGAAAATGAAAACACAATGGTCCAAAAACTTTGGAATGCTGCAAAAGTTGTTCTAACAGGGAAGTTTATACCAATACAGTTCTACCTCAAAAGCAAGAAAAATCTCAAACAAACAACATAATCTTACACATAAAGGAGCTAGAAAAGAACAATAAACAAAACCTAAAACCAGCAGAAGGAAGGAAATAATAAAGACAGAGCAGAAATAAATGATATATAAACTAAAAAGAAATGATAGAATATATTGATGAAACCAGGAGCTGGTTCTTTGAAAAAAATCAATACAACTGATACCCTTCTAGCCAAATGTATCAAAAAAAGAGAGAAAGGACTCAAATAAAATCAGAAATGAGAGAGGAGTAATCACAAAAACCACAGAAATAAAAAGAATTATGAGAAAATATTATGAAAAAAGATAGGCCATCAAAATGGACAACCTAGAAGAAATGGATATATTCCTAGAAAAATATAAACTACCAAAACTGAAACAGGAAGAAATAGAAGATTTGAACACATTCATAACCAGCAAAGAAATTGAATCTGTGATCAAAAAAAAAAAACAACAAACAAAAGTCTAAGACTTGATGACTTACAGGTGAATTCTACAAAACATTTAAAGAAGAATTAATACCTATTCTTCTCAAACTATTCCAAAAAATACAAGAGGAAGGGAAACTTCCAAATTCATTCTATGAGGCCAGCATTACCCTGATACCAAAACCAGATAATGACATCACTAAAAAAGAGAACAGCAGACCAATATCCCTGATGAACACAGACACAAAGATCCTCAACGAAAGACTAGCAAACCTAGTCCAACAATATATTGAAAAAAGCATTCACCATGATCAAGTGGGATTTATTCCTGGGTTGCAATGATGATTCAATATTCACAAATCAATCAACATGATACGTCACATCAATGAAAGAAAGCATAACAACCATATGATCATTTCAATAGATGGAGAAAAAGCGTTTGACAAAGTACATCCATTCATGACAGAACCCTCAACAAAGTAGGTGTAGAGGGAACGTATTTCACCATAATAAAGGTCATAGATGAAAATCCTGCAGCTAACATCATCCTTAATGGGGAAAAAACTGAGACCTGCTCCTATAAAGTCAGGAACAAGATGAGAATATCCATTCTCACCACTTTTATTCAACATGGCAGTGGAAGTCCTAGCCACAGTAATCAGAAAACAAAAAGAAACAAAAGGCATCCAAATTGGTAAGGAAGAAGTAGAATTTTCACTATTTGCAGATGACATGATTCTATATGTACAAAACACTGAGGATTACACCAAAAAAAAAAAAAACCTGCTAGAATTGATAAACAAATTCAGTAAAGTCAGAAGACACAAAATCAACGTATAGAAAACTGTTCCATTTCTATATGCCAATAATGAGGCAGCAGAAAGAGAAACTAAAGAAACAATCCCTTTCACAGTTGCACCAAAAATAAAATGATTACTAGGAATAAACCTAACCAAAGATGTGAAAGACCTATACTCTGAAAACTATAAAAGGTTGATGAAAGAAATTGAAGATGACACACAAAAAATGGAAAGACATTCCATGCTCATGGATTGGAAGAACAAAATTTAAAAAATATATACTACTGAAAGCAATCTACACATTTAATGCAATCACTATAAAAATATCAACATTTGGGGAGCCCTTGTGGCTAAGTTAAGCCTGTGTCACGCTCTGTGCTCACAGCTCAGAGCCTAGAGTCTGCTTTGGATTCTGTGTTTGCCTCTCCCTTTGCCCCTTCCCTGCTCACACTCTGTCTCTGTTTCTAAAATGAAGAAACATTAAAAAACTTTTTTTCATACCAATAGAATTTTTCACAGAATTATAACAAACAATCCTAAAATTTGTATGGAATCACAAAAGACCCCAAAAAGCCAAAGCAATCTTGGAAAAGAGAAGCGAAACTAAACTGGAGTCATCACAATTCTGGACTTCAAGCTATAACACAAAGCTATAGTAATCAAAACAGTATGGTACTGACACAAAAATAGACACATAGACCAACAGAAGAGAAAACCCAGAAATAAACCCGCAACTATATAGTCAATTAATCTTTGATAAGGCAGGAAAGAATATACAATGGGAAAAAGATGGTCTTCAACAAATGGTGTTGGGAAAACTGGACAGCCACATGCAAAATAATGTGACTGGACCACTTTCTTTCACCATACACAAAAATTAATTCAAAATGGATTCAAGACCTAAATGAGAGATGTGAAACCATAAAAATCTTAGAAGAGAACACAGGTAGTAACTTAATTAACATTGACTGTTGTAACTGTTTTCTAGATATGTCTCCTAGGGCAAGGGAAACAAAAGCAAACATAAGCTATTGGGACTTCATCAAAATAAAAACCTTTTGCACAGTGAAAGAAACAATCAACAGAACTAAAAGGCAATCTACTGAGTGGGATAAGATGTTTGCAAATGACATACCTGATAAAGGGTTAGTATCTAAAATATGTGAAGAACTTACAAAACTCGACACCCCAAAACTAAATAATCCAATTAATAAATAGGCAGAATACATGAGTAGACGTTTTTACTAAGAAGATATCCAGATGGCCAACAGACACATGAAAAGATGCTCAACATCACTCATCATTAGGGAAATGCAAATCAAAACTCCAGTGAGATATCACTCACATCTGTCAGAATGGCTCAAATTAAAAAAACACAAGAAACAACAGGTGTTGGTGAGGATTTGGAGGATGGGAAACCCTCTTGTACTGTTAGTGTAGTGGGAATGCAAATGGATGCAGCTCCTGTGGAAAAGAGTATGGAGTTTCCTCAAAAAATTGGAAATAGAAATATTCTATAATCTAGTTATAGAACTTTTCGATATCTACCCAGCAGAATACAAAACTAGTAACTCAAAGGGATACATACACCACTATGTCTATAGCAGCATTATTTACAATAGCCAAAGTGTGGAAGCAGCCCAAGTGTTCATCATTTGTGTATATATGTGTATATATATAATGGAATATTACTCAGCCATAAAAAATAATGAAATCTTGCCATTTACAACAACATGGATGGAGCTAGACAGTGTAATGCTGAGTGAAATAAGTCAAAGAAAGACAAATACCATATGATCTCAATCATATGTGGAATCTAAGGAACAAAATAAATGAGCAAAGGGAAAAGAAGAGATCAAGAAACCTACTCTTAACTATAGAGAATAGACTGATGCTTAACAGAGAGGAGGTGGGTGGGAGAAAGGATGAAATAGATGATAGGGATTAAGGATAACCACTGAGTGATGTATGGAAGTGTTGAATCACCATATTGTACACCTGAAACTAATAAAACGCTGTATGTTAAAATATATTACTAAGCAAACATTTGTTAATCTCAGAATTTTAGTCATGGATGTAGTTCCAATTGGTCTGGCTATGAGAAATTTCAAGCAACAGCGTTGCTCAAGAATTAATATATTACAGGGGCACCTGGGTAGCTCATTCGGTTAATCTTTTGACTTTGGCTCAGGTCATGATCTTGAGGTTCATGGGTTTGAGCCCCACGTCGCACTCTGTGCTGACAGCTCAGAGCTTGAAGCCTGCTTCAGATTCTGTGTCTCCCTCTCTGTCTGCTCCTCCCCTGCTCACACTCTGTCTCTCTCTGTCAAAAATAAATAAACATTAACAAAATTTTTAAAATAATTAGTATGTCATTAATGATATATCCATATACTAAAAATCTCATCTTTTGTGCATATAATTTCTACTGCATATAATTTCTACATATAATTACCCTGGGTCCCTTTCTTTTTTTATTTTTATTTATTTATTAAAAAAAATTTTTTTTGATGTTTATTTATTTTTGAAGGAGAGGGAGGCAGAGCATGAGTGGGGGAAGTGCAGAGAGAGAGGGAGACATAGAATCGGAAGCAGGCTGCAGGCCCTGAGCTGTCAGCACAGAGCCCGATGTGGGGCTCCAACCCACGAACTGTGAGATCATGACCTGAGCCGAAGTTGGACGCTTAACCGACTGAGCCACCCAGGTGCCCCGCTTTTTTTTTTTAATATAATTTTGGTTTTATGTTGTCTTTATAATAAATTTTCCAGGCTTTTAAAAAGAGGGCGCCTGGGTGGCTTGGTCGGTTGGGCGTCCGACTTCGGCTCAGGTCATGATCTCACGGTCCGTGAGTTCGAGCCCTGTGTCGGGCTCTGTGCTGACAGCTCAGAACCTGGAGCCTGTTTCGGATTCTGTGTCTCCCTCTCTCTCTGCTTCTCCCCAGTTCATGCTCTGTCTCTCTCTGTCTCAAAAATAAATAAAAGTTAAAAAAAAAATTAAAAAAAAAAAAGGTATGTTCTTATGGGGCACCTGGGTGGCCCAATTGGTTGAGCATCCGACTTCAGCTCAGGTCATGATCTCACAGTTCATGGGTTTGAGCCCCACGTCCGGCCCTGTGCTGACAGCTCGGAGCCTGGAACCCTGCTTCAGATTCTGTGTCTTCCTCTCTCTCTGCCCCTCCCCTGCTCACGCTCTGTCTCTCTCTCTCTCAAAAATAAATAAAAACATTAAAAAAAATTTTTTTTAAAGATATGTTCTTAGACACAACAAATAAATTGAAAGACTGTCTACAGGAACAGGAAAAGTGAACGTATATACTTTTGTAATACAGAGTATAATTTATAATTGTAAATATTAGGGGAAAATTTGGCTAGAATAATTCACTATTTAAACTTTACTGGTTTGACAGCCCAAATTTATCTTGAACCATTTTTTCTGAATAATTTCCTCAGAGTAAAATCTACCCCCACATTTTTGGATGGGGAACTTAGTGTAAATATCATTTCCAAAATAAATGTTTTGATGAGTTTAAATGTTAAAGAATCAGAAACACATGGACTGAGTTTTCCAATAAATAAATATAAAATTCAAGGAAATTTGATTTGCTAAAGCTTGTTTTATTTTACCAAATACAGAGCATTTGAAAATCACTTAAAATATTGGACCCAGTTGAGCACCACTTAGGATACGTGTTTGTGTGTGTGTGTGTGTATAAAATGATGGCTAACAGGAATGTCATTAGTTCTCAGGTATTATTACTATTATAGATCCATTCTTTCTTACTTATTTAAATGCTTTGGTTTCCTCTTATTAATTCAGTGCAAATCGTTTGATTACCCACTGTTACATACTTAATTTAAAGGGATTAAACAATGGACTACAACTTACAATATTTTAATTCTTATTAATTGTTTTTTAAGTAGTCAGGGTGCTCACAAATTTAAAATGGTAGAAAATCCTTGAATTCCACATCTCTGTGAAGTCATTTTACTAGTGTTTTCTAATTAATTTGAAAATTTTGTTTTTGGCCAATCTGACAAGTAAGATATATAATTTGTTTTATATATGATTATATATAGTTTTATATATTTTATGTATAATTCAATATTATAATTCAATTTTAGCATGGAGATTGAAAACTAAAAGACAATGTTATTTTTGGAAGTCTTGTTATAATAATCCTGGTGACTGGTAAGAAGAAAAGTGCTATCTTATGACTCAAAGGTTGTTTGTTGATTCTCCTTTGTTTAAAATTTTAAGCCATCTTCCAGATAAGTAAGCAAGATAATGTAAATTTAAAATATCTGAAATTGAATAAATTTAGGGAAATCTAAGAACTAAGATGTGGCATCAAACAGTATCCCTCATTTTGCAAAATATTTTCCATGAGACACTTGCAGGTGCATCTCATACATAAACACACATGCATGCACACACATACACACACACACACACTGGCACATGCTGATTTTCTGAGAAAGTAAATACTGATAAACACTGCAAACTCTACCTTAGAGGAAGCTTTTTAAAGGGTCTGAAAACTCCTGAAGTAAAAATAAAAAGCCAGGAGACCTAAACCTGATGTTCAACTCCATTTCATCAACAGCTTTCCAGACTTATTACATATCAGAGAATTTTTTCTTGAGTAATACCTAATGTTAAATCCCAGAATTAGTTCCTTGTCCATTCACTATGGTAATGGAGCCAGAGAATCCTATGGATATTAATTAACTGGCTCTGTACTTTGCTGAAGCATAAAAAAGATATATAATTGGTTCAATAATTTTTGGTGTTAATAACATAAAAAGGAAACTGTAGGAAAACACACCTTCATAAAATAGGAGCTATATCACTGTGTTTTCTGGTCATAACTCCTAATTGAGGTTGGAGCTTATTGAAACATTGCACCTCAGAATTATTTAGAGTTGAGTAAGTACTACAAGGTACAGATATATAGTTAGGTATTACAGTCAATTCTTTTACAGATAACAGTCAATTTAATTTACAGAATAATTTTCCTGTTGTTTTGCCTTAGTGCAAAGACAGTACATGCTCATTCATCATGTGCAAAAATGAATAAAAGTACAAGAAATAAACTGAAATCCATCTTAAATTTTATCACATAGATGGATATGCTGATACATCGTAGAAGGTGGTACTATATGCATGAGTATCAGATATGTAAATATATGATATCAGTGACCAATTCTTTACGTTCAAATGCTTATAGACCTTTCTCTGTGCCTATCTACACAGAGATAATATATAGATATTACCCTCTAGGCCGCATCATATTTATGTGTGTACTCGTGTGTGTATCTATGCATGTGCATATATACATAAATATGTACATATTATACACACGTATTTATAACATACTCTTTTTTTTTAATGTGGCTGGACTCATGCCACTGCCAGGCACTCATACTCTACTTCCTCAGGCAAATCACTCTCCCTGACTCCAAAATTACTTTTTAATGTTTCTGCACTGTTTTCCAGCTATCTCCCGACAAAAATACAAACTCAACAGATGATCTCATCTTAATTTTTCAGAAAAAGAAAACATCAAGCACATCAGCCAGTGAAACTCACTGCGTCCTTTGAAGTCTACGGAATGCTTGCATTGGTGTCTACACTTCCCGCTTTCCAGTTTGCATGAAAGAGGTGGGTGTACACTTTAGTGCCTAAATCAGAGCCCTCCCCCTGAATCTGCTTTTCCCCCACTGTCCTTTGTGCATCCCCTCCGTCTTCCAAACTTTCTAGTTATCTGCTGTTAATAAGCATACTCAAGAAGCAGTATGCCTTTTTTTAAAAGTTAAGCCCCTTTTAACCCACAGCATCTTCAGATGGAATTCTCCTCTTTCCCTTGTCTCCAGAGTCAAATTCCTTGAAAGCTTTGTCTATTCTCACTCCACTTCTTCACTCTCCAGTCACCTTCAATATACTCTAATCTGGTCTCTGTACTGAGAGTTGTTTTTTTCCAAAGGACAGAGGGAATGATGCTTTTTCAGCCAGCTCTTGCAGCAGTATTAAAACACTCTCTCATTTGTAGTGTCTTTCAAACAGTTCTCATGCTCAGCTTCTGTAATTTCACACTCTCCTGATTGGCATCCCATCGCAAGTCCCTGTTTATATTCCTTTCTGGCTCCTTGCCAGCCTCCTGACTAAGACATGATGAAGTTCTGTAAGACTTTCCAAGTCCTCCTCTTTTGCCTCCCTACATTCTCTCCCCGGATGTTTCTTTCCAGCCTCTGGTTTCAATTACCCTCAGCATGTTAATGCTCCTTGCCCCGGACTCCTCTGCTGAGGGCCGTATCATAGATCAAAATGCTTACTTGACATCTCCACTCAGATGTCTCAAAGGCTCCTCAAGAGCAACACAATCAAACAAGAATTTATGAGAATCTGCACCACACTGGCTCTCTCCCACTGTTACCCATACCGGTCATGCTGCCCTTTTGGCCCAGACCCCCCAGCTTGCTTCCCCGGCCTTCAACCAGTAAGGTTGGTGGACTCTAATCCTTAAATAATTACAGGTTTATTTTGTAAAAAACTACACAGTGTCTCTTTTTCTCTTAGTATATAAGATTAGAAAGCAAGCTGAAAAATAGAAAGTATAACTCCATAGAGAAATGTTATCAATTTTCCACTTGTTTGGCATCCTGCTTGCCAAGAAGTATTTCCAGTTTCTTTCCTATGTTTCCTATTGGGTCTTTCACATCTATCCTCCATTAAGGAAAAGTATATTGTGTATGTAAAATATATTAATTATCAATGTTGTTTCAGCTTCCACCAGTTTCCTTTTCTGTTTAGTCCCTGCACCATTGTGGGTGAAAAGTATGCACAATGCAACTGTATTTTGTAAAAGTTTATTTATTTTGGGGGGGGGGGGAGGGTCAGAGAGAGAGAATACCAGGCAGGCTCCATGTGGTCAGTGCAGAGCCCAATGTGGGGCTCAGTCTCACAAACCATGACATCATGATCTGAGCCAAAATCAAGAGTCAGTCGCTTAACTGAGTGAGCCACCAGGGCGCCCCTGCACACTGCAACTCTTAGGCTACACGGCTGACATGTTAAGGAGTGACAGTTTTCCATCACAGTAGCCATGTCTCTAAAAAAAAAAAAAAAAAAAATTCCAAATCGTGCTTACAGAACTCACTAAATTTATGTTATGGTCGATGTAAATCTTGCCTGTATAAGTAGATGCAAAGAATCTTGTAGAAATCATTCTTTTAAAATATTTTTGTCGATAACATCATGTTTTATCATTTTAATTCAAATCCCTATCAAAATACCAACAGCATTTTTCACAGAATTATAACAAACAAACCTAAAATTTGTATGGAACCACAAAGATCTTCAATAACCCAAGCAGTCTGGAAAAAGAAAAACAAAACAGGAGGTATCACAATTCCAGATTCAAGTTATATAATAAAATTATAGTAGTTAAAACAGTATAGTATTGGCATAAAAATAGACACATAGGTCAGTATAACAGAAAACCCCAAAATAAACTTACAATTATATGGTCAATTAATCTTTAACACAGTAGGAATGAATATCCATTGGGGAAAAATAGTTCCTTTAACAAATGGTGTTGGAAAAACTGGATAGCCACATGCAAAAGAATGAAACTGAACCATTTTCTTTCACAAAAATTAATTCAAAATGGATTAAAGACCTACATAGGAGACCTGAAACTATAAAAATCCTAGAAAAAAACACCGTAACTTCTTTGACATTAGCCATAACAACTTCTTTTTAGATATGTCTCCTGAGGCAAGGGAAATAAAAGCAAAAATAAACTCTTGGGACCACATCAAAGTAAAAAGCTTCTGCACAGTGAAGGAAACAACCAACAAAACTGAAAGACAACCTGCTGAATGGGAGAAGATACTTACAAATGACATATCTGGTAAAAGGTTAGTATCTAAAATATCTAGAGAATGGATACAACGCAACAGACAAAATCCAAATAAACCAATTAAAAAGTGGGCAGAAGACAGCAACAGTCATTTCTCCAAATAAGACATACAGATAAAGACACATGAAAAGATGCTCAACATCACTCATTATCAGGGAAATGCAAATCAAAGCTGCGATGCATTATCACCTAATACCTGTCAGAATGGCTACAATCAAAAACACAAGAAGCAACAGGTGTCAGTGAGGATGTAGGAAAAAACAAGTCCTCCTGCATTGTTGGAAGGAGTGAAAACTGGTGCAGCCACTGTGGAAAACAGTATGAAGATTCCTCAAAAAGTTAAAAATAGAACTACCCCATGATCCAGTAATTGCACTACTGGGGAGTTACCCAAAGAATAGAGAAACACTAATTCAAAGGGATATGTGCATCCATGTGTTTACTGGAGCATTATTTATAACAGCCAAACTATGGAAGCAGCCCAAATGTTTACATCATTTTATGAATGTATAAAGAAGAAGTGAAGGATATATATATATATATATATAGATATATATATATAGGGATATATATATATAGGGATATATATATAGAGATATATATATAGGGATATATATATATATATATATA
>NW_024412434.1:30351952-30375820 GCF_014898765.1 Herpailurus yagouaroundi
ATATATATATATAGGGATATATATATATATATAGGGATATATATAGAGATATATATAGGGATATATATATATAGGGATATATAGAGAGAGATATATATATAGGGATATATATATATATCTATATATACAGGGATATATATATATAGGTATATATATATATAGGGGTATATATGTATATATAGGGATATTATACAGCCATAAAAAATAAATCTTACCTTTTGCAAAAACATGAGCGAGAAAGTGTAAGAAGTCAGAGAAAGACAAATAGCATAGGATTTCACTCATGTGGAATTTAAGAAACACATGAGAGAAGGGGAGAAAAAGAGGGAAATCAAGAAGCCAATTCTTAATTATAGAGAACAAACTCATGGTTAGTAGGGGAGAGGTGGGCTGGGGAATGGGTGACATAAGGAATGAGGATTAAAGAGTACACTTATGATAAAATAAAATGAAAATAAATCATTCTTCCAAAACTTATGTGTTGATAACAATCATGTTTTATAATTTTATTTAAAGTTTTTGAACAGTATGATTTCAGACAGTATTTCGTAAGCAGTCATGAGCCGTGATAGCAACTGTGTCACATTAATATGAGTTTATAAACAAAATAAGTATAATTACATGAAATTTGAGAATTATTTCTGCCATAATATGTTCATTTTCAAGTAATAATAGTTTTCTTAAAATTGTGTATTTTATACAGAATCCATCTTAGATTTTAAAACACTTTTGAACACTCAGTAAAAATACCTAAATTGTAACCCAGTTGTATCTGTCAATACAAAAAAAAAGTTACAAGTCTGCATACCACACACAGTTATGAGAACAGAAATTGCATCTGTCTTCTTTTTTTTTTAATTTTAAAAAATGTTTATTTTTGAGAGAGACAGAGAGCAAAAGAGGGACAGAGAGAGTTGGAAACACAGAATCCGAAGCAGGCTCCAGGCTCCAAGCTGTCAGCACAGAGCCTGACGTGGGGCTCGAACTCAGGAACCGCGAAATCATGACCTGAGCGAAGTCAGACACTCAACCGAGTGTGCCAGCCAGGCACCCCTGCGTCTCTCTTCTTTATGATAGTATCGGGTCTAGAACAATGTTCTGTCCATAATAGTCCTCCATAAATGCTCAGTAAATGAACACGCACACACATCTAAATTTGAAAATAAGAGTTGAATGTTATCTAGAATAATGCTTCTCAACCTTTTGCAGCACCAGAATCAACTAGAGGCACTGTTAAAACATGGATTGGTGGGGGCCTGGGTGGCTCGGTTGGGCGTCCGACTTTGGCTCAGGTCACGATCTCGTGGTTTGTGGGTTCAAGCCCCTCATCAGGCTTCCTGCTGTCAGCCTGTCAGTGCAGAGCTGGGAGCCTGCTTCGGATTCTGTCTCCCTCTCTCTCTTCTCCTCCACCACTCACACTCTGTCTCTCTCTGTCTCTCAACAATAAGTGAACGTTAAAAAAATTAAAAACAAACAGACATTGATTGGTGGGCCATGCATCACAGAATTTCTGATCCAGTAAGTGTGAGATAGGGACTGAGAATTTTAATTTGTAACCAGTATCTGGGAAATAACAGACGCTGCTGATCCAGGAAGCACACCTCGAGAACCAGTAATCCAGGGCGTTGCCATTTATATGGAATTCAGTATTATATTTAATGTATGAAGAAGAGTATGAAAAGGAGCCCCAACAACAAAATGAACTAATTTCAATTTCTTTTGTAATTTATGTGCATTATGTTCAGCACTCAAGTAAAAAGTAAGTTGTGTAAAATAGAAGAAAAAACTTCAGGAGTTAAGACATCGGGTTTTGAGGGGTGCCTAGGTGGCTCAGTCAGTCAAGCATCCAACTTTGACTCAGTTTATGATCTCACAGTTCGTGAGTTCGATCCCCACATGGGGCTCTGTGCTGATGGCTCGGAGCCTGGAGGCTGCTTCGGATTCTGTGTCTCCCTCTCTCTCAGTCCATCCTCTGCTCACACTCCGTCTCTCTTTCTCTCAAAAATAAATAAATTAAAAAAGATTTGGGTTTTGAAAAGGAGCATCACAGTTTATTATATATGTTAAGTGCTGAGACCACAATTCTTCAGGATTTTCTGGTAGTGCATGAAATAACATCAGTAGATGTTTGATTTTTCTCAAGCCATACAAACTGTAGATTATCCTTTAAAAACAAACAACCAAGACTTTTAGTCTGGAAAAGATGACACAGACTTGTTTTGCCTTAATTCTTCCCATGAAGAACAACTATAGTTCCTACAAATTGTTCATGAAAGGGAGTTCTGAAAGATGTGAGAGGAAGGCACATTGACATGGGATCCCAGGATTGAAGGAACAACACAGCAATAGCAGATAAACCAATTTTACTGAAGGAATACTACAAAGGCTCTGAAAATTAAACTGTCAATGCAACCACAATCCACAAAAGCAAGTCAGAGCCAGTTGCTAAACTTAAATAGGATAACCACTTGCTGAAATAAAAGATTTAAATGGGATCTGGAGTCTCCTAACATAATAGGCAAAATGTCCAGGGTACGATGAAAAATAACCCATCATTCCAAGAACCAAGAAAACACGCGACTTGAATGAGAAAGGTAGACACCGGATGCCAACACCCAAGATAAGTATTAGTATTGTGTGTCAGTGAATTTAAAGCAGTCGTCATAAGGTGCTTGGACAATCAATTACTAATTCTCTTGAAATAGATGAAGAGTGGAATTTCAGCAAGGAAATGGAAGCTATGAAAAATAACTAAATGGAAATTATAGAACTAGAAGATGCAATGACAGGGGAAAAAATTTTGCTGCATATACTTAACAGAATGGAGATGACAGTGGGTAAGATCAGATCAATAAGTGATCAAAAGAATCTACCTAATTTGAACAAGGGCAACATAAACTGAGGAAACCCCCTCCCCCCAAAACAGAGACTAGGCAAAAGATCCGGTGATTGTATGATAAGAGAAAAAAAAAAGGGGGGGGGGCTGAAAGACCGCTGAAATAAAATGGTGGTATAATGGCTGAACACTTCCCAAATTTGGTGAAAGACCCAATCCTGCAGATTGAAGAAGCTGAGCAAACTCTAAACAAGATAAACCCAATGAAATGTGTGCCTAGATGATAATTAAACTTCTGAAAACTAAAGACAAAGAGGAAATATTGAAAGTTGTCATAGAGAAATGACACATTAACAATAGGGAAGGAAATGCAAGTTTGAATGACAGTGGATTTCTCACTGAAAACCATAGAGCAGGAAATAGCAGAAAAAATTGTCAAGTACTGACACAAAAGAACTGTTAGCCAAAAATTCTATATCCACTGAAACTATCATGTAAGAATGAAAGAGAAATAAGACATTTCAGGTGAAAGAAAGTTAAAGATTTTGTATTTCTCAGACTTACCCATAAAGTTTATTTAAAGGAGATTTTTTAATCCAAAACAATGTGATAAAGCACCCTGTAGCATTAGGAAAGAAGAAAGAACATGTTAAGAGGAGAAATACAAGCAGATACAATAGACTATATTTTTTCTCATGAGTTTTATAAATTATATTTGATGATTGAAACACAAATTACCTCACTACTAGATACCCAGGATAATGATATTCAAAAGTGGGGCAAGACCTAAATGGAAGTAGATCTCCAGACTTCATTTGAAATAGTAAGCTGATGATACCATAAGGCTGTGATATGTTAATATGTACATTGTAATAACCACAGAAATGACCAACTACAAAACTATTCAAATAAATACATTCAAATATCTATAAATCAAGATGGAATCCAAAAAAAATGTTAAACTGCAAGAAGTTAAAAAAAGTAGAGAAAAGGAACAAGAACCAGGAAAAACTAACAGGGAACAATTAATAAAATGAGAGACATTAATGTTAATATATTAATAATTATCTTAAATGTAAATCATAGAAGTTCATTAATCAAAAAATAGATACCGGTGGAGTGGATTTAAAAAAACGATATGGAGGTGAGAAGAAGCACATTTAAAATTTAATGACATGAGTAGGTTTAACATGGAACAAGATGTGTCATGTAAACATCATCAACAAAAAGTAGGAATGGCTATATTAGGATTTGAAAAAGTCAAGTTGAGACCAGGGAAATTACTAGAGACAAAGAGAGGTAATATATAATGATAAGAGGATTCATTCAGAAGGAAGACATAGAAATTCTAAGTGTGTGCACTAAGCAACAGAACTTCAAAATACAAGAAGCAAAAACTGATAGAGCTGAAAAGAGAAATAATTCCACAGTTATATTTGGTACTTTAAAACCTCTCTATCTGTACTTTTTAGAACTATTAGAGAGGAAATCAGCATCACAACACTAACCCTATCCAACAGAATCTAGTTGACATGTATATCACTCCATACAAAAATAGCAGAATACACACACTTTTCAAGGGCCTATGAAGCATTTACCAAAATCAGTCATATCTTGGACTATAAAACAAACCTCAACATATTTAAGAGAATTGAAGTCCCACAGAAAATTTCCTCTGACCATAGGAGAATCAGCTAGAAATCATTAAAGGGTATACAACAGGAAAATCTCTATATGTGAAGATTATACAACACACATGTCAAAGAGGAAATCACAAAGAAATTAAAAATGCTTATACCTGGATAGATATGAAAATACAAAATATCAACGTGTGTGGGATGCAGCTAAAGCAGTGGTAAGAGAAAAATTTATAGCACTAAATTGTTTCATTAGAAAAGAGGAACAATATCACACAACTCTATGGTCAATTAATCTTTGACAAAGCAGGGAAGAAGATCGTCTCTTCAACAAATGGTGTTGGGAAAACTGGACAGCCACAGGAAAAAGAATGAAACTGGACCACTTTCTTTCACCATACATAAAAATAAATTCAAAATGGACAAAAGACCTAAATATGAGACCTGAAACTGTAAAAATCCTAGAAAAGAACACAGGCACTTCTTTGACATTGGCCATTGCAGCATTTTCTACATATGTCTCTTGAGGCAATGGCAGCATTTTCTACATATATCTTCTGAGGCAAGGGAAATAAAAGCAAAAATGTACTATTGGGACTATATCAAAATAAAAAGCTTTTTCACAACGAAACTAAAAGGCAACCTAGTGAATGGGAGAAGATATTTGCAAATGACATGTCCAGTAAAGGTTAGTATCCAAGGTATATAAAGAATTTATGTAACTCGACACCCCCAAAAACAAATAATGCAATTAAAAATGAGTATAACACACAAATAGACATTTTCCCAAATAAGACATCCAGATGGCCAACAGACACAGGAAAAGATGCTCAACATCATTCATCATCAGGGAAATGCAAATGAAAACTGCAATGAGATGTCACTCACACCTGTCAGAATGGCTAAAATCAAAAACTCAAAAATGGCAAGTGTTGACAAGCACGTGAAGAAGGGGAACCCTCTTGAACTGTTGGTGGGAATGAAAACTGGTGCAGCCACTGTGGAAAACAATATGGAGTTTCCTTAAAATGTTAAAAATAGCACTACTTTACTATACAGCAATTGGACTACTAGGTATTTATTCAAAGAATACAAAAATACTAATTGAAAGGGATACACGCACACTGATATTTATAGCAGCGTTATCTGCAATAGCCAAATTATGAAACAGCCCGAGTGTCTATTGACTGATGAACGCATAAAGAAGATGTGGTACACACACACACACACACACACACACACACACACACACACACACACAGAATATTACTCAGCCATAAAGATGAATGAAATCTTGCCATTTGCAATGACATGGATGGAGTTTGAGAGTATTATGCTAAGTGAAATAAGTCAGAGAAAAATACTATATGATTTCACTCATAGGTGGAATTTAAGAATTTCTTAAATTGAATTTCAATTCTTAAATTGGAATTTAAGAAACATAAATGAGCAAAGGGAAAAACGAGAGAGAGAAGCAAACCAAGAAAGAGGCTCTTTTTTTATGTTTATTTATTTTTGAGAGAAAGAGAACACAAGAGGAGGGAGGAGCAGAGAGAGAGGGAGACACAGAATCTGAAGCAGGCTCTGGACTATAAGCTGTCAGTACAGAACCCTATGTGGGGCTCAAACTCACAAACCATGAGATCATGACCTCAGCCAAAGTTGGACACTTAACTGACTGAGCCACCCAGGCACCCAAGAAGCAGACTCTTAAGTATAGAGAATAAACTAATAGTTACCAGGGAGGAGGTAGATGGGGTTATGGGTTAAATAAGTGATGGGGGTTAAGGAGTGCACTTGTCGTGAGCTTGGTGATGTAGGGAAGTGTTGAATTACTATATGGTACACCTGAAACTAATATTACACTGTATGCTAACTAAATGAAATTTAAATAAAAACTTTTAAAAAAAGAAAAGAGGATCAATATCAAATCAATAGTCTAAATTCCTACCCCAAGAAACTAGAAGATAGAGACAAAAATAATCACAAAGCAATCAGAAGGAATTATATAGTCAAGATAAAGGTAGAAATCAAATTGGAAAAATAACATAGAGAAAATTAAATAAAAAGGCATTCCTTTAAAAAATAATAAAATTAACAAACTTTTTTTTTTTAATTTTTTTTTCAACGTTTATTTATTTTTGGGACAGAGAGAGACAGAGCATGAACGGGGGAGGGGCAGAGAGAGGGAGACACAGAATCGGAAACAGGCTCCAGGCTCTGAGCCATCAGCCCAGAGCCTGATGCGGGGCTTGAACTCGCGGACCGCGAGATCGTGACCTGGCTGAAGTCGGACGCTTAACCGACTGCGCCACCCAGGCGCCCCAATAAACTTCTATCAAGACTGACTAAAATGAAGAACAGGGAAGACACAAATTGCCAATATCAGGAATATAATGTGCTATCACTTCAGATCGAGAAGCCATTAATGGGTAATAAGTGAATGGTACAAGCAAGTTTCTGCTCAAAAATTCAACAACTTAGAAGAAATGAAACAATTCTTTAAAAAGCAAAATTATCAAAACTCAGTGAAGATGAAATGGATACTGTGAATTCACCTATAATCATCAAAGAAATTGAATTTATAATGTAAGAGCTTTGAAGAAAGAAATCTTCAAACACTGGAGAATTCTATCTGACATTTGAGGAATTAGCACCCATTTTCCACATTTTTTTTTTCCAGAAAATGGAAGAGGAAATATTAACTCTCTACCTACTTCCTGAAGCTAGTATATTCCTGATACCAAAACAAGACAAAGAGTTAAGAAAATGAAAGTGAAAAAATGATATTTGTAATGAACCAACACTCAAAAATCCCCAACAAAATATTTGGAAATAGAATACAGCGATATGCAGAAATATTTATATACCATAATCCAGTGGAAATTGCTACCGGTATGCAAAACTTGCTCAACATTCAGCAACACAACCCATCTTATCAACAGGCTGAAGAAGAAAATGATCTGATTCTATTAATTGATGTAGACAAACATTTAGCAAAATAATACACCCATTTACCATTCATGATAAATTTCTTGGCAAGTTGGGAATACAACTTGATAAAGAGCATTTTATAAAAAAATTAAACCAAAGAAGCCTTATAGATTGGAAAAGAAGAAATAAGACTGTTCTTATTTGCAAATGACACAATTATCTATATAGAAAATCCCAAGGAATGTAAAAAAAACAAATCCTAGAATAAGTTAGTTTAGCAAATCTGCAAGACACAAGGTCAACACATAAAAATCAATCACATTTCTATGTATTAACAGTGAATATGCATTTAAAATTATATTAAAAACATGATATCATTTATTATCACTTTGAAGGAAATGAAATACTTTTAAAAAAGGTTCTGAGTGCTGAGCATTACAAAATACTGCTAAACTAAATCAAACAAGTCCTAGATAAGTGGGGGACATACCGTGTTCATGGATCAGAAGAGTCAACATAGTAAAGATGTGTGTTTTCCCCAAATTAAGCTATAGATTCAATACAGTTCCTATAAAATCCAGGCAAAGTTTTGTTAAACAGAGACAAGTTTGTTCTAAAATTTGTATGTAAAGACACAGGTCCTAGAAAAACTATGACAATCTTGACAAGAAGAATGTTGTTCTAGAGATCACTCTAACCTCTGTAAAGGTTTACTATGTGTATAGCTACAGTAATCAAAATGGCATGCTATAGGCAGAGGAATGTATGTAGATCATTGAACAGGACAGAGAGCCCAGAAATACCTCCCACATAAAAACGCTTAACTGATTTTCGACAAAGGTGCAAAAGCTATTCAGTATTGGAATAAGTGAACATTCATAAGCCAAAAAGAAAGAACCTCCACATAAACCTCATACCTTAAAAAAAAATAATAAACCCTCAAAATTTATTATGCGCTTAAATGTAAAGTTATAAAACTGTTAGAAAAAATACACATATAGCAGAATATTTTGGGGATCAAAAGTTAGCCAAAGAGTTCTTATAATTGACATCAGAAGCACGATTCTCAAAGGAAAGACTGATAAATTGGACTTTATCAAAATGAAGAACTTTTGTTGTATGAATGCCCTTGTGAAAAGGATCAAAAACAAGGTAAACCCTTCGAGAAAGGATTGTAAGCCGTATATCTGAAAGACTGATAGAGTGCATAAAGAACTCTCAAAAGTCAACAGTAAAGAAACAGCCCAATGCAAAAATGGGCAAAAGACATGAAGAGACGGCAAATAAGCACAAGAAAAGATTTTCAACATCCCTAGACATTAGGAATAAGCCAGTGAAGACCGCAGTGAGATATCACTGTAACCCTATTAGAACAGCTACAATGAAAAAATAGTGAAAATACCAAATGTTGGTAAGGAAGTACAGAAACCGGAGTATTCATACATTGCTGATAGCAACGAAAAAGGCACGACCCACTGTGAAATCGTTTGGCAATGTTGTATAAGCCTAAACGTGCAATTAACATAAAAGTCAGTAATGGACTCAGGCATATATCCCAGAGAAGTTAAAACTTATTTTAACAGATAAAATGGTTTACTGAAGTACAGAGCAATTTTATTTGTAGTAGCACAATAACTGAAAATGGTTCAGATACATTTCATCAAATGGATTGTTAGATAAACTAAAACTTAATATTCCGTGGAATATTACTCAGCAGTACAAAGTAATAATTTGTTGGAACATGCAACAATTTGACAAATCTCCAGGGAATTATGCTGAGTTAATGAAAAAAAAGTCAATCCTAAAATGTTACATAACAGATTATTCCATTTATATAACATGTTTGAAAGGACAAAACTTTGGAAATGAATAGATTAGTGGATACCAAGGATGGAGGAAGGAGACAGGGGGAGATAGGTATGGTTACCAATGGGCAATATGACTCATCCTTGTGTTCAGTTCGTGATTGTGGTGGTGGATCTACAAATGTACACATGGGATAAAATTGTGAGAACCACACACACACACACACGCGCGAGTACAAGCACAACTTAGGTAACCTGAATAAGGTCGATGGGCGGAAAGAATGTTGATATGCTTGCTGTAATATTGTACTGTAGTTTTGCAAAATATTAACAGTGGCTGAAAATATTTCTTACGACTGCATATGAATGTACAATTATCTCAATAAAACATTTCAATTTAAAAATACAAAGACCCCAACAGACCAAGGCAAAACTTTTTTCAGGAGACACGTCTGAATGGGAATCAGTTGTTCTGAACCCAAGGAATATGCATTCGGTGGAAACAGATGTGTCCCCGATATCCGCCTATAAACACGAAGCTCAACCTGAAGTCTTAGAACTTTGTTCTAGCACTGTTCAGGCTCCCTTCCTGCCTCCATCGGTTTGTTTCACACATGGTTCTAATTAGGGAGCCGTTTCCTCTGCACAGCTGTCCTCAATTTAACAAACCACAGTGACGCGCAGAGACAGAACAGCCTTTCTCATCTTCGGTGAAGACATCTCTCCCTGAAGCCAGGAGACTTAAATCTTTGGACAGCTTTTATGAGTGTATTGCAGACCATCAAACACCTCCAGCTGAAAGATAACATACCCCACTAGAAAAAAAATGAATTCTCGAGACTAAAGAGTAAGCCACTCCTAAATTTATAAACTTGTAAATTTATAAGCTTATACATTTACAAACTTAAGAACAACAATTACAAAATGAGCAAAAGCATGTTGAACTGAACTTTGAACTCTATGAGTGAACTTTATAAAATGCATAAAGTGCAAGTTTTCTTCTTGCCTTTATTTCTGCTACCATGGCAACTTCTCTTTATAAACATGCTTATTGGTTGTTTCTGATTGTAAAAGTAGTATGTGTTCAGCGTGGAAGTAGAGAGAAGCAAAAAACAAAACAAAACAAAGAAACCAACCCCCCCCCAAAAAAAAACCCAAAACAAAAAAGCCCAGAGAAGAAAATGACCTGCAATCATAGCTCAACCACACAGCAGTAACCTCCATAATACTTTGTTTGAATTCTTTCAGACACTTATTTTATTGATAGATGTGTATACATAACTGAATCTAACTACACACAGGTGTTAAGGTCTTCCTTGATGGATTTCTCCAGGCAGGTGCATTCTGGAACCGTGACCCCGATCCTGATAAAGAACACTTCCGGGCTGCCAAGAGGCCTCGGCTTCCTCCCACCAGTCGTTAACTCCCGCCTCAAGGTAACCACTGTTCTGACCTCCAGGCAAGAGAATAGTTATGCTCGTTTGGGATTTCATGCGAGAGGAATGTACGCTTTTGTGTCTGGTAACGTGATCTCAACATTAGGTTAGCCAGCCTCATCCCGTTACAAGTGACAGTGGTTGGCTCTGTTCCTCAACTGTGATAATGCTCCTTCTGCTATCTACAGCCGTTCAGTTATCCCTCTACTGGGATGTATATTTAGGATGAATCCATTGCGGGGTTGTTGTGAACGGTGCTGCTTTAACATTAGGTCTCTTGGCAGACAGAAGCGCTCCCCTCTATTGGGTACGTAGCTGGGAGTGAAATGACTCAATCAGAGGGTGCGCATTTGTTCCGTGTTCATCGATACTGCCAATTTTTGAGAGTACCAGTGGCTTCCCATCCTTGTTGACACCGCGTGTCCTTTTCATTTTCGTCAGCTGGTGGTAACATAATTGTAGGCCAAAATAAGAACATACTGAATCTGGAAATTTGTATCTTGTGTGTTACAACATAATCATTCACATGGATTTATTCCTTATCCTCATGAAATCCTTAGTTTTGACCTTCGGTTATGGTAATCTCTGCAAGCTCGATTAGCTACAAAAACCCAAGTAAAAATGACTTTCAGGAAATGCTCACAGAAAATGTCTGAAGTAATCACACATATTGTGGAATTGTAAAGTTGTTTTTAGTATCCCAAACAGTCTGTGTGTTGGGGGGTGGTATGTGTTTGTGTGTATATTTAAAATAACGTGTGTATCCCGCAAAAAGGCAAATTTTATTAAGAAAACGATGCCATATTTTGGTTGGCCTTAACTTATGAAAGAGAGTTTTCAAAAGAATGACATTTTAAAGGTATCGTGCCCTGCATTAGAACATGAGGATTCATAAAGTGATATGTGAGGTTATACAAATATAAATTTGCTGTAGAGCACATTTTCATCATTTTTGATTTTTTATTTTCTTTTCAACTCTACTTTCCTGTGACCATCTGTATTGTATTCTACCATGAAAGTAATAAAAAGTAACGTAAAAATCTTCATTTAAAACCTGCCAGAAACAAAAATTTAAATTACTAACATACTATATTAAGAACTCTATTTATATCATTTTTATTATGCATGCAACACTGTGTTGCTATTGTTTTATCTCCTTTTTACCTTTACTTTTTTCTAGCTTAGAGATTTCCCCGCTTTTTTCTCTTTGTGCTTTTGTGTTTGTACACATACAACACATTTTCTCTTCTGCTAAATACCTCCTGCATATTAAGGGGGGGTCAAAGGGGGATATACAAAAATTGGTTCTAATCTACAAGGACCTACTCCTTCAGATTTTTCTCTTAGGGAAAGGTGTAGATATAAACACACATTTTTGTTAACTTGCACATTTCAAAACTGTCTGATTCAATTACATAATCTAAGCAGGAGAGTAACTGAGTGATAAATCCTGAAGTTTCCTAGCTCATGCTAGGATTCGACTCATAACAAAAGGTGCTGGTAATTGCCTTTGAAGCCATGGGGGGTCCTGGCCTGTCTAGCTCAGAGTGCGTTTCATTTCACACCCTCTGTAGTTGTGACTGAATGAATCGCCTCTCCGATTCTGTTCCCAACACTGGGAAGTGCAGGATTAGTTAGTCACCTGCTTTCCTTTTGATACTCACTTGATTTAGAGATGAGGCCAAAGCCACATTTTCGCTGATTGGAGAGATTGCAGAAAGGACCACTCTATTTGATTCCAGAAGATTTTGATGTTAATCACCTCGTACATCTGGTTATTTCCTGCAACTCCCATCATGTTCTCACCAATAAAGACAAAAGAAAACAAACTATAGTTTTTGAAAGTCGAAAATGCAACCAAACCATTTTGCATCCTGGATTTTATAAGTGATTTTTTTTTTAGGAATGCAACTGTTTGGTATCTATTGGGTCAATAAAATTCAGTAGTATTTTTGTGCCAGTATTTTGGTATCTATTGGGTCAATAAAATTCAGTAGTATTTTCTGACACATTTTGGTCCGTTACCCAGCTCTTTTGTCTACGGGGTAACCAAAATAAAACTTAACATAAGATTTTAAGGTATGGAAAACATATTGCATGTGTTTCCACATACACAACTTCCAAGAAAACTGAAACGAGAGAAATAAGCATAAAGAGATCAGTTTCTCTCAGGCACATGGTGCTGCAGTGTAACAAGCTTTCAGGGCTCCGGGACCCTTGGCTAAGAGTATATTTTCATAGCTGTTAGGATGAATATTCATAATACAGCGAGCTCAGACGTCCCACTACCAAATGCCGTCTTTCCCCAAACTTGTTTTCCCTTGGGGTACTCCCATTTCTGCTAGCACCGGAACACGGCGGGGCATCGCTGCGTTCTCCCGAGGAGCACATCCTAGACCAGCAGCTGGAAGTGTACTCATCCCTGACGGGGTGCTGAGCTCGTAGGGATGGGCTCCCCTTCCGGGCCAGTAGAAAGGTGAGGGCATCGTTCCATGAGGAATATTTTGTCTGGACAATGTGCGAAGATCCTATCGGTGGTCCATGCAAACTGCAGAACTGAGAATCAGGGATGCCTTCCCCTGGTCCCCATTGTGGCCGGTGACAATTTGTAAGGCTCTTGTCTCTGAAAGGGAGAACTGACAAAATTGATACAGAGGTGTGGTCCTAATGATCCTGGAATATCAAACACATTTTTAGGACAGGAACCCTCACTCAGGAAGCCAGAAAGTTTCAAATGGAATACAAGATGAGGGCTATGTGGAAGGAATCAGAAGCCTTTTCGCCTGTCAGAGTGCAAACAGATGCTAGATAAGACAGCATCATATCTGAAAAGGATAGGACAATTTGTCTAGGTTTCTGGAAATAAGGATTAGTCCTAAATGCTTGGGTTAGAGACTATAAGCCTTCTTATGAAGATTTCATATTAGATTGTATATCCTGAGAGAGAGTGCAGAATTCTAGAGAAAGAGATGGCCAAGTTTAGGACAAAGGCAATAAAACAAAAAAACAAAAAGAAGAAGGTTGGAGTTAGGAAGTATTTAGACTGAAACAGATAGAGTGGTGGTGGTGGGTCGGGAACCACGCTTTAGAGGCAGGAGTATTACAGGTTATCTGAGTTTTCTGTGTGGTAAAATTTGAACTGTTTTATGTTATACATGCCTTTATATTCTCCACTACCTTTCATCCGAAGAAAAAGAAATACCTAAGGATTGTGATAATAAGTTTGAAGGGTGGAGCCAATTTATAGAAGCCACTTGTTCTTTTCATGCATTCGTCACACACTTTAGAGGTTGACAAATGCCGTCTGTACGGGGGCCATATTATTTCTGTCGGGTGGGGACCCGGTCTGAGAAGAAGGCAGAGAAGCATGTACCACCACACTTGGTCAGCAAGGTAGAAGTCTGGGGTCCTGCAGAACCCTCGCTCCCCTCTTCCCCTGTTGGAACATATGAAAAGTTCCAAGCATGTTGGTTTGTTTCTTACAGCAGTTCTGGCCTCTGGCATCCAGCAGGATTGGGTTTGTAATGCCCTTTTCCCTGGTGGGGAGGGGGGATGTAACTGCCTCCACCTGTACCTGTTCCTCCCCTTGGACCCGTCATATACACCATTGTCAGATTTATATCCTGAAAATACCACTGATGACATTGGTTGCTGCATAGCCATACCTTTCTGTTCGGAAATGTTTAATCTGTATTAGCAATCTAGGCCATTCTATTTGTGTTTTGTAAATATTTGATATTTTGGTTTGATATCTCAATTATCTACTCGCCAAGAGAGATACAGAAAGTGATTTTTATCATACTGACAGTCTTTACCGAAGCATCTCCAGGTAATGACGCTTGTCTCCCTCAGCCTTTGAGCAGAGAGGTGTTGGCATGAACAGAGAAAACCATTCAGCCAAAAGGCTAACGGGATTGCTTGGAGCCCAAGCAGTTTAGGCAGGACACCAGATGGGTGGGCGTCTGTCTTTTGCCAAATCATGAGACTGGTGAGTAAAGACTGACTGACTAGTTGTGAGACAAGAGAACATTCTCCGAGAGGCTTACCTGGATCAACACAGGCGTGCATATTCGCACACAACGATAGAGATTCTCTTTCCTTATCCCCTCCTTTGAAAACCTCTGGGCCTCCAACGTCGACCTCCATCAGAGTAGACAGTATCGTCCTCTGCAGAGGACCTCAGGCCTGCCTTGTTCTGTCCGGTTCCGATGTCACAGCACCAGAACTGTAGTGTTGGAAATGGTCTAGCGACCCAAGCTGCCTTGTGTGCTATCAGCTCAGCCTTTCCTTGATGAAAATTCCCATGCCAGGTGGTTTCTACAGGAATGTGTAAGCATTATTATGTTTCTGCCATGAAACTGTGTGCAGAACCACTTCTAATTTTTTATTACATCTCAGATGTTGTGCTATATGCAGCAGTTGGTGTAAAACTCACCAATCAGTGGTTTTTAAAACTATTGTTATAATTTTGGCTCTGTTTCTTTTTCAAATGGAGTGTTTACATCCTCAGATTTTTAGGTTGAATTGTTTCTAAAATTTGAACTTGAATATAGTAATATACTGTTTGGATGAAGGGTGGTGTCCATTTTTTCTTAAAAAAACAGAATTTAGTCTTTGAATCAAATTTTGGTTTTAATATAGAATCTAACCACTTTCTTGAATGGTCATCTTGGTGCTGAATTGTAATCTGCATTTCACAGTTGTTTCCATGGGTATGACAAGGTCAAAAAATTGATTGCAATATGAAGATGTTTAACTCTCAGTGCATTAAGTGTGAGCTGTAAATGTTCTAAATCAAACATTGAAATGTTCTAAACGTTTTAAAAATTACAATAAATTTTCTGATTTTAGCACATGCTTTCTAAGAGCGCAAGGCCAGCAAGGTTTTTTGTTTTTGTTGTTTTAATGTTTATTTATTTTTGAGAGAGAAAGAGAGAGACACACAGTGTGAGCAGGGGAGGGGCAGAGAGAGGGAGACACAGAATCCGAAGCAGGCTCCAGGCTCTGAGCTGTCAGCACAGAGCCCAGTGCAGGGCTCGAACTCACAGACAGCGAGATCATGACCTGAGCTGGAGTTGGACGCCCAACCGACTAAGCCACCCAGGCACCCCCAGCAAGGTGTTTTTAAGATGAGTTTATATCTATTTCAGTAAAATGGTAAAGAATTGCTGCTGGTAGAAAGGAGCATGCACATTTTAGCATCATATAGAGGTTTAAAAAAATAGTGTTAAGTTACTTCACCAGAGAAGACACACAGGTCGGAAACAAACTCCTGGAAAGATATTTAGCATCATACGTCATTAGGAAACTATTAAATAGAACAAGAATGAGATACCACCACACAGTGATTAGAACGTTCAAAATCTGAACACTGACAACACCAAGGGTGGTGCTGGCGAGGGGTGTGGAGCAGCCGGGGCTCTCACTCACTGCTGGTGGGGATTCAGGACGGTGCAGCCGCTTCCAGAGACAGCATGACGGTCTCTCACGAAACCATAAGCATACTCTTGCCATCGGATCCCGCAGTCACGCTCCTGGTATTTACTCAAAGAAGTTGAAAACCTGTGTCTGCATAAAACCTGCACGTGGATGTTTCCAGCAGCTTTGTTCGTAATTACCCAAACTTGGAAGCATGTACTGCAGTAGATGAACGGGTTAAACACACACACACACACACACACACACACACACACACACAAGTACGGTCCATGCAGACAATGGAACATTATCCAGTGCTAAAAAGAAATGAAGAGACATGAAGCCATGAAGAGACATGGTGGAAACTTAACCGCAAATTACAAAGTGGAAGAAGCCAGTCTGAAAAGGCTACACACATGTGACCCAGCTTTATGACATTCTAGAAAAGGCGGAACTAAGGAGACGACAGAGAGATGGGTTGTCGCCAGGGGCTGAGGGGAGAGGGGGAAGGATGAGGACTTGGAGCACAGAGGGTTTTGAGGGCAAGGTAGTTATTCTGTGAGATACAACAGTGGCGGGTGCACGTCAGTTACGTTCGTGAAAACCTATGGGAAGAGGGAAGCACGACACCAGGAGCGGACCCAAGTGTAAATTATGGATTTTGAGTGGTAACGGTGTCTCAGTGCAGATTCATAGAGAGTAACGAGCGGACCATGTGCTGGGGGATGTTGACAGAGGCTGGTGTGTGTGTGTCGGGGGGTATGCAGGGTATCTGGGAAATCCCTGTCTCTTTCCTTCAATTTTGCTGTGAACCTAAAACTGCCCTAAAATTAAGATTTATTTTAGTTATGTAAAAATACTCCTGCTGTAACTAAATAACAGCACATGAAATGATGGTTTTTAATCCAATGATTGCAAACCATCCTTGCGGCCAAATATTCCATTACACACACACCTCTAAAAAAATAAACCAGTAAACTATGTCAAAGTATTTGTTAAAGTAATTTTGTTTCCAAATTATTAAAAATGTTATCCAGTTTGCATCACATTGTATACCTAAAACTGCTTTCAGGTTATTTTATTTTCAGAAGAGTCCGCTAGTCTGAAGAGCCCAGGAAGTATAATCCCAAAGGTCTATTTTCTGTCATGACATCAGATTGTAGCTCTGACTAGTGATGGTGGCGGCTTGGGGTGCATGCTGAAGATTAAACACACACACACACACACACACACACACACACACACACACACATAAATTAAGCTTCACAAAAATGGTTTCCCTTTTTTGTATCATAATAATTGTCCTTACTAGTTCCAATGTCATCTGTAACTTTGTGGACCAATATGGTACCTGCTGCTCCGGTGCCTTTGAAAGTTGCACAGAGGAGGGCCAGCCTTGCAGCTGCGGTTGGTGGAAGCCTTGGGTTGCCTCCCAAGTACTTCCGGCAAAGACTGCAGACTTCCCCAGGCAGCTCTCTCTTTTAAGAAGTCTTGATTGCACAGAACCCCGAGGTATAAGAACACTCATGCCCGTCTGGCTAACAAAATGTTGGAATGAGCAGAGCATATTTGTAGCAGGCCAAGTATGAATTTCCAGGTGTTGCCAACATACACGCCCACCCAAACTGGGCGTGCACTCCTGTGGGGTGCCATGACACTTTCAGTGTCCAGGTTGTTCCCCTGTGTCCTCTCTGTCCTTGAGAAGTGACCCAAGTTCTCATCCACAAAGGATATTAGAAGGATGACTCAGCAACAGATACAGAGCTTCACGAGTTTCCGACCCTTCCTGCAGAGGGGATGATGCTGAATTTTTAAAAAAAAATTTTTTTTTCAATGTTTATTTATTTTTGGGACAGAGAGAGACAGAGCATGAACAGGGGAGGGGCAGAGAGAGGGAGACATAGAATCGGAAACAGGCTCCAGGCTCCGAGTCATCAGCCCAGAGCCTGATGCGGGGCTCGAACTCACGGACGCGGGGCTCGAACTCGCGGAGCGCGTGACTGTGACCTGGCTGATGTTGGACGCTTAACGGACTGTGCCACCCAGGCGCCCCTAAACCTTCCCCCCAGTTTTTTTTTTTAAAAAAAATTTTTTTTCAATGTTTTTTTATTTATTTTTGGGACAGAGAGACAGAGCATGAACGGGGGAGGGGCAGAGAGAGAGGGAGACACAGAATCGGAAGCAGGCTCCAGGCTCTGAGCCATCAGCCCAGAGCCCGACGCGGGGCTCGAACTCACGGACCGCGAGATCGTGACCTGGCTGAAGTCGGACGCTTAACCGACTGCGCCACCCAGGCGCCCCAATGCTGAATTTTTAATTCCCCATTACCTGCAAGCGTATCTGCCTCCCAGACCATTGTTGTGGAAGCAGACAAACACCAGACCACACCAGGTGTCTGGGCCAGTTCTCATTCTGACCGGTGGGAGCAGAGGAGATCTCTGCCATGCTTGCTGTGACCTGATGTTGTATGATGGCAGGGTTACATGTCGCCTCTGTAGGAGGTATTCCGTCTATGCAGCTCCAAGTTACCGAAAGTTACCCAATAATAAGATCTAGACTTGATTCCCTAGTAGAACAGCAAGAGTTAGGAGAGACAGGCTGTGTTTACTAATAGCGTTGCTTTCTGAGATACGAAAGACATATCTAGGGGCGCCTGGGTGGCGCAGTCGGTTAGGCGTCCGACTTCAGCCAGGTCACGATCTCGCGGTCCGTGAGTTCGAGCCCCGCGTCGGGCTCTGGGCGGATGGCTCAGAGCCTGGAGCCTGTTTCCGATTCTGTGTCTCCCTCTCTCTCTGCCCCTCCCCCGTTCATGCTCTGTCTCTCTCTGTCCCAAAAATAAATAAAAACGTTGAAAAAAAAATTTGAAGAAAAAGAAAGACATATCTAATTGATAACGTATTGCACTCTTTGGCGTATGTTTTTCAGTATGTAATATATTATATTACTTTATTATTATTATTTATTATTGTATATTACTTTATATTATACTCTTCAATTCACCCTTCAATTCCTCACTGGATTGTAGCACCAAAACACTTCTTTCAATTAGCCCGTATTTCAAAATATGCCTAATACCTATTTTTAAAGGCTCAAACATTGAAAACATTTTCAAATGGTGGTTTGCAACGTTTTTAGAAAGAAAAGTTTCCAGACTTATTTATTTATTACAGTTTCTTAATTCTGAAATACGGATTACATTTCAAATATATTACAATGGAAAGTATACATGATGGAGGTATGGTTTAAAGGAGAAAGTTAGGACAGATACCCATATGCCTGCCACTGAGCACTAGAAACAATTTTACCAAGATTATTGAAGCCCTGATGACATAGCTAAACATCTTCAGGGGTGACAAATGTGTCCTAAGTTTGTGTGTATCATTATTTTGCTTTGCATTAAAGGTTTACCTCATGTGTATCCCCACGTAATATATTACATACATTTGAAATTTTAAAAAATGCAATCATGCAGTAATTTTCCTTTTGTAACTTTTACTTTTTTAATGTTTACTTATTTTTGAGAGAGAGACAGAGCGTGAGTGAGGGATGGGCAGAGACAGAGGGAGACACAGAATCTGAAGCAGGCTCCAGGCTCTGAGCTGTCAGCGCAGAGCCTGACGTGGGGCCCGAACTCGTGAACCATGAGATCATGACCTGAGCCGAAGTCAGTCGCTCAACCAACTGAGCCACCCAGGCGCCCCTATGACTTGCTTTTTAAAAACAAAACAAGAAAAAAAACTCCCACATTGCATTAAATCACTCTCATCAATGCATGTTCATTCATGCATAATGGTCCATTGTAGAATTATAATGCAGTTTATTTGTCCATTTTTCCTATCAATGGATGTTTAGATGTTTTCGATTTTTTTTGTGACACAAAGCTTGAATGCCTTTTAGCGCATATGTGCAAGTTATTCTTATGATATATAACAGCACCATGAAGCTCATTTCTCTAAGCACATCTCTAAATTCAACAGGAAATCCAAAATTGTTTCCTAAAGTAGCTGTGCCAATTTTTACTCCCACCAGTGAGCAAGACTTGATATTGTCAGATTTTTTTTTTTTTAATTCCCAAGCTGGTGGTTGTGAGATTATATTTCATTGGGATTCTATCTGCATTTCACTGATGATTAATGAGGCCGAGCAAGCATCTTTGTGAGATGTCCACTGGTTTTACAAATGGAATTGTCCTTAAAATTCCTGTGAAAGTCCTCTTTCAGTCTTGTTTTGCATGTTTCCTCTTAGGATATTTCTGGGGTTTTTTTTTTTCTGTATTTTTTTCTAAAGGTTGAAAAGTTGTTTTTTATGGTCATGTCTTTTAGTACATATAAAATTGAATACTTTGGCATGGTGTAAAATAGATGTCTCATGTTTTTCACATCTAGTTAAGCAATTATTAGCATGCCATTGAATAGATCAGGTTTTTCCCAGGGATCTGCGTAGCCGCCTGGCCTAGCTTTCCCTTTATGCCTCATCTATTTCTGGGCTCTCTGATCTTTTCATGGTGGGTTTTTCTATTCTGGAATTCTAATCATGATAGCTTTCTGTCAATTCTTCATACTTGGTGAAGGGAGAACCCCTACCCTTACCTCAGCCTACTTCTTCTTCTTTGGAAATGATTCGGATATTTTTGGGCCTTCAGTTTTTCATATATATTGGCAAACAGATTGCACAGTTGAGGAAACAATATCTAGGAAAAACACAAAAATAATGTCTAGAATTTTTGTGAAATTACATTAACTCTATGGAACAATTTGGAGATAATTGCAATTTTTATGGGATTCAATTTATGTAAAATCATGACAAAGCTCTCTATGTATTAGACGTGGGGTACCTTGGTGGCTCATTCAGTTGAGCGTTTGATTCTTGATTTTGGCTGAGGTTATGATCTCACAGTCTGTGGGACTGAGCCCCAAGTTGGGCTCTGTGCTGACAGTACGGGGCCTGATTGGGATTCTCTCTCCCTCTCTCTCTGCCCCTTCTCTGCTCATGCTCTCTCTCAAAATAAATAAATAAACATTTTTTAAAAAAACTATTTAAAAAAACCTCTCCATATATTAGACATATTCAAGGATTTTTTTGTATTACAAATAATTTTATAATATTCTCCAATTATTTCACACATCTTTTAAAATAATTCACATTTAGATAACTAATATATTTAGATCTTCATAAAAAAAAAATGTATCCTTAAACAATCTATGATGTTTTGTTGTCGACACCTTTCATTATTTATTTCCATGTCTGAAAGCACCGCTAATGTGTCTTATCAATTCTAATTATATATTTGTGTTTTGGGCTAAAGCCATTGTGTCATTCCTAAGTAATGGCATATGTGTGTCTTCTTTTTTAATCCTTGTTTGATTTTTTTTCTAATTATACTGTAGCGGCTAAGATGTCCAGGACAAAGGTGAAGAGAAAAGCAGACCGCCCTGTCTTGTGTACGGACTGCTAGAGAGTAGAGGGAATAGTTGCATTTAACCATAAGACATGAAGATGGTTACCATTTTTTTCTTTAATACAATGTTTATTGGATTAAAGAAGCCGAATTCTGTTCTCACTTTGCTAACATTTTTAGTGTGATTGTTCAATTTTATCACCTATTTTTTCTGTATTAATAAATGATCACTTAGAGATGCCCAGGTGGCTCAGTCGGTTAAGCATCCAACTTTGGCCCAGGTCATGATCTCCCAGTTCGTGGGTTCCAGCCCCACGTCGGGCTCTGTGCTGACAGCTCGGAGCCTGGAGCCTGCTTCGGATTCTGTGTCTCCCTTTCTCTCTGCCCCTCCCCCGTTCACACTCTGTCTCCCAAAAATAAATAAAACATTTAAAAAAATTTTTAAAAAATGATCATTTAGCTTATTTCTGTCCTTTGTTGATGTGGTAAATTACCTTATTTTCCTTACACTGATAAACTCGCTGGGACGAGAGTACATTGTTTTCGATGCACTTGTGAGATTGGACACCCAGTTTTCTGTACTTAACGCTGCATTACTCTGGTTGTGATAGCTGTAGTTTGTCTCATAAATAAGACTGTTTCCCCTTTCTATATTTTCTGAGATTTCTCTAAGAACGGTTTTGTTTTCTGTACGTTTGGTAGGTTTAACAAAACTCTCTGAGGTTGTTATTTTCTTGGTGGAAATATTGTGAATTGCTGAGTTAATTGCTTTAATTGATACAGGGTTATCTATGCTTTTATTTCTTCCTGAGATAGCATTTTGCCAGGAGGGTCTTAAATGTCTAATTTGTATGTTTGCTTATTTATATTTTTATTAATTCCTCACTGGGTTTTTTGGTGTGTTTTGTAGATGCAAACTTTTCAAATTTATTTTAGGTGTGTCTTTTGTAAAGAGCATATGGTTAGATATTTTTAATTGAGGCTGACAATCTTTGTTTTTCACTGGATGATTCAGTTCTTTCCCATTTATGGTGTTTACTGTATATTTAGATTTATTTCCACCGTCTCATTTCTGCTACTTCTACATTTTACTTTTCTTCTTGCAGCCCACTGTTTGCAATAGTTGAGCAATTGGTGTGTCCCCGTTTTTATTCTACCCTTTAAAAATTTATAAGTTCAATTTCTGTTTGCTTAAAGTTACCCCAGAAATTTTAACGTGCCCATTTTACTTCATGGGATCAAGATTTAAGTGCTATTCGTACCACACTCTTAGAAAAGTCAAGAATCTTGAACGCTTCGACTGTGCTCAGCTTCTGCAGGTCACATACTTTGCTTTCAGATAGTTTGGTCTTATTCTGGCGAAACATTATCTTATTGCTTCACACACACATTCTTAGCTTCCTTCTCTCCATACCTCCTGACGTCGTTTTGTCCATCTGGATTCAGTCTGCTTTTTTCTGAAGTACATTCTTTGAATGTATCTCTGTAACACAAGTTGGTTGGTGATGAAACTCTTCAGTTTTTGTCTGAAAGAAAATGTATTTATTTTGTTCTCATTCTTGAGTTCACTGAATACGAAACTCCAGGTTGACAGCTATTTCTTTCTCAGCATTTTGGAGAGACAATTCCCCTGAATGCTGGCATTAGGTGTTTCTGTTCATTTAATTGGCATTCCTCTGTGGGAAACCTGTCTTTCATGTTATTCCGTAACATAAAATATCCTCACTGCCTTTGGGGCTGTAGGGCTTGCCTCAGATTTACAGGTAGGAAGTCAGTGGGCTCACCGGATTTGCACTCCCAAAAGAAGTTTCCGGCAGCTGTCTCTGAATCTGGCCTCTTCCCCACGATCCTGCTTCTCTCTGTCTGAGATCCCCTTTGATAAATCTTAGGTGTTCTCAGTCTGTAATCCACGTTTCTGCACACTTCCTTTTTTATAATTTCTCCTTTTTCCTTTTTCCGATCCACATTCAGAGAGTTTCTTTTATTCACCACTCCCCCCCCTCCCCCCCACCAAGATACACTTACCAGTGCACTCAATTTGCTTAGATTTACACACATACTTGATCTCAAAGTCAACTACTATATTCTGTTTTCAATCTCAGTGATTGTTTTTATTTGTAAACTTTCTGTAGGTCGTTTTTCAAGTCTGTTCCATCATTTAGTGGCCTCTTAAACTTTGCTCATATTTTTACATCCACATTTTCATGATTTGTAAACTTACTTCTTTTATTATGTCAGAAAATGAAAATATCTTCAGTGCTTGCAGTCTGATGCTCCAAATCTCAGCGTGGAGCTCCAGGGTACTTTTACGGCGAGAGCATTTGTGGTCGCTTGTACCACACACAGCTCTAAGCGGGGTCTGTTTTACGCGAGAATTGCGTTTTCCTTTCCCCCCGACGCATGA
>NW_024412434.1:30380820-30410304 GCF_014898765.1 Herpailurus yagouaroundi
GGGGGAGGGGCAGAGAGAGGGAGACACAGAATCGGAAACAGGCTCCAGGCTCTGAGCCATCCGCCCAGAGCCCGACGCGGGGCTCGAACTCCCGGACCGCGAGATCGCGACCTGGCTGAAGCCGGACGCTTAACCGACTGCGCCACCCAGGTGCCCCAAGACCTACATTTTATTTATTTATTTTAATTTTTTTTTTCAACGTTTATTTATTTTTGGGACAGAGAGAGACAGAGCATGAACAGGGGAGGGGCAGAGAGAGAGGGAGACACAGAATCGGAAACAGGCTCCAGGCTCTGAGCCGTCAGCCCAGAGCCCGACGCGGGGCTCGAACTCACGGACCGCGAGATCGTGACCCGGCTGAAGTCAGACGCTTAACTGACTGCGCCACCCAGGCGCCCCGTACAAGAGCTTTTAAAGATACACCCTAGCGCGTTTCCTCCGTGTCCCTCTCTGTCCTCTCCCTCCTGCCCTCACTTCTTCCCCCATCCTCTGTCGTGTGTACGTAGACATAGCGTGCATCTGTAGACTTATTTCATACAGCTGCCTTCCTTGAATGTTTCAGCGACTCCTCCACCATGATAAATTCAATAAAATTCAGTAGCATTTAAAATAAATTCTCCTAAAGATGATTCTGCAGGCTGTAGTTCTTGTTTTAAATTATGTACACATTCTATACATCTGGATTTCATATTTCTTTCTTTATCCATTTTTCAAAAGAAAAGCTTTCCCAGGCGTACTGTGGAAACGACAGCAGCAATGGCATGTGTTAAAACTATTACCATAAGACTCCAAGATCTTCGCAATCACTATCAGACCAGATGATTATTTTCTGTTAAATTTAGATCAAAATAACCTAGAAACTCTTCCTCCTTATTTTATTTTATTTTATTTTTTTTTAATTTTTTTTTCAACGTTTTTATTTATTTTTGGGACAGAGAGAGACAGAGCATGAATGGGGGAGGGGCAGAGAGAGAGGGAGACACAGAATCGGAAACAGGCTCCAGGCTCCGAGCCATCAGCCCAGAGCCCGACGCGGGGCTCGAACTCACGGACCGCGAGATCGTGACCTGGCTGAAGTCGGACGCTTAACCGACTGCGCCACCCAGGCGCCCCTCTTCCTCCTTATTTTAAAGGGTATGTTGTGAAGTTAACATATAAATTCGATTGCACTTTTCCTGCACATACACCACATACAACCTCACATTTTGTCTAACGTACTTATTTTGTTATCGTAGAGTATTCGGTATAGACCTTTCACGCAACTTTCATTGTTATGGAAGCATTCCAAACATGCCGGAAAAATGCCGAAAATGTTGTCGGCTGTGCTTGTGTGTCCTCCACCAAGATGAACAAATTGCCACCGGCTTGCCCATGTCTCTCACATACTCTGTCACCCACACTGTCTCTTTTTTCCCATCCTTCTGTGTTTTTAGGTCTTCGTAAAACTGAAGAGATACAGCTCCAACTTGACACGACTCTTTTCACCCCTCACCTGCCCCAGGACTAACCGCTATCGGGAATTGTATTTTTGACTTTTCTCTCTCTGTGTCTGCGCTTAGAGCACGCAGACATGCATCCACAAATAATAG
The DNA here is from genome assembly GCF_014898765.1 of Herpailurus yagouaroundi. NCBI lineage: Eukaryota > Metazoa > Chordata > Mammalia > Carnivora > Felidae > Herpailurus > Herpailurus yagouaroundi. The sequence continues at coordinate 30,382,410 of NW_024412434.1, forward strand.
ACACAGCGGTGTTTGTAAAATGCACATACATGTTTTATCTTGTTTATGTCTTTTTGTGACTGTTTTCTCCTCTGTACTTCATAATTGGGAGACTTGGCTCTGCAAATACAGATTCGGTTCATTCATTGGAGCTGCTGTCTGACATGCCACTGCATGAATAAAACGTGTTATTATGTACCCACCTTATAAGCGACAGTTATGTTGTTTCCACTTTTCTTCCAGTTCAAACACCACCACAAATAGACTGTACACATTTACTGGTGAGCGTGTATGAGTGTATGAGACTAATCTCTAGGGCCCACGAGTAACCTCAAGAACGGTTTAGAACAGATGCATTTAAGACTTACCAGGTTTGCAAAATTGCCATCTCAAGCTCCTAGACAATTTACACTCTCTCAAACAGCGCAGTCTTAGTTCCTCCATTTGTGTCAAATTGTTCTTGTCAGACATTAATCTGTGCCTCTCATTGGGGTATTTAATTGTATTTTATTAGGCCTGTTTATATTTCTCTGATGGCTACTGAAACCGGTCACTTTTTGTAAGCTTTTTGGCAATTCCATTTCTTATCCTTGACTCTCCTTTTTTGTCTAGTTTCCTATTGTTTTTACAGTTTCTTTTTCTGTATATTTGTAAGAATTCAATATATCCTGTATAATAATCCTTTCTTGTTTATATAGACTGTAGACAAACTTTTTTAGTGTGTGGTTTATCTTATTCAGTTGGTGATTTTATTTTTCATGGGTATGGTTTGAATTTTAATAAAATCAAACATTGTCAGTCTTTTGTTTTCCTGTATACTGTTTGCTTCCTAAGATTTCCCTGAGAGAAAAGTCTCCTTCCCCAAATGTAACAAAGATGTTTTCCTACTTTTACTTCAAAATCATTATAATTTAAAAAAAAATTTTTTTTAATGCTTATTTATTTTTGAGAGAGAGAGAGAGAGAGAGAGAGAGAGAGAGAGCGAGCATGAGCAGGGGAGTGGCAGAGAGAAAGGGAGACATAGGATCCGAAGCAGGCTCCAAGCTCTGAGCTGTCAGCACAGAGCCTGATGCGGGGCTTGAACTCTTGAACTGAGAGATCACGACCTGAGCTGAAGTTGGACACTCAACCGACCGAGCCACCCAGGTGCCCCTATACCTTTTAAGAGCCATGTTTTCCAATTGTGCTGGCATTTGCAAATGCCATTGATTAATGTACTTTGACTGCCACAATGGATACAATTCTCTTATTAGTTCTAATAGTTTTCTGTAGCTTATTTTTAATTTTCCAAGTAGAAAATCATATGCTTAGTAAAATAGTCAGATTTTACGATTCTTTTTCAGTCTTTATAACTGATATTTCATTTGTGGGTATTATTGCATTGTCTAGAACCTCTGGATGATGTTAAAAAGTAACGGCCTTGTTAATCACCTGTCTTGTTGCCGACTTGTCCTAGAAATGTTTCTAAGATCTCACTGTTAAGTAGTATGGCTATGCAGACTTTTGGAATACCCTACCTGTGAGTTAAGGAAAACACTTTCTTCAGTCTTCCATACCTATAACTCCTTAGAACACCTGCCAGTACTGTGTATAGGTGTTAACTTTTATCAGAGATTTTTTTTTTAATCATAAAAGATTACCATATTTTAGTCTTCTTAATTTGTTAATGAGCTTGCTGATGTGTAAGGTGGTTTGCTGTTGCTGTTTGTGGGCTGTTGAAATCCCAGTAAGGTGTAAAGGGATTGAGAGATTGTCGGCAAGGCTAGTTTTTGGGTCAAAGTAAAGGCAATTTAGATGTTACATTAGGTTAATACTTAACCATTAACTTACTGAAATAAAAAAATCAAAATTTAAACCATAATGTAAAGGTATTTTTATAGCCTTATTAAATACCTTTAAACATTTCAAACTATGTAAATGTTATATATTCAAATTCATTTTTAATCATCTCAGTTGCCTGATAGATTTGCATTCCCAAGCTCACGGGTGGATATTAAAAATCTAATAAACTAATAAAGACAGCAATTTTTAATTTCCCTTATCTGTTTCAATACCGTTTACAAACTTAACAAGGTTTCAAATCATAACATATTAAAAATGTTTCACTTGTATCATTTTAAATTGGAATTAAAAATGTCATCTTGTTATATATTTTAATATGCTAATGGATGAATTTAAATACTTAAAATACATTTTTTTCCTGTTTCTATCAAAATTATTGATCTACAAGTTTAATTCACTTTGTCTCTATTAATCCCATAATTACTCAGGGTAGACAGACACACTTAACCACTAAGGAAAAACTTGTATCATCTTAAAGAATTGTGGGGTCACTTTCCCAAGGGAACTGTGGGTGTCACCCCAGACTGAGGGTGTTCGATGTTAGATCCAGTGCTGTAGACATCCAAGGATTTTCTTCCACTCCCACGCTCTAATTCTGAAGCCCTTTTCGTGGTCACTGTGTCATGTGTCACAGGCAGGGATTGCCACTCACCCCATTGCCAAGTCTGAGTTATAGCATTTCAAAAATTCTAAGTTTCCAGCCGTTTGGATAATTGCTTCTTAGTTGTCTATATGATTTCTGGCCACTGGGGCCCCTATGCTATGAACAAATAAATGTTATGTGGTAAACGTGGGCTATCTCTTATGGCTCTGATTTGCTGTCTCATTTACTAAGGTCATTTTATGAGAGTGGAGAATTAAATTGATAGAATTCCTGCTATTAACCCATATCTAGTTTGATATTATCTAAATCAACCATGTAGTATCATCATTTTTTGAAACATGGGTTCAGTCAGTATGCTAATATTGTAGATAAGAATTTTTACATTCATATTTGAAGGTGAGATTGTTCTAGAACTTTCCTTGCACATACTAACTCTCTTGGTTTGAAATCAAGGTCATTCTAGCCTTGTTTAATGAGTTGGGGAGATTTTCTATCTTTTTTATCTCTTACTTGCCGAGTTTGTAAAAAATTGGGACTACATTCCTTGAAGGTTTGGAAGATATTACTTAAGCTCATCTGGTCCTAGTGGTTTTTATTTATGGATACATTTTTACCTACTGATTTAACTACATGGATTTGAAAGCTCATTTCAATTTTCTATTTTTTCTCTTATACCTTCTGCAATTTATGTATTTTTGAAGTTGTCCATTCTATGTAAAAGTTTAAATTATGTAAAAGTATAACTTATTCATATAAAATATATTTTTCATTTTTAAGTATATGAGTTACCTGCCTTAATTTAACTTCTCTTGTTATTTACATACACTTTTTCTTTATTTTTATTTTTAAACTTTTTGAGAGTGTGTCTTTCTCAAACTTTGTAAAGAGTAAATTCTCCACTTTTTAACCCTTTCTACTGATACACTGTTTTCTGTTTCATTAATTGTGCTCTCATACTTAGTACTCTGTTATGCATTCCGGATTTTGAGGTTTATGTACGGTAACTTAAAATTTTTTTTGTTGTTGAAAATTTTACTCAGTAACTTTGCTATTCTAGTTTCCTAATATAGGCATTTAATGGCAACCTGTTTTTCTCCAAATACAAATTTAGTCATATCATATGAGCTTCTTTTTTTAAACACTGCTTACATTGTTTTTGCGGAGTTATGTTATCTATGGTGGTGTTCTTTGGTCAATGGATTATTTAGAAGAATTTTAGGATTTCTGAATTATTATTGTTTTCTATTTGCTATCTTTATTATTTTGGATTTCTTCTGTTAAGAAATCTATATTTAGACTAAAAATTGTTCTCTCTAGGTAAGATCTTTTTCTTTCTTTGTCGTTTTACTTTCCATGTGGAAATTCTCTGTGGCTTTGACGTTTGTTCCTGCCTCCATTTTCTCTAACCTAGTTTTCCAGAACACCACTGGCACAAACGCTGAGCCGTGTCGTCCCACCCCACCCACCTGACGATGATCTTGTCTCGCCGACCCCTTGCCAGTATTTCCTGGCATCATTTTGCACTGTCTCCCTGTCTGTCTTCTTCCGAGTCTCTCTTTAACTGTATTATACCTGCTTTTAGATCCATCCATTAAGATTTAAAGGCTGTATTTTTTAATTTAAATGCTACTGGGTTTCTGTTATTCTTTTTTCATTGTGTCTTATTCTTCTTTTAGGACTTCGATCATATTTATGACTTAAAGCATTTTAATCATATTCTTTTTATTGTGTGTTATGCTATTTTACTTTTTTAATGTTTATTTATTTTTGAGAGAGAGAGACAGAGTATGAGCAAGGGGAGGGGTAGAGGGAGAGGCAGACACTGAATCCAAAGCAGACTCCAGGCTCAGAGCTGTCAGCACAGAGCCCGACTCAGGACTGAAACTCATGAACTGTTGAGATCATGACCTGAGTCGAAGTCGAGTCGCTTAACCGACTGAGCCACCCAGGCGCCCCTAATTATATTCTTTTTAAAATAGTCTTTCAGATTTCCATCTTATTATTTCAGATCATTGAGTTTCAGTCTTGACTTGAGTTGTACACGCTGTCACTGATGTTATGTTGGAAGGCTGTTTTCTTAGTGAAGGTCCCTTGTGGCCTGGATCGTTGAACATCTCCCTTAGTGGATTTCTATTTGCTTTTGCCAAGAGCCCCAGGCAAGCAACTGGCTTGGGAATAATTCCTAAGTTCATGTCTTAGCTTGGTGGTTTCTGGGCCTTGTAAGTAGTGTAAATACACTTGCTCAAAACATATTCGAGGTGCATGCTTATGGTTTCAAATTCTACCAACTTTTTTTTCTTCCCCATGACTCAGGCTGAGAAAGGCCTCAGCGTTGTCTTCTATGTGTGCCTTTCATAGTATTTTAGTAAGTTAAATGTGTTCTGATGCTTTTGCTCATAATTTCATAATGTTTCTTGCAAGAGGGTTTTTCTCTTGTCATTATATCCACAATGCTGGCCCTGGACATCTACATATGCGTCTTAACCCAATTGGAAGCTAAAACTATTAAAACTACTAGGATGTCTAAAACATTAATGATTAACTTATCTCTACCATGCCCCTAATGACTAATGAAATTCTAAAAGGTTTTATGTTATTCCATTCCTCTTTCATTTCCATGACCACATTGGTTAACAAAATCTGTGCATGTATTGCCCTAACAATAAGGGAATGTTTGGGTGCCTCAGGTATGCCGTTATCTATGTACTTTTGAAGCAATAAGTACTTGCAGCACCTGGAAGGCCCTGTCGGTTAAGCGTCCAACTCTCTTTTTTTTTTTTAATTTTTCTAAACGTTTATTTATTATTGAGAGACAGTGAGAGATAAACCATGAGCATGGGAGGGGCAGAGAGACAGAGGGAGAGACAGAATCCAAAGCAGGATCCAGGCTCCGAGGTGTCAGCACAGAGCCCGACGTGGGGCTCGAACCCACAAACCGCGAGCCCATGACCTGAGCCGAAGTCGGACGCTTCACCGACGGAGCCACCCAGGCGCCCCAAGCGTCCAACTCTTGATTTCGGCTCAGCTCATGATCTCATGGCTTCGTGAGTCTGAGCCCCCTGTCAGGCTCTGCACTGGTAGTACAGAGCCTGCTTGGGATTCTCTCTCCCTCTCTCTCTGTCCCTTCCCCACTTGCGCTGTCTCTGTCTTCTGTCTCTCTCAAATACATGAATAAATAAATAAAGTTTTAAAAAGAAGCAATAAGGACCAGCGAAATGGTTCTCTACCCTACAGCTACAGAGGGTCGGTTCAAACACAGTTATCCGTGCGAAACTGGGATGCCCAAAATCTTTGTTAGTGTAAACTAGACGAGTGTTACTGAGCTGTTACATATTTTAATTATTGTATAGGTAGCATATGAAAGTCAAGGCATACAGCCACCAGATACTACAAAGACTGCACTTAGAAAATGACCCATTTCCCCATTTAAGAAAGCTGCCTTTTCATAACTGTATAACAACACAGCCATATATAAGATGGTATGCAGGGTCCCATGCCTGAGAATACATGAAATAATTTGTTTTTGTTTTTTTAATGCTAAAACGTTTGTTTCGGTAAGTGATGAAGTCTTACTCATTAAGAAATGTGTAACTTTCTAAGTAAATATGTCCTTTCATCACACTGAGACATTATTTCTTGCCTTTGGACAAATCAGTCCTTATAATTTCTCTTTTAAACCTTTCTAAGTGTCCAAAACAGCCTGGGAAATGTGTCTCAGAGCTGGTGAAAGCCTGGCTTACACACCAGACTAAGGCCACAGTCGGAATGTGGTATTAGAAAGAAGGATTAGGCGGGATGTGAGAAAAACCACAGGTGCTCAAACCGTAGGGCCTCGTGGAGCTCCCTGTGTGGGAAGCCATGCTGCCCGGGAAATACCCAAGGGCAGATGTGCTTTGCTGCTGCTTAGATTTCTGGCTTACCCTTTTCTTCTTTCACAGCTTGCTCTTCTAGGATCATGTATAGTGTCTGTAAAGCCCCGGTGCCATCTTGGTACATTGTAACGGAAGGCACAGCGACAGCCCAGGGCGTGGGCTTAGATGGGGCGGCTCCCTTTCATATTCTCCCTTCCAGAGCTCTGTTGTTGTGTTTAGAGTGTCCTGCCTCTGCAGTATCCTCCTTCCCTACTGGGTCTTGATGTCTCCTCGCTAACCAAAACCCACCATTGCAGGCCTCTCCAACTCCCGAGATCAACACCTACAAAGCATCTAAGTTCTAAATTACGTTTCATCTCTCCCCATGAAAAAAATGAAGTGAATTATTTGGCCCTGTATAAATAATTTCATAAGCCTAAAAATTGAGTCAACTTTTTCTCAACTTTTGTTAACCCCAGTGACCACTTATCATCAAAATATATCAGAATCCTTTCTTCCTGTCTCCTCATCATGGAGACCCATGAAAGAAATTCACCAAGATAGGTTTGTCCCAACAACCAGGGTGGATACCAAACCTGGGCACTCTGAGAAATAAGACATCCTATGAAAAATAATGTCAGAATCTGCAGAGCCAGAGTTACAGGTTAAATACAGCCACATAAATATGAATTTTGAGCCAACAAGATAAGATCAATGAGAAGTGATATTAGAATCAGTTATGGGATATTGTTGGTGGAGTAAGGAGTTACTGATGAAAGGGAGCATTTCCCTCAAATAATTTTGAGCCCAAAGGAACAAAAAACAGAGGAGAATCATACACTTCTGGAGACAAGTAGAATTGAACCAATTTTTGTCTTCAGACATAGCCTGAAATAAAATGCATCATCACATGTAGCCAGTATTGAAAACAAATGGAAAAAAAAAAATGTAGTTCTCACAAATGGTTACTTACCTACATCGCGAGAAACTGACCCTTCCTTCTGGGTTAGGGCAGATGTATGCGATTTGCTCATAGTCCCTTTGAGCATATACTTTCATTTCATTGCATTAGCAGGGGTTCCTCTGTTTCTGAGTTAAAGAGCCTCTATCCTGTCTAATTTCCTTTTCGTGATTTTAACCTCCCCTCCTATCTCAAAAGCCAAATTTACTGGAGTTGACAGTCTAATCCGAAGAAAAAGAAAATTGTGTGTCCTCACATACGTAGTCAAACCATCCTTGAAGAGTGACATCAAAATAGAGACTAGAAACTGGTTTTTATTGCTTGGCAAGCTTGGTAAAATTTGTGAACCAGAATAATATTCCAGACCAAATTCCTTTGTCTTTCTTGTTAGCTCTCTAGCGTTTGGTGAATATAGCATTCATACATACTTACATTCACACACATGTACATGTGCACATGCATATACATACACGGACAGACACACACACACACACACACACACACACACACACACACACACAAAGTCTCAAAAATAACCTGGCCGTTTTTTTCTAGCATGAAGTATAAGTTAAATTAATAAAACAGGCTTAACTTTTGGTTATATGTGCTTATAGAGTTGGTGCTGAAAACTCTCAGGTGGTGTAGGAATGGGAAACCTAAATTTGAGGTCTTCTCCAGTAGTGACAGGGAGCATAACATTGACCTTGCTGCAGCTCACTTACCAGCTCACTTGTACAAAACGGGGATGATGATGGTATCTTTCTGGGGCACCCAGTCCATTAAGTGTCCAACTCTTGGGTTCAGATCAGGTCATAATCTCACCGTTCATGAGTTCAAGCCCTGCATCAGGCTCTACCCTGAAAGCACAGAGCCTGCTTGGGATTCTTTCTCTCTCTCTTTCTCTCCCTTCTCCTGCCCTGCTCATGCTCTCTCCTTCAAAATAAATAAGTAAACTGAAAAAAAAAAAAAATAATGGTATTTTCCTCTTTGACTGTTGACAGACTTTCCCCAGGTCAATGTATTGAGAGCTGAATCGAGGCTGTCAGAAGCCACGGCACATGAACTTCATTTTACTTCTCTGTAGACCTCGTCACAAGAATTGTAGGTTAGGCTTCCTGACAGTCATGTCAGAGCTCTTGACCGCCGTGCTCGCTCTTGCACCACCTGGCACAACACCAGACACAAATAAGACGGAGAACAGATGCACGTCGACTGATTTTCATAGCACACAACTGTTCATTCCCTACTGTATTTCCCTACTGTATTGTCAGTTAAGCTCCCAGTAAATAGTAGTCATAATTGCTGACTGATTTAAATATAGCAGCATCTGGTGTTCCTCAGACTTATGATCTTTTAAACAATGGGTAGTGCAAAGAACAATATAAGAAGAGAAGAAAATGTTCAGTGTCTTAGTGTGGGTTCCCCAGAAGCAGACCCCGCGACAGTTCATATATAAGCCGAGACAGGACTTGTCTGCCTTTATCCATCAGGTGCCTTCCCTGCTTAGAAAGAGGAGGTAAGCACCACCTCATTTTGGATTGCCTTCCATCCCGTATCGTGCCGTAGTTGCGATAGGTACGTAAGAGTAAACAAAGAGATGATGCTGTTACCCACAGATATTTTCCTTAGAGAAAGTATGCATGTTCTTGGGAGGCTAACACTACAGTCCACCTGGAGAGTGTACAACTCATAGGACAGAGACCTAAATATAAAACTTACCGCATAGGAAAAATCCTAAGAAAAACAATCATTGCTAACACGTATGAATGCTCCCAGTGGCAGGCACCCTGTGTGAGCAGTTTACAGGTGTTATCACACTTGGTCTTCTTTCCATGAGGAGGCGCGGGGTCAGAGACTTTTGTATCCCTTCAGTGGTGAAGCCAGATTCTGAAGCAGATCTGTCTGAGCTCTTGCTCCGCACACTGACCCACAGGTCCCATGCCGCCTTCTTTATTTCCTTCCCATAGCACTACTGGCTACACATCCTCCTGTCCTGTCCATGCCCTTTGGTGAGCAACCAGCCCACCGAGGACAGAGCACTTGACCGCCACGCCCACTCTTGCAGCACGTGGCACAACACCAGGCACAAATAAGACGGAGAACAGATGCACGTCGACTGACTTTCGTAGCACACAACTGTTCGTTCCCTACTGTATTTCTGGCCAAAGGAAGGAAAGTCACAGTCACTCTTACTGCCTATTAAATGTTTAATTCTCCTGGGGCACCTGGGTGGCGCAGTCGGTTAAGCGTCCGACTTCAACCAGGTCACGATCTCGCGGTCCGTGAGTTCGAGCCCCGCGTCGGGCTCTGGGCTGATGGCTCAGAGCCTGGAGCCTGTTTCCGATTCTGTGTCTCCCTCTCTCTCTGCCCCTCGCCTCTTCATGCTCTGTCTCTCTCTGTCCCAAAAATAAATAAATAAAAAAAAAAAAAACGTTGGAAGAAAATAAATGTTTAATTCTCCTGCAGAGCTGACTCGGTCATAGGCAGGCTATATTTCTGTATTGCGTGTTTCATCGATGTGAGCTGGGGTTACACTTTAAAGTAGAAGTCCCTTCTAATCACAGAAAATATACTTTTAGTTCTAAATCAATGACTAGTTCAACATGTGAAATTTGCTTTCTGGTTTCAAGTATATCTCATTGGCCTAGACAGCTTGATACTTAAGATGATCCAGATTCCCTTTGTTTCCACTCTGTTCCACACCTATTAAACAGATGCTTTGGCAGAAGATGTTTGGAACATACATATACATCTACACACGCATGTGTACAGTACGGATTCACGTTGTCCACACGACCTGCCACTCATGCTTGATCGGGCGTGGTGTTTATGTTATTTTCTATCCCTTGGCAGTGAAACTTACAGGAGGAAGTGACGCAGCAATGGGGTTGTTAATGCCACCCAGGCCCCAGAGCGTTTCCTCCAGCACGTGCCAGTAGAAACTCAAGTTTAAGAGTAAATGTTCTTTGAGCGACTTGTGGGCAACTGTGATTATTCAGGAACAAACACAAGTTCATGAAAGAGAGGAAATGGAGGAGGAAGGAGGAGGCCGAAGAGGAAGGAGAAGGAGAAGGAGAAGGAGAGGAAGAAAGGGGGAGCCAGGACAGGCACTTTACTTGCACTAAGGAGCCAGAGAACCAGAGCCATGCGAGCACGTTGAAGTTGGTTTCCCCCTCATTTTCTTTGAAAGCTCTTTGACTAGATTTGGTGATGAAGGGTCGCTATGTAGGTACTAAAGTCAGTGGGTTTTTAAAATGAAAACTCACATCGAAAAGAGACAGAGGAAGGGAATTATAAAGAATTAGCTTTCAGTTTAGCAGCAGAGGAAATGGGATCTGTTTATAGAAGTAGACGTTGAAAGCACAGGGCTTACTATTAATATCTACAAGCATTACCTAACAGATTAGCTATTTTTGTTTCCAACAGCGGCTCCTAAATTTGTCCATAGATTAAATGTTTTCCTCGGAGGGCATGATGTAAGTCCAAAAACATCACAGTGGTTGATGGGATGTTTAACAAATGCACTTGGACGCCGGCCCTCAGTTACCAGACACTAGTAACTCAATCGGCCGTTTCTCATTTAGAGATTCACTCTTCCCCAGGTTCAGCCCACCTCCACCTAGAAATCTTCATCACGGACAGTAGCAGAAGCATCTGCTGTTCTTGTTGGTGGCGCTGGAGAGTGACAGTGCTGTGGCGGGTAAGCGGCCTTGAGCAGAGACACTCTGGCTCCTGGCCACCATGAGCATGGGACACCACCACTGGTAGCTGTGGGCTGACACGAGTCGCTCGGCTGTGATGCCCTGCCATCAGAGTAGAGTTTGATCATTTTTTATGGCAGAGTTTTATCTTTTTCTTCCAGACACTTTCTTCCCCCAAGTAGCCAGCAGCAGAAGAGACTAGGGAGGAAGGGGACAGGCAGCAGGGACTGAGAAGTCCTGTGAAGGGTGAAGGGGAGGGTGAGGCAGGCTGACAGAACAGCAAGGTGGTTCTCTAAGAGATCCCAGCCTTCCCTTCCCCTGTCTCCTGTTTTCATCGCCCCCCCCCCCCCGCCCCTTCTCCCGCTGAGCACCATTTTGGTCACTGGCCTCAAGCAGCATTTTACAGGACAGCTGATCCACAGCAGTCACGCAACGTGATGGTATTCAGGCAGGGGCAAACTCAGTGTAGGGGTTTAAGAGGATCCAACCCACTTTGGGCGCAGTGGAGAGAATGCATTTGGCAGGAGCTCAGGTCTGTAACATAAGAGCATAGTCATCTCATAGCCGCCCGTGTGCAAGACACTTACTAAGGCTCTGGAAGCCCAGTAACTTAAGTCCCCTTTGAAAGGGAATCATAATACAGAGGATAATGTGCCTACATCTTAATTTGGTCTCCATGATGCTTCCTTGATTTCTAAAAGAGCTACTCCCCAGGCTCCGTGGGAAAGAAGCTCTGGGGTATGTCCAGTAGATGCTCAGACCCTGGCAGCGTGCAGGGTCTCCATGCTGTGAGCTGCAATCCTGTCCTACAGGCCTGAACCAGATGCACCTCTCAGTGTCTACCAAGATTTGCACCACACGTGTCCAAGTCCCATCCAGATGACCAGGCACTGGAGACACTGAGGTCATTTTGGATGTGCTTCTATAGTTTGCCTTGGGTTTTCTCTCTATCTCTGGGTCTCGATCGATGCAATGTGCCCATCTGCCTTGTTCAGCACTCTGATCCTAGGGTCTGCACAGCATCTGGCATAGAGTATATGCTTAATGAACACTTGTTGAGTGGATAAATCCATGACTGCCTGAATTGGCAACAGCCTACCTAATACTGAAAGATAGATATCTGTGACAGGCAGGTAATGCATCTCCCTAAAGATGTAGGAGAGAGAAATTTTCATTTTCCTCTACCCATCTCAGGTTCATTGGTGGAGGCCCTGCCACGTAGGCTGATAGAGGACAGATTAACAAGACAAAACCAAACCAGTTTGTCGATGCGGGCATTGCGCACATACTTGAGCTAACCTAGTGATAACTCAAAAGGATGGTTAGAACTTGGGCTTATAGAGCATCTTCACAAAAGAACAATAAATCTGTAGAGAAGTGACAAGGTGAAGGAAAGGAATTTTGAGTTTCTAGGGCAACACATTACAGGAAGGCAAATATATCGGGAGCTAATGAGAACTAAAGGCTGGTTAGTGAGTTTGTTAAATAGATTCCTCCAGTGCTGTCTCTGGGCCAGTGAGGATCTAGAGTCATCTCTGCCAATTGGTTTTTGTCCTTCCTGGTAGAGAAGGGAGAGGGAGACACCTTTACAAATTTATGTCCCCCTTTTGGGTAAATGGTGGAAGGCAGAGAGCTTTTCTTCTATTTGCTTCTTCTCAATTATCTTCAGCTCAAATAGAGTGAACTTTACGGCACAGTGACATAGTCTTGGGTGGCATATTCTGCTCCCCTTCAATACCTACATCCTAATATAACCAGATCTATGACTATGTCAGGTTATGTGGCAAAGGATAACTATGCTTGTGGTTGGAATTAAGGTTGCTGGTCAGCTGACCTTGGGATGGAAAGGGTATCCTAGGTTGTACTGGGGGGGCCAGTGTAATCACAGGGGTCTTTCTGAGTGAGCCAGGGAGGCAGAAGCGTCAGAGTCAGGGAGAGATTTGAAAATCCTGCACTGTTGGCTTGGAAGCTGGAGGAAGGGGCCATGAGCTAAGGAATGCAGACCGACCGTAGAAGCTGGGAAAGACCAGGGTACGGACTCTGTCCTGAAGCCTTCAGAATTTACCTCAGGGAGCCCCAGTCTGGGTTGCTCGCCTCTGGAACTGTAAGAATATTCTGTTGTTCAAAACCACTGCCTCTGTTCCAATAGCGATAAGAAAACTATCAGGCATTCTTGTGTGCAGATCTCACCTCTTGAAAAGTTGTGTATTTAAAACATCTTTTTTGGTAACTTCCATATTCTTTCTTATTATTCCTTTTGTTCTACTTAAGGCACTGTTATTTTCCCCTTGTAATTAATTCATACTATTCAAAAACTTACTTATAAAATCTCCGGAGGAAATTATTTCATTTTAATATAAAACTCTGGCAGTTTGAAACTTAATTAAATTAAATACCTTTTGCTTAATTAAATTACATACCTTTTGACTCTCAGACCAGGATTGTAGCTACTGCATGTTTCCACATACGCCCAAAGCATGGGGTGGCTGATAGGGTATCTGAGCCCATGAAGGAAGATTTGACCAAATCGAATTATGCAGTCAGTTTGGCTTTGGTAATGCAGTTTAACCAAATGAAATTTCAAATAGCTTGGTATTGGTACTAGAAGACATTTTATTTCAGATGAAAAAGATCATCCTTAGAAGTTAGAACCGTGAGCCTTTCGTTACCTCCCAGAGAATAAACTCCTTACTCAACCAACATTCACTGGTCGATAATTACTGGTGCTCTTTTTTTTTTTTTTAATGTTTATTTATATTTGAGACACAGAGAGAGAGCGTGAGTGGGGGAGGGGCAGAGAGAGGGGGAGATACAGAATCTGAAGCAGGCTCCAGACTCTGAGCTGTCATCACAGAGCCCTATGTAGGGCTCAAACTCACGAACCGCAAGATCATGACTTAAGCCAAAGTTGGACGCTCAAGTGACTGAGACACTCAGGCGCCCCAATAATTACTGGTGCTCTTAAGAAGGGCTTCACAGTGCATCCATTACAAAGTGCTTGCCCTGCAGATGATGAAAATGAGGCCCAGAGTGGGGAGTTGATGTGCATGAGGTTGAACGGGCAGCTGGTGGCAAAGTGAGTCTTAGATCTCAAGCCAAGGAGCCAATAGGTTGCTGTCCTTTGCTCCATAGCATGTGTTACTGCCCTATATTTAGACACTTAATCCACCCCAGAAACACGGACGTCACGACAATTTCTTTTGTTCACCCATGGAAGCAGTATTGTTGAAATGTCACCTCGTAGAATCAAGGTATAAGTTCATCACTCTTACCCACCTACATTTCTTTGCTCTCACGTATGTTCATGTTCACAGGAAACACTTAGAGAAATGCAGCCTTCCAATATTCAAGGGCTTCATGAAAAATCTCATTTCCTATAGAGATATTATATAAAGTTCACCAAGCTGATGTAGAAAGCAACGATGTATTGAGAAAAATACCAAGAAATGGAAAAATAGTAGTGCAGACCAGATTCCATGAACTGAAGCAGAGAAGAAAAGCTTTTTACTTTTGTAGCCTTTTCTCCTAATCATGACTTGTGCTAACACCATGTAAGGGATAATCTGGAAACACATTGAGCTGCTACAGCATCAGTATTGGTGTCCCTGTCCCCCAGCCCCTCTTCATTTTGAAATCCCACCCAAATATTCTGCAAGCACGGGACCAGGAGCAGCTTCAGTCTCTCTTAGCAAAGAAAGCATCTCCGTTTTTGACTGAGTTTTCTATCTTCTCTGTCTGACTCTGCACCTGCATTGAAATAGGATGGTATAAATCAAATCTTCTAGGCTGTCTCTCAGACAGACTTGGGAGACAGCTCTCTGAGTAATGAACTGAGGGGAATTTAGTAGAACAAATCAACATACAAATGCACATTCGGAGGTGATTTATATGTGTCTGCATGACAGTCCCACAACATTTCACAACATTAAAATGGAGGAAGAAAAATAGAGGAAGTGGTAAGAAAAGTCAAACCTTGCAGGTTCAGCCATTAACCCCCACGTTCACTTCAAACGGGTTGGACATCATTGTCCCAGTCTCCCGAACAGATTTCTGTGCTCGTTACCTGACTGATGGGTTTGAAATCGTTTTTAAATGCACCAAACCTGATCCATGTGGTGCTTTGGGAACAGAACGCAGTAGCTAGGGAAATGCTGGTTGCTGTTAACGAGCATACCCACAGACACGCTGAGTGGCTCTGAAGTGATACAGTCTATTCTTCCTCAGAGAACACACAGAAATGGGTGTTCCTGGCTGGTCCTGGTCGTGGCTCTCCTCCAGGTGGTGATTCAGAGACCAGGGTCCTTACCTCTGTGGCTCCACCCACTTAAAGTTCATCCAGCGGCCATGCTCATGTACGTGAGGGTGGTTATGGGGAATACTGAGCATTGAGGATTGTGCCTTAAAAGCTTTATTTTCAAAATAAAGAGCATGTTGAAAGGGGTGTGCATCACTTCTGATCATAGGTAATTGGCTGTAAATTTGTCCCCCGACCACAAAAAAAGCCTGAAAAATGTGGTCCGGCCATATTTCCAGGAAGAAGAGAAAATGCATGAGTAGATCATGGGTCTCTGCCACTAGAAATACTGGCCCAGCTGGTCTATGAAGCATCCTGTGACTTCCCGAATAACCCTTTGGCTTGGCCATGTATCACAACTGATGGCAAACTTGAGTGGTTTTTAACAACTAAAAGAATAATCCTATTCCAGACTCTCATTTTCAATAAAAATAAAGTACAGGAAGGCAAAATAAGTCTTTGAGGATCATACAGTTTAGCTGGTAACAAAACCAAGACATTTTTTTAAATTTTAAAAATTCATAGCTTGATGTTCCTTCCACCACAAGCCATAATTCAGTATTTTATTTTTTACCATAAATTCTCTCTTGGACTCATTAAAAAGAGAAATTCTGAATCACTAGGAGTTTGAGGAAAAATGATAGAAATTTAAAGAATTGCTCTATTAAAAATGTATTGATGAGGAGCACCTGGGTAGCTCAGTTAAGCATCTGACTTCAGCACAGGTTATGATCTCATGGTTCATGAGTTCAAACCCCACATCTGGCTCTGTGCTGACAGCTCAGAGCCTGGAGCCTGCTTCAGATTCTGTGTCTCCCTCTCTCTCTGCCCCTCCCCTGTTCGTGCTCTGCTTCTCTCTCTCAAAAATAAATAAACATTAAAAAAAATTAAATAACTGTATATATTGATGAAAATAAGTGGCCTAATATTGAATAACTATTATTCGCACATCCTTTCCTTCGGAAAGAGACTACTGTTGAATGCAGACAGTCGTGTTCTTAGTTCCTCACTTTTTTCAGTACTTCACCAAATTTCGGGCAAAATCATTTGTGAATATTAGAAAGAGGAAGATAAACATGCAGATGATACAGTCCTGGTTCTGAACAAGGAGTGACTTCAAGAAGTAAATGACGTTAGCGACCACTTCCTGTCAGCAGGAATTGTTCAATGTCAGTTGTACTAAAACAGCATTGTCATTTTGGGGGTACTTTTTAGTATAGAAACAAAAAACATTAAACTCTGTTCACCAGGTTGAGTCATTTGTTGGGCTTAGTTGGACTTTCTAGGTAATATCCTCTTAGATTACTAAGAACTGGCACCATTCATTCATTGAGCCAAAAAATATTTACTGAGACCCAATTAAGTGTCAGAGGATATGCTAAACACAACATTTATGCCTAAAAGACGTGTGATCTTCTACAGAAGTGTCAGTTTGCTGTTTATTGGTTTCCTTGCTTGTGTTCGAGGCGGAGGATTGATCATTCCTCTCTTCAAATGGATTCAGAGCTAATAGTCACACCCATGTGGTAGGGGCCACAATGATGAGGTGCTGTGGACTGGACGTTTGTGTCTCCCAAATCCATATGTTGAAGCCTCAGCCCCTGTGGGATGGTGCTTGGCGGTGGGGCCTGAGAAGTTACTAGGCTTAGATGAGGTCGTGAGGGTGGGGCCCCCATGGCGGGATTAGTGCCCTTACAAGGGGAGGAGACCTCAGAGCTCTCTGGCACTTTGCCGCGTGAGGACACAGCACGAGTGCCCTCCCCAGGAACTGAGTCAGCGGCACCTTGATCTTGGACTTCAAGCCTCCAAAACTGAGAAACTCCCAGTTTTAAGCACCCCCAGCCTGTGGTATTCTGCTGTAACAGCTTCGGCTGAGACATGAGCCTTTTGTGGAGTTATAGTGGATGTTTGACAGAACAAAGGGCCTCTCTTGGGAGATGTTGAGGTCATGTCTGGCTGCTGGAGGACTTGGGCCCTACTTGATAAAATGCAAGGCTCTCCATTGACATGGAGGCAAAACCAGGCCATGTTAGTGTTTATAATGGAATGCAAATATGACCAAAACCATTTTCCTTTTTTTTTTTTTTTTTTTTTGTAATATAGCTGGATCTCATGAAAAGTGAGCTGTGAAACAGGGGCCTATAATTGCCTCTTGGTAAATGAAGGGATGTCAGAAGTTGTGCCAACTGGGTATGTAAGTCAGGGGCGAGCTTGAGAACCTGTGTGGCAGGTTTTCCCCCTGTTTTTCCCTCCTCGATTCTCTAGAAAAATACCTAGGGAAGGAGGAGCGGGTGTCTGCAAAGCCAGCGTGGTTTTCATTCATTTGCATGTAGTGTTTCTGAAGAACTTTAGCTCTGTCAGGCACAGCCGCGGGCCCCTAGAGGGACAGTGGCGGGGAAAGTGGACTCCTGCCTCTGGTGTGACCTGTCGTCTGGGGCTTCCTGACGCCTAGAGCGCGCCATTTTATCCTGATAGAATGTTCCAGCTACAGAAGTGTGTTCTTACTCTTGACTACTGTGTGGTGGGAGGAAATCAATAAGGTGCCCAGAAGTCCTGAATCACTGAGTTGCAGTGCACCTTGAAGCAGTGAGTGAGTCTCATGTTATGCTTTGACCTTCCACTCACCGGTACGTTTGAAGGTTTTCTTTCAAATATTTTCTGCCGTGTACAAAAACAAGATACCACGCTGGTTGCTGTATGTTACGTACAATGTGCAGATAAAATTGTGTGGCCAGGTCCGTGTACACATATGTTTTCTTCCCTGTAACCAGGAGCTGAGCAATAAAAACCGAGAAAGTGTGCAAATATCAACCCCTGATCATGGTGCTGTTACTAGGAGAATGCCCTGCCCATCTATGTGCCTTACAGAAATAGACAATTTAGTGGAAATTTGGGGGAGAAGGGATAGTGACTAAATTAAGTATGTAGGCAGTTTGCAAATCACACCTATGAAAAACGAGGGAGAAATATTTTTAAAGTATCTTTTTTTCTCTCATCCTACTTGAGTCTAAATGGGAGCATTTGACTATAACTTAAACAACAAAATTATTTCTGGACGGTTCATTTTAATAATTAGTAGTTCTTAAATAGTGGCCGTTTTGGATAAACTTATTACCCCAGGGTTCAGCTTCTTCTCCAGGTTAGCCAAGTATTTTTGAGTCTGGAAAGATGACTGGGGGTTACATCAAAACAAAGTTTTGTATGAATTCTCTCATGCTTCCTCATTTCGGGCCAGGCCAAACATACTGTCAAAAAGACTGTGCTGTGCCTGCCTTTCACCCTCACTGAGACATGGAGAACACCAGGGTCAGTTTCAGTGTAAGAATCTTATGCAGTGTTTTCCTTCTTTCTTTTCCAGCAAAGGACTATGTTAAGGACTGTGTTATAATGGTTTGAAATTGGGGTGGAATTTGAGATCTGCTTTTCTCTCCTGGCTGAGCTGGATCAGCTGTCCTTTGCTTATTTAAAAGGAAACATCGACTTTCCAATTCACTCTCTAAAATCGGTTGCTGTGGCTCCCTGCTGGCCCGGAAAGGCACCATCTGTTTGAAGAGTGCCAGTGGTGAGGAGGGGAGAGGCTGCGGGATGGCACTGGGCAGTCACAGTGCCGCTGGGAGGAGAAACGCCTCGTAAGTCCACGAAAGTGGGTCCCACGGGGCCACGCCAGGATCAGTCGGCACGGACTCGCACGCCCCGGTGGGGGGTGTTTAGAGTTTGTGTGGACAGACAAACTGATACGGAAGAGTGATGTAGGAGTGGGGGGGGGGGCAAACATGTAGGAGGAAAGCAGCAACAGTGAGAGGACCAGGCAGAGGTCAGGCCAACCCCCCAAAAGTGTTTTGTGGACATTTGCTTGTTAGTTTTGGTGGTTTTTGATCATTACTGGAGAATGTGAAGTTCTTGCCACGGTTCCTAAGAGCACACCATACTGAATCCTCGCTCTCTGGGCATTCGATAGCAGGATTTCCTTCTTCTGCTAGTGAAACAAAGATTCCATGTCTCGGCTTGGAAAACACTGCAAACCACTCACTCACTCACTCACTCACCCGGCAGTTTCTGGTGGAGGGATGTTCCTGGAATGGGTGTTTCATAGCGCGCGCACACACACACACACAATCACACATCCACCCAAATACATATACATGCCACGCAGAAACACACGCATACACACAAATACACAACCAAACACACACACCATCACACCAACACTCATGAACACGCCCAGTACACACACGCCTACGCACACAAACACATACCCACAAATGTATACACACAAAAACATCTATCACTCACCCATAACAATAAACAGCCAAATACACATGCAAACCTATACCTACACACCTAAACACAAACACAATGTACAAATACCTATATACACATATACCTACACATATGTGCACATGCGAAGTACACACACACATTAAATATACATATGCACACATATACACAACACACAATATCCACACACATACACACACACACGTGCATACACACACCAACACTCATATGCACAAGCCATACGTACGAAACACACAATTACGCTCACAACAAACACACACATACCCACACGTACCCACACGCACATGTGCACACACACATTTGGGAGATGGCCAGCCTCCCCAGGCCCCTGTGACCCCTTCCCCGGGCATCCCTGCCGCCTCATCGTGCTCCTGAGCCGCGGTCTGACCCGCAGGGTGCCAGCATATGCACACCTTCTGGAGTCCGTCTCGTCCCAAAAGCATTTTAACTTACAGACTCTGCTCTGAGACCACTGCTCGTATTTTCACGTGACCCTTCCAACGCCCTGGGTTACGAGATGAGCTGGGAACAGGCAGGTGGGGGCCGGTAAAGGTACAGACAAGGCTGCTGTTCGTTTCTTTAGCACCGTATCAAATACCCTGTTGTAGCAACAGCCTTTTTCTGTTTTCCCTCCCGCCTCCCTGGAAGATGACTCAGTCCGCACCCCAAGAAACCACGACACAATCACAACATTCAAAACAGCTTGCGTGTGACGGCTCAGTGCCCCGCTCTGATGCGGCCTCGCTCCGCTGAGTGCAAGCTAACGGATTCCTAAAAATACACCCTGACATGAGTCATCCTCTTCCAAGGGCTGGAGGATGTTTTCCCCAGAAAGGGTAAGGCCCCGAGCGGGCCCGCGCTTCTGGGGTGAGTCATGTGAGGAGCCCGCCAGCCGTGTGCTATGTGACATCTTCCACGGTCCCTGGCGCTGGGCTGAGGCCGCTGCACGGGGCTGTTGAAATGCGAGCCTCTCTGCAGCCGTGTCAGCTGTTCCTCCCACGCTGGTTCCCGAAACCACATGGTCCCGAGCCAGAGGAGAGGTGCTTCGGGGAGTGTGGGTCCCTCAAGATCCGCTCTCTCCCAAACAAGGGGGAGCGGGAAACCCCCAAGTCAGAAATAAGTGCCGCAGCTTTGCGCTGTAAGCGGGAAGCCGGTCCTTGTTAGAGCTGTCCCCTTTCTAGACACTTTGCCGGCAGAGAGAGTAAGCAACAGGTTCGCCCGGGGCCCCAGGGACACTGATGGATGGAGTGGAGCAGGTGCCGGGGGGCCGCTCCTACTGCCGCTCCTGTTACGGACCCCACGGCTGGCAGACCCCACACGGAGCTAGGGGGCAGGTGCTCGCCGGGCAGAAGGCCCCGCCACCTCCAGCAGGGGTTACACGTTCCTACAGAGTCTAGGGTCTCAGGCACGTGAGCGTGCAGTCAGGGGGAGGAGGACTTTTCTAGCACTCCTGACGCTTGACAACTTGAAAGACCATAAAGATCAGTTTACCCACAAGGATAACACAGTAGCTTCAGATCCTTCTTCGGAATAGATGGGGTATAATTATAAACAAACAAACAAAAAACACAAGCAAATGCTCACCCTGATCGTTATCTTGCACGATCAGTGGCGAATTCTTTCTTTGGAGATGTACTCTGTGAAGAGTGACATGGGCTGACTGACCCTCAGTGGAAGGGTTTGGCCTCTCGGTTTTCGGCAAGCAGGTCTCTATAATCCTAGTTTTCTGATTTAGATCAGCCAATATTTGGTTTCCAAATGAGAGTTCGCGACTATGCCACCATCGAAAAAAAATTCAAATTTCAATCAAACTTGAGAGCCATGTGTACAATTTAGGAATCAGACTAGCATCTCATAGGCTAAGAAGGGGTTGGAAGGTTATGTAGGGCCTGCTTAAGAATCTGTAGTTTTGAGACTTTTCGGTTACAAGCATGTCCTTCGCTAGGTAATCGCAAGATTTAGTGGTCAAGATAATTTTTAAATGGCAACCAGATGATTTCTCATTGAGTTGGAATTCACATAACAGAAAAATCACCATTTCAGTCTTCTAAAAATGTGTGATATAGTCACATTTAGTGCATTCATAATGTTGTGTGCCCACCACCTCCAGCTACTGTAGGAACGTCTTCACCACCTCAGGATGAACCCCCAAACAAGAGGGTCACTCCCCAGTTCCCCTTGCCCCCAGGCCCCGGCAGCAACTAACTTCTTTGTCTCTATGGGTTTGCCTATTGTGCATACTTCATATAAATGGGATGAAAATGTGTCTTTTTGTGCCTTGGCACCTTTCACTTAGCATAATGTTTTTGAGACTCACCCCATGTGTAGCACGAATCAGATGTTTATTCCTTTCCATGGCCGAGTAATATTCCATTGTACGACTGTACCACATTCTGTTTATCTACTCATCAAGGGACGTTTGGACTGCTTCTACCTTTGGGTGACTATGAATGATACTGCCATAAGTAGGCAGATACGTTTATGTGTGAACGCCCGTTTTCAGTTCTTCTGGGTGCTCACCTAGCACTAGAATGGCTGGATCAGAGGTGATTACGTTTAGCTTTTTGAGAGCCGCCACCCTGTCTTCCATGGCACCCTATCGTTTTACATCCCCACCCAAGACGTGAGCATCTTAAATTCTCCACACTTTCAC
Organism: Herpailurus yagouaroundi; assembly: GCF_014898765.1. Lineage (NCBI taxonomy): Eukaryota > Metazoa > Chordata > Mammalia > Carnivora > Felidae > Herpailurus > Herpailurus yagouaroundi. The sequence goes on from NW_024412434.1 coordinate 30,404,594, forward strand.
CAACACTTAGTACTGTTTTTAAAATAGATTATAGAGATCCTAGAGAGGATGAGGTGGCATCTCACTGGGTGACAGGTGACATGTTATCAAAATGTGATTTGAATTAGCACTGAAACGATTATATATTTCACAAGGGAAGGCAGACAGAACCATTATCTTTTTTCCCTTTTGTCTCATAAGACTAGTTAGGCCTGTTTAACACAATGGGTAGACTCTTGGCCGTCCTCGAGGTTAGGTGGCAGTGCGTGCAGGAAGAATCTCCGGCCGTGTGTGTTGTTGGGTTAAATTCACCATCTCCCACTACCCCTTCGATGGAGGGTTTCTTGGAAGGAGTAGTTGTGTATACTCCTACCCTTCACATCCCCGTCACCTTCCTGTTTCTCATCTAATCCCACTCTCCTACTTTTTCTATGCCGAAGAGCCATTTCTTGATGAGATCTCCCGTACTATCTTGGTTTCTGTCTTAGCGCTTTGGCTGCTGTAACACAATACCATAGACTGGGGGGGTTTATATAGAGCAAACCTTTATTTCTCACGGCTCTGGAGGCTGGAGGACCAGGGTCAAGGCACCAGCAGATTCAGTGTCTGGTGAGAACCCGCATCCTGGCTCATAGATGGCATCTTCTCACTGTGTCCTTATGTGAGGGAAGGTGTGAGGGGCGCTGTGTGGGGTCCCTTATAGGGACCCTAATCCTTCAGGGGGCCCCACCCTCATGACCTCATCACCTTCCAAAGGCCCCACCTCCTCACACCGTCACCCTCATGGGACTTGGCACATGAATTCGGGGGTGGCGGTGGGGGAGGGACACGATCGTGCAGTCCCCAGCAGATTCCAAATCTGTTCTCCTTCCACTGCGGGCCCTTCCACTGGGGACGGTGCTGTGGACCGTGCCCTTCTTCTTAGATTCCGGCTTAGAATTCTGGCACTCTCAAGATTCCGGCTGGTTTCTCCTGATTCTTACGTGGCCGCTTATCAACTATCTCTGTTACCGATTTCTGTTCTTTCCCCATCTCTACCTTCAAGATGGTTGTTTCCTCTTAATCCATACTGCCCTTAAACTGTCTTGCACACTTCCCTTGCTGATTGCTTTGGTGATGTGTGTATGTGATTGAGAATTTATCTTTCTCCCAATATTGAGAACCCAGTGTCATCCTCTACTCCTCTGTTTCTGTCCCCCAAGTCCTAGGAAGTGGGGGGGGGGCGTCCAGTGATGGGAGCAGGAAGAGCAAACACCTATCGAAAGAGGATGTTTTAGGAAATGAAATTTACATTTTATGACTCCCAGTGTTAGCAGCGTGAACACTTCGGTGCAGTGTCCTGAAGCATCTGTAGACGTTACAGGAGCCTGTTGTAGAAGAGAGTTTGTTCATTTAGGAAATGATGTGTTACTAGAGATTTATTTGCCACTTCCGTCTGAGTGACAGAGAAATGTCGAATCCACCTCACTAGATGCTCAGTTCCAGGCACGTTCTGCAAAATGGGCTGTCCCCTCAAACTCCCCCAACCGACTCAGTTTCCCTCATACGAGACAAAAGGGAGTGGGTTAGAAGATCTCCGAGATAAGATTTAAAAAGTGCTTTGGGCAGTTTCTCACATGCAAACCAAAGAAAGGGAGTCCTAGTAATTTAAGCAGAAAGAATGTGTTAGAAACCTGTCTGGTGGTTTACAGAAATTACAGGAAATTTGGAGAATGAATTTGGGGAAAATGGGGAGAACCAGAAGAAGTCAGGCTTGGGGGGCACACAGAAAAGGACTCCCAGAGCTGATCCATCCCAGCACGGCACCAGACACCCTCCCCCCTCCGCTGGGCCTTGTCCTACAGTCTCCTCGGGAGTGAGCCTCTCCGGTCCCCAGGCCTTGTGTCGCTTCGTTAAAATTAAAAAAACAAAACAAAATCCTAGTTTTAAGCACACGAGCTTGGCACACGTGGACCCTACCCTCATGTCCTAGTGTAACTCGGGGAAGTGGGGGGCAGGAAATGCAGCCCAGGCTTATAATCAGAATGGGTTGTGGGGCCTTGAGGCCAGAAAGACTTGCCAAGGAAGAGACCCCCTAAATGTTAATGGTTTTTGTAGCGCTGGGAGGGAGATAAATATTCTCCATGTTATAAGTCCCATCTGTTGGTAAGAGCTATTCCTACTTTTACTGCTGAACTTGGTGTTGAAGATGTGCTGCTGGGCTCCGGGCAGCATTGTTAGAAGATGTGCTGCTGGGCTCCGGGCAGCATTGTTAAATGGGGAGAAGGCAGTCGTGAGGTCAGGAAAGTAAGAAGTGGGAAAGCAGGAAGAGAAGGAAAGTAACGAGAGGAAAAAGAATTCTCCAAAAAAACACTGTTACCTCGGGGCGCCTGGGTGGCTCAGTCGGTTAAATGTCCGACTTCCACTCAGGGCATGATCTCGCGGTTTGTGGGTTCGAGCCCCGGGTCGGGCTCTGTGCTGACAGCTCAGAGCCTGGATCCTGCTTCGGATTCTGTGTCTCCCCCTCTCTCTCCCCTGCTTGTGCTCTGTCTCTCTCCCATTCAAAAATAAATAAACATTAAAAAAAACACTGTCACCTCTTATTTGGGGCTGAGCCACATTTCGTGGAGACTATAACTTACACTAGTTCTAGAACCTTTAAAAAAAAAAAAAGCAAAATTAGGAATACAAAAAAAAAAAAAATGGTTCACAAGTAAGTATGTGTTTAGGATAAGAAGAGAGATCCTCACAAGTTCCTGCAGCTTTGGAGACGCAGTACCCTTGCTGAGCTCGCTCTCAGCAATCACCAGACTCGTGATGAGAAGGCCTTTCCCTTCACCAACAATACTCTGTGGCCCCCAGCATGGAGGTGCATGAAGCTCCCTGAGCTGCTCTGGAAATCTGCCTCGACTGCTCTCTACCCCCATCGGGGGGATGGGACCCAGTCCATGTTCATCCATACGTGCATTCAAAATACTGTGGTCGAGGATGAGTCATATGTTAGCACTGCCCTGGGGACTGGGGACCCAAAAGCGAACTAGGACAGTTAATTACCACTGTCCCTGTGATAATGAACACATCGGTAGAGAGAAACAGACTTGTTCCATGGGCTTTTCCAGAATAGGGTGTTCTGGTGTATGTAAGCCGTACGAAGCTTCAAACTCATAAATACGATTTGTACGTAACATTGATCCTATTGTGTAAATAAATTGAGAATTGCAAATTAGTGGACAAAATATATGACAGTCTCCCTGTGCAGTATGTAGACAGGGAGGGAGAGTAGAGGGGTGGCCCACACGGGTGAGGGTGACGGGCAGTAGTGTGACCCGGTATCAAAGGTCACGGCCCAGCCACAGAAGGAATGATGATCTAGGGGACAGCTGGGAATCCTTGGTATCCCAGAATCCCAGATAAGCTGAAACTTCCCGAAGCACCCTGTGAAAGTCTATAAAATCAACTCTACTTTCCAGCAACTCAACAAAGAAAACTCTTCTGTCGATATGAGAGTTAGCATAAATGTCTGGGGAAACAATGCTCAGAAAAAGACATCTGTATTTCCCCTAACAACCAAAGCTTTACAATGGCAACCAGATAGTAGGCCTACAAAGGATGTTATATGTCACACAGTTATACACACATACACAAATTTGCATACACATACGCACATGCACTAACACTGAATACACATCCCAAATGAGTTTTGCGCGTAGACTATGAAGCTAGGACCTTCGCAATCATTTCATTTCTGTCACGATCATGTCAGCCCTTCTCAAATGTCCTTGAAGCCAAAATGTAATTCTAGGAACACACAATTATTAACTGTTTCTGAAATGGCCCACTGAAAAAGATGTCGTCTGCCGTATTGCCAACAATGGGAGCCATTTATGCCAGGCTGGGAAGGGGCAGAATCCTGAGAGCATTTAAGGAAATATAGCTTGTGTTTGTATTTTTAGACTGTGGCAAATTGTAAGCGTCTTAACGATTTTTCCATTCTTTGAATGTTAATTTCTACTAGACACATCAGGACCTGGCTCCATTTTACTGGAGGCTGTCATCTGGCCCCTGCTGAAATATGTGTCATATTTCAGCCTTAGACTACCCTAAAGCTGGAAATGCACAGTGTGCCCCTAACTCAACACCACCGCTTGCTGGGGCTATCCTGTAAGATGGTATAGCTTGAGTTGTACCGTAAACAGAAAGGGAACACAATTCAAGTATTTGTGGACACAGTTGGGGACACATGGAGCTTCTGAACCTTGCAGGGCAACCTTCTTAGAGCATACCACTAAGAAATACGATATTCCTTATTGACCTCAGGGGTCCTAGGATGAGAAGAAAGGGGAACCCTTCTGTTCAGTGGCCAGCTACACAAACAATGTGAAGAGGCAGAGGCCCGCTGCCTTTCTCTGTTGCAGCCACCGCCACGCCTGTGTGCGGACTGTCAGCGGTCCGCAAAACACAGCCCAGTCCAGTTCGTAAAGATCAGAGGAATTAAAAGCAGTGTTCTCACTTCATCTAAAAAGTCAACCTGTCACAAAACATACTGCTCTGTGTATATATACTAAGCGGTGCCTCATCGCTGGTTTGGTTAGACAATGAGCTGTTTCACTTCTGGGAATCTTCGAGAGGAATGAATTTTCCCACTAGGATGCGAAAACTTTTTGAAAAGTTAACTTTTGTTTTCCTAGTAGCCTTTAAAAAACATGTATTAAAATTCCTCCTGTCTTCTGTCTTAATTACATACTTTTTGTTCAGATTATTTCATGATCTCTGCCCTACCAGTATCAGTGTGAAATCAATAGACTAAGAAATCATAAAAATTCAAAACCAAGCTCAGTGAAGCTTTTGGTTTTATTAAGGCCTTTCAAATAGAATACTGAATGATAAAAGCCAAATCATGTTTATTCCAGCAAAGTCCAACATTCAGAAAATGGCTGTATTTTTACATAAAACTATCCTTCCTCCTCGTTACTCACCCCACCCTCCACCCTGTCTCCAATACCCGGAACACACTCAGACCATCTGGCGAACCCAATCAGGGTCTCAACCCAGACCCTGGAATCTTCCAGAACTTTTTTCTTAACTTGAATCATTTTCTCTCTCTCTCTCTCTCTCTCTCTCTCTCTCTCTCTCTCTCTCTGTCTCTCTGTCTCTCTCTCTTTCTATAAAACCAAAGCCCCCTATGGCTGTCCAGGTCTGCCCAGGTCTATGCCAGGCAGGAAAAAGTTCTCTGTCTCTGTCTCTCTCTCTCTCTCTTTTTTCTTTTTGCAAAAGTTGTGGAGAATACTTGAATGTGCCAAAATGGGGGAGTAGTGCTGTTGCATATAGCAGGGACTCTATACTTACGACTTCATGTTCATCAATAATCAGGTTTGTTGTTACCCACATCAGTCGTGTGTTTGCTGTAGTTTTGAGGGGTGTGCGGAGCGTGTCTACCACAGAGGGCAAATGAGTTTCAACTGGACTGGCAGTCCTGAGCCATTGCTGGTTCCTTCCCAGAGTACGGTGTTGAGAAGGATTTTGTGGCCCTGTCTAGGCTTCACGAAGGTTGCAGACTTTGTGAGCAATGTCTGTCCTGTGCCCAGGATGGGATCTGTAGCTTGTATGACGTGGTTTTACTAGTCCTCTCTTCTACACAGCTGCCTCCAACTAGGGAGACTCTTGAGCTCTTGTTTCTACTTGGCACCTGTCACTTCACTGAGTGTCCATTCACATCAACTCTTAAGGCCGTCAATAGATCCGAATCTCTCGGG
>NW_024412434.1:30410404-30449709 GCF_014898765.1 Herpailurus yagouaroundi
CGGCATACTCTTTTCTTGTGCAGATTCATTCTAACTCATTGCTTCCGAACTTCTATGGGTGGAAAATTAGGTAATTTAACTTGTTAAAATTGTGCTTATAATGTATTGATTTATGGACAGAGGAATGAATAAGATGGATAGATAGGGAATAAGACAGACACAACAAAGGATAATTGTAAAATCTAGGCGGTGGGTACGTGTTTACTGTGCAGTTCTGTTAACTTTTTGGTGTGTTGGAAATTTGTATAAGAAAGTGTTGTGGGGAAAATTGTGCTTATGGTAATAATTAGTAATCGATGATTTTGTGCATGAGTTAATTGCTAAAAATAAAGTACATGTACTTTCATGGATGTGATATAATTACATATACTATATTGGTTCCATTGGCCCCTTTTGCTCACTTCCACATTTTTGCTTTCTAAATATGAAAATAGTCTTTCTCTTTAAGGGGCGCCTGGGTGGCGCAGTCGGTTAAGCGTCCGACTTCAGCCAGGTCACGATCTCGCGGTCCGTGAGTTCGAGCCCCACGTCAGGCTCTGGGCTGATGGCTCGGAGCCTGGAGCCTGTTTCCGATTCTGTGTCTCCCTCTCTCTTTGCCCCTCCCCCGTTCATGCTCTGTCTCTGTCTGTCCCATAAATAAATAAAAACGTTGAAAAAAAAATTTTTAAAAAAAAAAAAAAGAAAATAGTCAAATAAATGGCATTGAGTTAACTGGGTCATTACAACATGTTTTAAAGGCCTTTGAAAAATAGTGTGAGGTTTCTTTGTTGGCTTGGTTATTTTGCTTTGGCTCATGATTTTATGGGGTGGGAGGGGCGGGGGGAGCCAATAAGACCTGAGTGACTTTTTTCCTACAATATAAATCCAAGATAAACCATTTCCCTGGTCATTGATTCTGGCAGAAGAAGGGAGTGGTTATGCTAACCACAATACATTGCTCTAAAAAGCAAAACTAATCTGCTTAGTTTTGTAGCCAGGAGAGATTGCAAAATCAGTGGGAGGTACCGAAGTGATATTTGAAGTCCGATCCTACCTCTAATGGTTGACTCAGACTTTTAAAAAATGACTGTGCTGTGGCAATGACCGGGGTTACAGTGGGTCACAAGAAGCTGATGACAGACAGGCAGGGGTAGAGTCAGGAGCAAGAAATAGGTGGTGATCTTTTTTTTTTTTCCTTTCTCATTAGAGGATCATATGAGTATTTCCAACTTTTCTTTTTCTTTTTTCTTTCCTTTTTTTTTTGGAAGTAAAGGAAATAACCTCGCTAAATTTAAGGATTCATAGAAAATATAAATATTTAAAAAGTATTCACAAAGTAAGTAAACTGAAATAAACAAGAAGTCATTTGCCATCTTACTTTTGGGCTCTGGAAGCTTCCCACTTGTGTCAGGAAGGAAAACAGAACGAACATCTCCATCAGCATAAGAGAGTGGATTAAGAATTGGCCACTGTTGGGAGAGGCAAGTAGCGTCGGGCATGAACTGTCACAGAAGCCCGTACCCAGCCAAGCCCGGAGTCCTGGCAGCACTAACCGTGCGAAAAGATGCCCAGAGAATTATGGGTCTTTGACTTCTTAAAATAACACAATTCTCTTTAATAGATTATTCCGCATGGTTGGGTAGACGACGGCCACAGGCTGTTGTCAGTGGGGAGGGCTCAGGTGACGACATAAATGCAAGAGGGGACCCGCAGGAGCCGGAGCTCGGCAGGGCGATCCATGAAAGAGAAAGCAAATGCCCGTAGACCAGCAAAGCTGGACGTCGTACCTGGGCCCGGCCTGCCAGGCCGGGTCACAGGGATGTGGTGGGAAGCACTGCACTGGCTTCACCTATTTCCGAATGGTTACAGATGGAAGTCTAGCTTCTTGAGGCCCCCAAGTCGGTCTTTGCAGAGCGGCCCGCACCCCGCACGGTGCGAGGCATTACGCAAACGTGGAAGTTGGGCCTCCTTCCGAAGTGGTCCGTGGACGTAGGATGTCCAAGGGAGATGTTGGCATTCTCCTGGGGGATTCATCGGCCCAAACTCGGCCCTGGTTGCGGAAAACCGTGACAGAATCTGTGCGGCTTTCGACAGGACGCCACGGGCAACGAGTCTCTGACTCTGGGGCCACGTTGGCAGCACGCCTTCCTAAGTTTGGTGCTTTGGGTGTCACTGCTATGTGTGCGGGGGGTGTGGAGATGAGGGGGGCAAGGCCCCTCATTTGTCTTTTACCTGGAGCACAAGCTTGTTAGCGATTGGTGCGGGTGGCACGAGTGGTGGGAGCGTGCAGAGGGTCACGCACAAGACAGAGCCCGGCCAGCCACCCGCAGGGTGACCCAGGTGAGTCCCAGCCTCTGCAGGCCAAGGCTTGGTCCCCTGCGGAAGGGACGACGATGGCTCACCCCTACCGTGCTGGCTTGTAGTGGGATTGAGAGCATGTAAGATGCATCATATGGGGTCTGGTGTATCAGCTGGGCTCAGCACGTTCTTGCCTTGTTTACCACGATGTTCCACACCATTCTCTTTGCATATGTCACCTCAAATCTTTAAAACCTTAAGGAGGGGCCGCCTGGGTGGCTCAGTCGGTTAAACGTCCCAACTTCAGCTCAGGTCACGATCTCGCGGTCCGTGAGTTCGAGTTCCGTGTCGGGTTCTGTGCTGATGGCTCAGAGCCTGGAGCCTGTTTCCGATTCTGTGTTTCCCTCTCTCTCTGCCCCTCCCCCGTTCATGCTCTGTCTCTCTCTGTCTCAAAAATAAATAAACGTTAAAAAAAATTATAAAACCTTAAGGAGTAGTTGGTTACTCTTATTCTCTTTACCACGGAGATAACTAAGGCTAGTTTTCCCGAGGGCTCCAAGGCCAGTAAAGGCGGACTCTACGTTTGAGCCCAGTGTGTGGCAGGTGAGGTGACCAGATCTCCAGGGCTCAGCACACTCTTCAGTCCCAGACAGAGTGGGACAGTTGGCCACCCCGGATGTGGCTCCAAATCCTTCTCCTTCCCACTGTGCTGTAGCCGTTATCACCACACCCCTGTCTAGGGTTCTGTCCATTAATTTTTCTTGTCCGTTTCTGTCTTGAGCCACACGTAAGCCAATCAACGATAGAAGAGGTACAAACATGCTCTGGGGCAAAGTTACGTTAAAACGTATAAATCTGTGTTTCTTACAGACTTACTCTAATATACAGATTTAGCAAAGATGGCGTAAGCTAGGACTACATCATTCAAGACTATGCACTCCTGTTTTGTTTTGTTTTGTTTTTTTAAGAGATCAAGACCATTTATTTTCACTTATGTAATGGAGGGGGAGGAGTGCACACTTACATCCAGACATTTTTGTGAGGAAAAAATTCTAAGTAGTAAAAACATATATTTTTGAAGTTCACACTAGTTAGAGTTGAACTTGTCAGTATTCCAAAGCTGAAGTTACCGGCATGGGTTATTAGGAAAGGACACAAAGGTTAGTGATACAATCTGTGGCTATTTAAAGAGAAAATGGCCTTGTCCCCACCCTCTGGGCACAGGGAACAGAAACAGTGTGTTCACTTTATCCTCAAAGTTCCATCACGAGTCGGGAAGGGCCATTCAACGTAGATACGTTCCAAATATTTGCTTTAAGGGCGGGCAAAATTACCTAAAATAGAAATTTAGGCAGCTGAAAATTTCGGCCAAAATTCTCCCTGATTTCTAGCTTCAACCGGCACCTACACATAGCTGCAAAATATGACTTTGATAGTTCACATCTAGACAAAAGGAGACTAACATCTGTGAAAACACACAAAAGCTTCATGACATCATGCTTTCATTCTGCGGAAAAAATGTGGCGTTGATTCATTCTCAAGCTGGAATATATTTCCACATTAAACTAAATTTTGCCTTCAGTTTTAGAGGGAGTTTTTATTATGGGAAAAACATATCCAAAAGGAAAAAATAAATTTTTTTCACTAGGCATGTGAAAAGTTATCGAACGGCTTAAGAGGCTACATTAGGCACAATGCCACCGCATTTAGCGAAAAGAGCTCTGTTGGTAATCCAGCGATCGCTTTGACCGAGACCAGTGAAGCATCAGGATGACCTCCGTCTGTCAGTGATTTAGTATGTTAACACACTTAAATAGATTTGGCTAGCACTTGGAAAATGCAATGTATTTCCTGTGTATTCTTATGGGAAAAAATAAACACATATATGAGTAAATTCTCAGAGAGAAGAAAATGGAATAATGATGTGGTATTATTTCGACCATCCTCCCTTAATAGCAAAGTAATTTGCTTTTTTTTTTTTTTCAAAGCAAAGGAAGAATTCTAGCATGTATTAATGCCTCCTGTTTGTTTTCCTCTTGTGATTTTTATTTCACATAGTATGTCAGGTGATTTTCAAACCCACGCGTGAGTAGTGAGTGCCGCTGTGCCTATGTGCAAGTGAGGACACCGGGCTTATGGAGGTCAGACAGCCCCCTGGAGGGTCCCAGAGGTAGCCCCTACCTAAGGTCGGCCTTCCAAGTCAGACTTGTGACTTCCAACGGTGAGGAGGCAGGAGGGCCTATGGTTGTTCCAGGGAACCACACTCTCGCTGCGTGGCCCTCGTCTGTGGGCCAGCAGCATTAAGCGTCACCTGAGAATCTGCTAAAGTGCTCAGTATCAGCCCCTACCTGACCACTGGGTCAGAATCCGCCCAGGGCACCATCCCAGGTGACGCACATATGCACATGCGCATGTTGGAGAGCTTCTCCCCGACACCAAGCAGTGACAGCAGACAATGATCTCGTGGAGCATCTGGGATTAAATATCCCCAAGGCCCCATGTCCACACTTCCAGCATTCACCTGGGGCCTGGGAACCGGAGCCAGAAAAAGTCAGTCCTGCCCGTGGAGCACAAGTGTTGCAGTTCAGGGCATTGGGGAAGTCGCTTGTCTGCTCCAAAATCGAAGTACTGAAGATATTTAATCAGATACGAGGATTCAGCCAAAATCTCAGTGCAGTTTTAAAGTTGACTGGAAGTTGATAGCAGCACAGCCCTGCTTGGTCATCCTTGTAACAGCTGGGGAGGTGTGAAGTGTTTGCCCTGCAGTTTCTGCTTTCCACATGCAGAGGCCAACATCAGTCCTTTCAACTTGCAATGGTAGGAAAAAAATGAGATAGTTTGTACATCTTTTCTAGATTAGCTAATGATAGTAGGTATGAACGATGTAGGTAGCTTTCGAAATATTTTCTTACTCCACATCAAGTCCCTGCTTTATCCTTCCTTGTTTTGTAGGGAGAGGCTTTCCCTTCCCACCTGTAGGAGACAGGCCTCTTATAGTGCGTTCTTTAATAAACAGCTTTTGGGTACAGGTGAAGGCTTCCTAGATCCGGAAATAAGTAATTCGGTCTGTTAGCATTTAAAATGTTACTTCAATTTGTTACAAAAAAAAGGATATTGATTTTCATAAAACATAGTTTACCTATACTGTACATTAGTAGATTAAATTTCAGTTATCAAAGTTGACTTGAGTGAAATTTCTTCTTTACCTATGCTTTACTTTGTAAACTGTGTCCTTATTTCTAAAAGGACCCAGTGAAATATTCCCATACTCTGATAACCTAGTTCTAGCCCCTAGAGTTATGAAGATAGTTCCTTGTTCCTGAGGAATGACCTGATGATCAAAATATGTAAGATATATAAATACAGGCATTAGCCCGATTGGCAAGTTTGCTTATGGGATTTTTCTATTGCATGGTTAAAAAAAAAAAAAAACGAAAGTATTTACCTCTTTCTAGGAATGTAATGTTATCAATCCCCATCATACCTAGCAGTTGATATTTATAAATCAATCATATTATGGCATAAAAATACAGTAAAGCCAAATCATGGGGAATCCTGTGTTCCTAAAAATGTTCATTTAAAAAAAAAAGAACAGAGGACCTGTGGTCAGTTACCACATTCAATCCTGAAGCTGGGATGCAGAATGCTTCCACCCTTTCTCTCTGTTGGATAGACATAGTCAGGTTTTGATACAGTTGGAGATTAGAAGATAGAATCTGCATTTTCCTTCTGTTGTTAATGAATATTTGAATGAAACTATGTTCTGCAGAGACCAGATGTCTATAGGCCAGCTGTCTATGGGAGAATTTTAATTGACAATGAATCCATCTTCCTCTATTTTCTGTGTTATCAAAACACTTAAAAATTTTCCCACTACCTCAGATAAACTTTTAATGACATACTAATTAAGCGTTGAAACTGAAGTCATTCTTAACTTTTATGGAGACACTACGTGTTCATGTATCATAAAGGGAAACATTTAATAGAGCCAAGATCAAAGTGTCAGTGGGGTGATGACCCCCTTCCCATCTCAGATTCACTGTATAGGTAGGTGGGAAGCAATTCTTTTTGGCAAATCATGGCCTTAATTCCTTCATGGACCCCGTCTCTCTGCCCCAGCAATTCACTGTGGACTTCAAAGCCTTCTGAGGCCCACAGAGCTGGGAACCCTCAGGCAGTCACAGCCCCAGGGGCTCGAAATCACTTTGATCCCATGGTACAGTCATAACTGCTTTGAAGTGAGAAGAGGAAGTGAATTAGTGGGTCCCTTTGTGTCTCTGGCTGGGGATCTGCTGGCGGCACCCTGGACACTCACCAGTGGTTATCGTCAGCCGTCAGCCGTATTCCATAACCCCCCAGGGCAGCTTGTAAAGGTTCTGAACTGATTGGTCTAGGATGTGGCAATTTCTTTAAAAAAAATAAATAAATAAAATAAAGCTTTCCAAGTGATGCTAGAATCCTAGTGCCTGAGCCTCCCATTTGGAACGATAAAAGCATACCCAAGGGACCAATGAATAAACCCTCCCATCTTGAGGGGAAAATAAAGGAACAGATTTATTCCAGCTCAGGATGTGGTACAAACCCCCTCCTCCCATCCCCCAACAACAACAACAATGAAACCTCAGAATCAGAGAGAAAGACAGATAGTCTTATAGGGCTTAAATTTAAGATAGAAACCCTGACACATTAGTAAAGTTAGTAAGCAAACAGGGTTAGTGAGTCCTTGTATGACACTCAGGCCAGGGCCCTGGTACCACTGTGAGGGGACACCTTTAGCTTCCAGGAATGGACCTTTCCAACATGTAGGCATGAATGAGAGCAGTGGACATAGCCCAGGCTAGACAAACACCAGTGGACGGAAATCGCTGGAAGACAATAGCAAAAAGCTGATACTAGGCATATGTAATTATCTACGTACACATCACAATGTAATTTTTAGGAAAGGTGTGTATGGTTATGTTGTTGGGGCTTGATTTGGTTGCTTGAAATAATGACTGAGTTTCTAAAATTCCCATGGAAGAGCCCCACCCAACAATATTGGAAAAACTATATGAACCCAGATAAGTTCTGATGATCTTCAAGTCACTTGGAGGAGATCACTCACAGGCAACCACTCAGCTGGCATCCCCAGAAAGAGTGGTCAGAGAAATTACACCGAAATAGGTATCTTTACAAAATCAGAAACCCTGATCTCCAGTCTCCTTCCCAATGGTGCATAATTGGCTTTTTTTTTTTTTTAATGTTTATTTCTATTTGAGAGGAAGGCAGAGAGAGAGGGAGACACAGAATCTGAAGCAGGCTCCAGGTCCGAGCTGTCGGCACAGAACCCAACGCGGGGCTTGAACCCACGAACCACGAGATCATGCCCTGAGCAGAAGTCAGACGCTTGACCGACTGAGCCACCCAGGCACCCCGGCATTCTTTCTTAAGGCACAGAACAGCACCTACAGCACTGTGTCCTGCGTTCATGTAGTCGCCATTTACAGACAAATCAATCGAGACAGCTTCTACTCTAGTTCCTGCATGCTGCCCTGTCTCAAATTCACCTTGCAGGGGTTGGGTTATTCCTTATCACCCTATTGATCGGCACAGGGGATTGACTTTGACTGATTTCCGTGATTCAAATTTACAAACAGCTAGATAAACAGAACTATTTTTGGATACCTGAGGTCAATAGGTACAACGGAAGAAATAGCAGAAAACAAAAGCTAACATGTACATTCTAGGTTTTCCTCGTTTACTGTCTATCGTAATTCTCTCTGCTTCAACTTTCTTGGGACAGAAACGTTCTCTTCACCTTACATTTTCTTCGATCTTTCATGACCCAGAGAGTCACGGTCCACAAAGAGCAATGAGGACATGTTTCCTGTGTCATGACGATATAGCAGGTTGGAATAAGCTGTTGAGGTGGCTAGTGATGCCTTGTGATTTCAAGGAAGAGGAGCTATTCAAGACACCACTTTGCGGGGGGCGGGGGAGGGCGGCAAAGCCAGTGGTGACAGCCTGACTGCTTTCACCTGCGCTTCACCCCCCCTCCTTCCCCACCGAGCATCCCTGCTGGTCTCCTCCTCGTGGCCCCTGGCTGCTCCGTTCCCGTCTGGGGCCCCTGCCTATACCAGAGCCTCTCGTTCCCCAATGCCACTTTTAGGAATAGCAGCCAAGAAAATGAGTCAGTGTTGGGGGTGGCATCTTGGTCTGATCTTCTACATCGGATGAGTGTGTTAGCGGAAATGATCGCATTATAGAGAGCTTGGCACATAGCACCGCGTCGTCGCACGGGAAAGGGCTCACCGCGTCGTCGCACAGCCCCCCTCCCTGTTTCATATTTCCCCTTCTCCTTTTCCATATTAAGACCTACGGGTTTCTCGTGATATCTTGGGATGCTTATCAAAGTCAGGGTCGTGAATAAAAAATTCCCCATGGAGGGTTCTCACGTTAGCCAGTTCAGTAAAATAAAATGAGAAGAGAAAATGGTTTGGGTTGAATTCACAATATCATCTGGTCTTGAGTTCCTGTGAAGTGCCAAATGTATAACAAATGGTAAATACATAAGAAATGAGGGAAGACACCAATCTGTTAAATATGGACGCTGCACTCCTTCATTCCTTTCGGAAGAAGCTCCACATTTTGTTTGTTGATTCATTTTCAGGCATTATTTGGGGGTTTTGTCTCTGGCTCAATCACAATTCCATTTCTTTACCAATGTAGCCAAGTTGTATATTATTCCCTGCAGGCTGACCACACATCCACACTCTTCTGGAGAAGCCATTATATTAACCGTTCTGGACCACCTCTTCCAGTGCTTTGCAGGTTTTGTTGTTGTTGTTGTTGTTGGGTGTTTTGTTTTGTAAATTTCTTGGTGACATTTTATTGTACTTCATCTAACACAGCCCAGGACACGTACACATCGCTTGATAAACATGTCAAATAAACTCTTACTTGCAGTTAAAAGGCGTGTGTGTGTGTGTGTGTGTGTGTGTGTGTGTGTGTGTGTGTATGTGTGCTTAAGTTCAAATAAATCGAGACTTGGGGTGCCCGGGCGGCTCAGTTGGTTAAGCGACCAGCTTCAGCTCAGGTCATGATCTCATGGTTTGTGGGTTCAAGCCCCACGTCGGGCTCTGTGCTGACAGCTCAGAGCCTGGAGTCTGCTTCGGAGTCTGTGTCTCCATCTCTCTGCCCCTCCCCCACTCATGCTGATGCCCCCTGTCTCTCTCTTTCTCTCAGAAATAAATGTTAAAATAAATTTTAAAAAATCAAGACTTGAATGAAGAGAGACTACATTACAAAACACCATTGCAGTAGGGAGAACACATTGCCCTCAGTCCCTGCAAGTGTCTCAAAAATCAAACAGGGCTGTGTTTCAGGGAGAGGAGGCAGGGCCATAGGACTTGGTAGGGCCGGACAGCAGACAGTGGGAATGGGGTGCTTTCAATGGTCAGTTGGTTCTGGATTCTCAGGATAAGCAGTTGAGGGGGAATTTCTGCCCTTACTTGCTTACGCTAGCAGGCCACCCAAAGTCCAGGGCCCCGTGGGGAGGAGAGAAGCCTGATCAGGTCGAGTTTGGTCAAGCCAAGTCATCGGGTAAGTTAATGGTTATTGTGAACACCTGGTCAACATGCAGCCCCATATTCTAGTAAGTCCATGGACGTGAGTCACCAAGTACACTCATTGCTCTACGGACAACACCCTGGAAATAAATACTCCATTTTAAATATGGTAGCAAAGCAACTGGATGAGCAGATAGCATATATTTACACACATCAACTGGCTGTTTAACCAAAGCCTGCCAAAATTTTATTTTAAAATCCTTAATGACTGCATGTGGACGATTTTCAATATGCTGTGATGTTTTCATCTATTCTTATCAATATTTGTGAAAATCTGGTTTATATATTACATACAAAATGCATATAACTGCTTTAAGTATTAGAATTACAGTGAATTTTTTGGAAGCATTAGTAAATTTTTCTGTGTTAAACAATGGGCAGGTAACTCTTTTAAGGAAGGAATCGGTGTCCTTATAGAAGATGATTCCGATCATTTTAGTAACTCACTGCAACAGAATCAGTCACCATAAAAACACGCCTTACAGAAAAGGCTGCTATTTGCTTGACTGATGGACCCATTCCCCCTCCCACAGGAAGCAGCCGACCTTTCAAAGAACAGATTTTTCCTTTCACATTACCCAGTGTTTTGAACAATAGTGTCAGTCTGAAAAAATTAGAACATATAATATGTAAAACTTTGTACTTTTACAGATATTTATATATTTATCTCCAAGAAAAAGAACATCACCAAGATTTAGATGACAATTGTGCAGATGTGTTCAGAAAACTTTGGCTGGTCTGTCTTTCCAATTATGGACTATCCTGTCTTCACGATAGAGATAGAACATGGTTCACAGCACTGTTTCTTCAACTGTGTTTCATGTGTCCACATGCTAAGAGTGGTGTTAGCAAGATATTTAAAATAGCTTTTTTGTTTAACCTTACAAAATTATTACACAGGAAAACAAGCCCGTGGTCAAATATGTTTTAGTTCTTAAGCTCTAATACCTTTTGATGCCTCATTTATGTGGATGCATATTGAGGAGTTGTAGTTTAGGGGTAGATTATACAAATGTTTTAAGAGTTATCTTAAAAGGTAGAATATAGCATAGCTGAAAACTTTGTCATCTTTTATAACGACCCTGGATTATTACATTTAAAACTAGAAAAGACCAAAACTATTATGAAATCTAACTTTATGTTCAAAACATCTTCTTAGTAGATGAGGAAAATATAGTTTGAGTTTCAAAAATACTCAGCATTTCCTACCAATCACGTTCAAGTCAAAGTTAAGAGGCTGCATCATACGTGCAAAGGGTTTTCAAGAAACGGAGGGATTTTACCTAAATGTAACAACCCATGTGCCTCCAAGATCTTAAGAGAAAAGATTTCCGGACCTATTTTCTCAGCAAAGAACTTCTGTGTCCTTCTGGCTGTCACACTGAACCACGCTTTCTTCTGGCTCTCACTCCTACTGTGCAGCTGCCGTGTTGGTCCCCAAGGGAGAGGCTAATTGGAGAAAGAGTTTGGATACCTCCGTGTGTTATCTCTTCCCAGTTCTCTCCATCATAAAACTCTCATTGGAACAAGAGAATCCCGAGGCCTGCAGCGTGCTTTGGAAGTGCCAGGGTGAATTTGAGAAAGTACTCTCAGGAGATTTCCAGAACTCTTTGTAATACAAAACTGAGTGGGGCTCTCCTTGCTCCTCCAGAACCGATGGCTAGGACCTGAGCCGGGCAGGGTCCATGCGGCACGAAGAATCGCACGTGATAGAGGAAGTCCTCCTGAGTGGGGCCACAGTCCCCTACAGAATGAACCAGGGGTCTCTTCTCAGCCGTCACCCCGAGGTCCGGTCCGTTTCGTAAAAGAGGAGGAGAGGGGAGAGGGGCTCTTTGTTGTCGGTCTTTTGCCAAAAGAGCAGGAAGTGAGTGCTGTTAAGGTCAGGCGCAGGGTGGGGTAAAGATAGGAGTCAGAAGCTAAAAAATTTTAGCAGTCAAAGGCTTTATTGGGAACTAAGTCTCGGGCGAGGTTCCGTGACTCAGGGAGACAGAGAGAGGAGTGGGGTGGGGTTTTTAAGCTGCAGCGGCTCCGGGTTTAGGTCCGGGTGGGCCTTTTTCGCTCCAGGTCGTGCTGTCGCTCAGTGATTGGTTGACCTTCAATTCATTCTGGCGCGCTGCTCGGGCTTTCTGTTGAGGATTTTCCACTGGCAAGATGGCCGTCCCCTCCACTGTGGTTCCAGGGCCATCCTGACATTCCAACCTCTTATTGGTGATAATGGGCGACGGATCTGATCTGGCTGCTTCCTGCGGGTGCAGGGGCGACGTCATGGTATGTGGGGTCTGAGGTTGGAATGCGGGAATACGGCCGGACCACCATCTGGTGAAATGCAACCTGGGAAACTTCATGAATTCGTTTCCGTATGAAACGGAGAAAACAAGGTAAGAGCATAAGTATTATACAGCTAGCAACTAGTGGGGTGACTATGGGGAGGAGCCAAGTTAGGAGGGGTGATTGCCACCGGGAGGTTAGGGGGTCTGAGGATCCTGGGCGGGCGGATAGGGTTTTTTGGATTTCTTTTATGTGCTCTATATTGGTTTCAACTAAGCCTGATTCACTGAGGTAGTAGCAACATTCCTCCCTCAGGAACAGGCATGTTCCCCCTTTTTCTGCTGTCAGGAGATCTAGGGCCCATCGGTTTGGTAGAGTGACCTGTGCTAGGGAGTTGATCTGCCTTTGTGAGGCGGATAGGGAGGTTGCTGAGGCTTCTATTGCGATTTGGAGCCTGTGTGACAGATCCCCGGAGGAGCTGATGGAGTGTATTAGGGAGCCGGTCCCAACCCCGGCGGCCAGCAGGGAGGTGGCCAGGGATAGTCCGGCCATTAGTGGGAGGAAAACGGCTCGTTTTTGGAGGTGGAATTCGAGGAGTTGGTGGAGTTCCTCCTGTCCGTATAGGGTGAGTTGGGGGATGATGGTGACTGGGAGACAGAAGCGTTTTTGGGTATTTGTTTATAAGCTGTGCCGTTGCACCAATAGAGTCCCCCCGGGGGGGGGGGTGGATTGTGGCTAGGCATAGGCAAGGGGGAGGGGCAAGGTAACTTGATTTTGGCACCCAACAAGGGGGCAAGGGGCAGAGGATATGATAGAGGTGTGTCCATTAAAGGTTTCAGATAGGTAAAAAATCCACCTATAGGAGGGTTGTGAGGGTATAAGGGGGAAGACGTTACCGAGGAGTAACAGGGAAGTATCATCATGATATATAAGTATGGTTAGCAAAAAGGTAAAGAAGGAGATTTTGGAGGGGAGAAATCGGAGAGCGTTCCCTGAAGCCAACAGTCGGAGACCCAGGAGAGGAATGAGGGGAAGGTGGGAGAGTTGTAGCTTGTGTAGTATCATGGGTGTGAAGGTGGAAAACCGAGGGGAAGGGTCAGTCATGAAGGGGTTTGTCGAGTTAATTTGAGGGTAAGGGGGCCGGTTGGTTGGGAGGTCCACGACTCTTCTGGTATGGGGGGGTAAAGGCAGGGCTCGCTTGAGGTTGGAGGTGTGAACCCATGGGGTGTGGCCCAATAATTTAGCAGCCGTGGGGTTGTGAGTATGACTGTGTAGGGACCCTCCCATCGGGGGGCAAGGGTTGGTTTTTGTCTTACTCGAAGGAGCACCGAGTCTCCTGGGTTTACAGATAATGGGGGAGAGGAGAGATCGGTGGGAGCCGGTAGAGTGAGGTCAGCGTAATGTTGGATCAGGTGGCAGAGCAGGCTAAGGTAAGGAAGATAGGCAGCCAAAGGAGGAGGATCTTTTGGTAGGGGTTGGGGTAACAGGAAGGGTCACCCGTACAGGAGTTCAAATGGGCTGAGACCTGTGGGTCCTCGGGGAGCGGCTTGAAGTTGGGTGAGTGCCCTAGGTAGGAAATGAGGCCAAGAAAGCCGAGTCTCTATGGAGAGTTTAGTGAGATGGTCTTATGAGGCCACTGGCCCTTTCCACCTTACCCGAGGGCTGGGGGTGGTATGGTAGGTGGAGTTTCCAAGTAATACCCAAAGCTTTGGAGACCTGTTGGGTGACCGCTGAGATGAAAGCAGGCTCGTTGTCAGACCGTATCCTTCTTGGTAGATCAAAGCGGGGAAAATCCTTGAGTAGGATCTCAGCCACTGTGGAGGCCCCTTCAGATGAGGTGGGGAAGGCTTCTATCCACCCTGTAAAGGTGTCAGTTATAAGGAGATACCGTAATTTTTTGTGTTTTGGCATGTGAGTAAAATCTATTTGCCACTCTTCGCCCGGGAGGTGGCCCCGCCTCTGATGAGTAGGGCCTGGGCGCCTAATTCCCCCTTGAGGGCTGGTACGTTTGTTGGTACGTTTTGGTGATCAGCTGTCATAGGCGGGGATGGTACATAACAGGCTCAAGGAAGTGGAAGGTGGCCTCCGGCCCAATGTGTAGGGTTTTGTGAATTTTTGTTAGGAGGGAAGGGGCTAGGTTATTTGGGAGGGCCAAATCCGTACTAATACAGTAGTGCTTCTTTTGTTTCCCTAAAGCCAGGGAGAGGGGCTTCTGGATTCTTCCAGAGAACAGGTGGACATCCTCTCCCTGGAGCGCCAATAGCCGGCAGCCCAGTCGACCTTTCTGTACCCGAGAAGGGATCTGTCAGAGCTGGCCTGGGGACGCAGAGCCGTAGCTGTGTCCCCGCTCAGAAGCGTCAGGCACTTGTGACATCCCTGCCAGTCCAGACTCGCACTGTGTTGCTGGCATTGCACCCAGGAGGCCCTGAGACGGGCAGGGTCCACAGCTACTGTGCGGCCACGGCTGTGCCAGCAGGAGCAGGGGGGGTGCCAGGGGACGCGCCGGAGCCAGTCACGGCGTCCTGCCACAGATGCAGGCCCAGCGCTGTTACAGTGGGGGTGACGAGGAACGTAGAGAAGACTCCATAGTAGGCGGTTAAGTAAAGGGTGAAAATAAAGGAGCCTTCCCTCCTTTAAACAAGCCCCTTTCAAGTCTCAACACAAGAGTTGAGCAGAGGAGTGTGCGAAGAAGGTGTGGTGTGCCCATACAAGCGGGGTACCGTCGGCTTCTAAAGACCAGAGATTCTGCACCGTGCGACCACACAGAGGGATTCTGTGCGATAAGCCAGGTACAGAAGGACGGATACCGCATGGTTCTTCTTACAGTCAAATTCGTAAAATCAAAGACTGGAATGGCGGTCAGCAGGGGCTGGGGAGGGGAAGAGGGGAGTTGCTAATCAAGAGGCAAAAAGTTTCGATTAAATAAGATGAAAAAGCTGTAGAGATCTGCTATGTGCCATTGTGCCTATAGTCAGTGATAATGTATTATGCTCTGAAAATTTGTTAAGAGGGTAGATCTGATATTACGTGTTCTCGCTACAATTAGATTTTCTTTTTAAAAGGAGCTGGGGTGGGGGAGCACATATCTCATGACCCGTGTTATGGGCTGAATTGTCACCCCCCCCCCCACCGCCCCCTATAAAATTCATGTTGAAATCCTAACCCCTCATAGCTCAAAATGTGGGTGTGTTTGGAGACAGCGTGTGAAGAAGCCTGGGACACACTCCTCAAAATGTGCGGCTGTGGCACGTGGTTATTTGAAGGGAAGGCACTTAAAAGACAGCAGGTGCAGGGAGAGGCTTCCTCTGAGCTCCCCTCAGGTGCCTGAAGACACATCCTCCAGAAGGACCTCGGGGTCCTCGGTCCCCTCCCTGGGAGCTCTTGTCACAGAAGAGGAACTGAGAAGTGGGTCCCACACCCAGAAGACTGTCACCCTCCTGTCTGTCCCTCTGAGGACCCAGCCATCCCTCCAACCCGTTCACTCCCCCTGAGATGCCTACACCCCTTCCCTCCTGTACCCGGATGGCGTGTGAGCTCTCAGACCCCACTGCCCTTTGGGGTATTTACCTTATGTCCTGGGATGCCCCCGTGCACATAATAGTAAAACTTAATAAATGTGTATACCTTTCTGCTGTTAATCTGCCTGTGGTCGGTGTATTTTATAGACCCAGTTTTCTTTTTTTAATTTTTTTTTTCAACGTTTATTTATTTTTGGGACAGAGAGAGACAGAGCATGAACGGGGGAGGGGCAGAGAGAGAGGGAGACACAGAATCGGAAACAGGCTCCAGGCTCTGAGCCATCAGCCCAGAGCCCGACGCGGGGCTCGAACTCACGGACCGCGAGATCGTGACCTGGCTGAAGTCGGACACTTAACCGACTGCGCCACCCAGGCGCCCCAATATAGACCCAGTTTTCAAACCTAGGAGGGTAGAGGGGGCACATCTTTCCTCCCTTGCACGTCTTCACAGAGATAATCAAGCTAAAATGAGGCTATTAGGAAGGGTCCTAATCCAAGATGGCAGATGAACTAGCAAGAAGAGGAAATTTAGACACAAAGATATACACAGAGGGAGACCAAGCGAGGACAAGGGAAAAGACAGTCATCTGTTCTCCAAGGACAGAGGTCTCAGAAGGAACCGGTCTTGCCAGCCCCCAGAACTGGGAGACGGTACGCTGCAGTGAAGTCACCCAGTTTGCAGCACTTTGTCGCGGGGGCCCCAGCAGAGTGACGCACCCTTCCTCCACACGCTCCCTGGTGTCAGGGTGGTTGGGGGAGCAGAAATCCGCGCACACGCCCCTCTCCCCTAAACCCTGGAACTCGGGGCCCCCTGTGTTAAGGGGAAGGAGGCAAGGGTGACAACCAGGTGAGATGAAAATCACATACGAGATGGGAACTTGCAGGTGAATCCACTTAAAAATGACTAGAAATGTTTAAAAGTTGATAAAAGGCAGCAAAACACAGAGGAAAACCATCACTGGAAAAGTCATGTTATTAGCCTCTAAGAGTTGAGGTTGCAAAATATACCATAATCGTAAGTTATCTTAACGTGTCAAAACAGTGAGAAACCAACAGAAGAGTGATGACTCCAGAGCTGTGAGTCCCAGGGCCCCAGGGCCCTCGCGTCAGAGGCGCAGGGTGTGCGAGCGAGCAGGAGTGGGCCTCAGCCTGACCCTGCGAGCGAGCTCGGGCCCAACGAGAGAACCCGCCGCATTTCTCGGTTGAGGCTTCTAGTGCGTATTGAGACTTGATCTGTTAGTTTTTGTTTTGTTTTGTTGAGTAGGATACATGTCGGATGCATACGTATTGGCCAGGCTCACTTCCTCTGACTTGTTCTCAGGCTCGGCAGTTCTGCGAGGGAGAACACGGTGGCCTGGGTCGGGTGGCGGTACTGACGTCTGTGTCAGAGAGAGCCCCGACCTCCTTCTTTCCCTTCCTTGGCCATCTTCTCAATCTTCAGCTCTCTGGACGTGTTCCTCCTCAGAGGCTTCCCTTTCTGCCTGTTACATGTCGACCTTCCTTGATTAGTCTTAGCAAGCCATTAAACGTGTAGTTCAGAGCTAGGTTCCCTGCTCTCCTTCACAGAATGAGTTGGCCATCCAATAACCTGCTGGTTTTTGACTTTTGTTGTTGTTGTTGTTTTCCCCCATGCTCTCTATAATTTGTTCATTCCATTACTAGTTCTCGCACCTCAACTGATTTCTTGTCAAATTGGTCAGTGGTTCTTGGTAAGAGAAAGCATACGGTCTGCATCTTAGATATGTGGACCTGTTCCCCGCAGTGTGCAGTCATGTGCTGGGGACGCTATCAGATGTTGCTAATAATGCGGTGGCGATGCTGTTCCTTCCCCGTCTACGCTCCAGTGGAGCCTGCACATGCGTTTCCCTGAAGTGTTGATGATAGGGTGTTTGCGATTGTCGTCGGTGGCTGGTGGGGCAATTTGTATTCTTTCAGAGGGAAACTCCATAGATCTCTTTCTGTTTGTGTTCCCGAGCCGGGCTCCCTGACCTAACTTTTTTATAGGATTTCTGCCAACTTCAACTTGTTGGAAGGAGTGATTTACTATTCTAAGCATAAATGTTAGCAAATTGTGGTGTGAATCTACACTTTTCATGACATTTGCCAAGAACATGTTTATACCATGAAGCCTCTGTCTCCACCCATAAAAGGCCTCCAGGGAAAAGCCATTTCACTTCTGGAACCAATTTAGAATCAAATGTCGGGCTGGAACTGGTATCTCTTCCCTTAGCTAGTTATTTTCTTCTTTCTCATCACACAAATCCATTAATATTCTAATTTAAGAGCAAAATGAATTCTCAAGTGGTAGCTGACGGTTTCCAGCTAAAAATATAATTCTGCCCTAGCCAAATTTTAGGTCAGCAAATAAAGTTCACTGTGTTAACAATTAAAAGAAACAAAACAGGCAGGAGAGGTGTTTGATTGGATTAGGTTCAAGGCCTTTTAAAACTAGTTTATGTTCACAGGACAAGAGTTATAATGTACTGGGAAATACATAAGGTCTAGGGCAATTGCTGAATTTTGTTTATAGTGGAGAAGGAAAAATGCTTTGGTGAATAAATGTATTTTAAAAGAATCAGATATTCTAAGCTTCTTCCTTGGTGTTTCTTCTAGAAAAGAAGTTTAAGATGCAAGAAGCAAGAAAACACAAGTTTTACATGATTTTCTTTCTTTGGAAGAATTTCCTAAGTTTCTCAAGTAGATAAAGACCCCTTCCTCCCCCTCTCCCTTCTTAATTGTTTATCTAGTTCTTTATTCTCTCGCTACTCAAGTTCATTCCACATCACAGAACAAAATATGATGCTTAAGCCCAGAGTTCCTGCTAACAGTTTGGAATTGGGCTATTTTCCTTAAAACATGAATGTGGAATCTCAACAACAGTACCTGGGAAATTTATTGATAATAGACAAAAGGGAATCTTATTTTCATTCGCTAAGCTCACGATACAGATTCTCACCTTTGTACACGGGCATCTAGTAATTTGCTTCCCTTGACCACGTGCCCTTTTTACTCAGTTGCGTGTCTTCTGTGGCTTGAATCTGAACTCACCAGAGAGCTCCGCTAACGGTTCCCAGGTCGTTTCTTAGCAGGCAGAGCAAGAACAAGAAACTTGTCTCTGTGGGCACGGACAGTTTTTCCCACCTAAATTCTGTGTGGAACTTCTGTATTCACAGCAAGATGGTGTTGTTCTCCACTCCTATTGACTTCCTACGCTAATATCAGCAGCCAAGACGCTCTAAAGGACAGCACTCTTGAAGTTATTTATAAAAACAGCATAGTGTTCCCTGAAAGTGCCACCCTGCCCCCTGCTTATTATTTTGATGCTCTTCTTTTTAAAGCCTTGAAAAAAACTGCCTAATTTGAGGCTCCTGCTGGAAATGAAACAAGTCTTTTGGACTGGCCCCCCTCCCGCCCATTCCTTTCCTGCAGGCTTCCTGAGGGTGATGTCATCTGGACACATGGAAACTTATTGTTCCAAGAAGACTCTCTGAAGTGTCCTTTGTTGGGATGCCCAGGCCCACGGTTCACAAGCCAAGGAGATTGGGTGGTGATGGCATTCTGCCATTGGACCGGCTTCCTGGGCTGAACAGGACCGCACAGAAACATCTCCACGGGACGCTGCCGCTCAGGAACCCCATGCATGACACCCAGCCACGGTTGTTTTGTTCAGTTCCATTCCCATAGATGTTACATGAACCAGTATTACAGCAAACACCATTTTCCCCTCCCTCGACCACCGCCCCCAGCCCCATGCAGCTTGCCACATGCTGGCTGCGCTGCCTGACCCTTCTAATCCCCGGAGGACAAAGAGAGTCTGTGTGGTACAGACACAGCCCGGCTCCCTTCCTCCTCAGACTCACACCCGTCTCCCCATAGGTGCTGCCCCGTCTCACAGCTACTTCTGCTGTGTACCTTCTTTGTGTTTTGTTTGGGTTTTGAAAGAGGTAATCTGTTTCTTAGAAAATTATCCTCGGATTGAGAAAGGTGGTGCTCTGAGATCCTGCCTTTTAGCAGGGGCCCCGGGAAAGAGAAGAGCCTCGAGACTCTTCCATGGAATAATTGCGGATGGGGGTAGTTTTTACTTCCCATGCATACTTGAGAAGTAGTGGCAGACCGTGAGGGACAGGCGTTAATGGCCCTCCTTGAGGTTGAAAAGAGGCTGAGCGGCCTACAGAGATTGGAGCCTCCCTCACCCATCCCGTTGCCCAGAACACCCAAATGATACAACGACTAGCAAAATCTTTAGGTGCAAAGGGATTTTCATTGTTTCTCGTAGTAATTTTTTTTTTGTTTTTATTCTTTCAACTGGAAAATTATTCCCACTGAAAATTTTCAATCATTACACATAAAACGATGTTTAACAAGGACTGTTCAGCACTTGGAAGCTGTGAAAATCTTCTCACACTCTCAAAACATCTGTAACCCCCCAGTGGAGGTTTGGCTCTCACTACTCTCCTCGCTTTCCAGTAAAAACACAGGAGAATGGCACTTTCCCACCAACACTGTGGTGCACAGCCATCATCTTGGGAAGAAACGAGTAAACACATTACTGAACGGCAGCATGAAGGAAGAGACACAATCGCCTGGTTGTTTCAGTAAAAAACACAGGGACTTGGTGGACTGTGTTCAGGCAGGTTCAGGTTTACACCCCCCCCCCCCACATGCATGCTGACAAATATCTTTAAGAATAAAATTTATCGTTCTGTTTTTAGAGAGGAAAAATGTTAGGCTCAAAGAAGTGAACAGCTTCCCCAAGGTCATGTGCGTTTTTACAAATATATATTTATATTGTATCCGTATAGCCCGGTTGACTGTATGTTGATGGGAGGAATGAGTGGGGGACTGAATTCACATGTTTTGTGCTACTTAGGACTGCTTACACTTTGTCTGACACATTGACGACCAAGCCTCCATTCTTTATGATTTACCAATCAATGAGTTTGCTAGGAAAAAAAAAAAAAAAAAAAAAAAAGCAATGTAAGAAAGCCTGTCACATTTAAAATACTACTTTTCTGGGTATTTTAATGTAACCACATATTAACTTTACAATTTAAAAATATTTTAAAGTATAACTTGTTGTTAGGTAATGAATATTAATTTTGCATCTACTGCTTAATAAGGTGTTTCTGCAGCTAACCGTAGCTTTAGAAAGCCCTAACTTTACCATATAGTTGAAGCTAGTATCTTGTTAAAGTTGTACACGAACAAGTAACAAAAGGATTAAAAATAGCCAGTTGCAGGTTGATTGCATATGTTTTTTTGATATCCTCTCATAATCTACCTAAACAAGAATTAATATTGTTTCATCAGATGGTTTTGCTTACTATGACCAAAGCCAGTTAATGCCTCAGAACTTCGACAAACAATGAAATTGTTTGCAAACACCATTGCAGGAGAAAACTGTCTATGTCTCCGACACTGTGTTTGTCAACAGATCAATTATTAAAAGGAGGTGTACCTGAGGGGCTCAGTCGGTTAAGACTCCGACTTCGGCTCAGGTCATGATCTTGCAGTTCGTGAGTTCAGCCCCCCATCAGGTTGTGTGCTGATAGCCCAGAGCCTGGTGCCTGTTTCGGCTTCTGTGTCTCCCTGTCTCTCTTTCCCTGCCTCTCCCTGACTAGCACTCTGTGTCTCTCTCTCTCAAAAATAAATAAACATTAAAAAATTATAAAAAGGGGAATGCTCGGGGCACCTGGGTAGCTTGGTAGGTTAAGTGTCCGACTCTTGATTTTGGCTCAGTTTGTGAACTCATGGTTCTTGAGTTCGAACCCTGCATCAGGCTCTGCACTGACAGCGTGGAGCCTCCTTGGGATCCAATCTCTCCCTCTCTCTCTCTGCCTCTTACCCACTCTTCTCTCTCTCTCTCTCTCTCTCAAAATAAATAAATAAACATTTAAATGTTTAACTGACATTCAAAACATGCATCGTGCTGACATTGGGAATCCACAGTGGAGCAAATCTGAGGTGCATTTCACGAAAGGACCTTATGTCATTGGGATTCTGTCTGGGATCGCCTAGGAGCTGGGACCTGTATGAAAGGAAGCACATTCATCTCAAGCCTCCAGCAGCTTTTCAGGAAATTTCCTTTCTCATCTTCTTTCTCTTCTGGACTATTATCCTGCAACCGGATTCTTCTGCTCAAGAAAATCATACAGGGATCTAGTTCATCTTGTAGTGCAGAACAAGAGAGGATACACACATTCATCAAGGACTCTCTTTGTAGCAGGCATTTTATATACATTATCCTACTTAGCAACAAAACATACCTGAGATAATGGATAATGTAATAGTCTCCCCACCTTTATGCATGGCCCAGCCAAGGCCGATGTCATTTATATATTTTCCTTAAGTTACCATCAAGTAAGCACTAAAGAAACCCTTTCAAACATATCCTATTTTTTTCTCCAATGCTTAACTTCTTTTCACCATATCACCTAATTCGACATAAAGAATTTAATACAGAATTTTTTAGGACCACCTGGAAAAAACAGTATTTAACCCAAGGGAAACCATTTTGCAGAATGAAAGTTCAGGCTTTAGGACAACAATCTGGGGAGAACTCCTTGGAGGTCAGAGATTTCAAGGCTTTTTTCATGCAAATCATTTGTCACCTCTCTCTCCTTTTATACACCATCATTCTCAAAATGTGTGCCCTGAAAACTCCTTTAGAGTCTTTAAATTTATAGAGGACCTCACAGAGGCTTTGTTAATATGAGTTATATCTATCGATATGTACTGTATTAGAAATTAAAACTGGGTATTTAAAAATGTATTTATATAATAATCCATTTAAAAATACCATAATAAATTCATTATGGGTTAACATAAATAACATTTTCATATAACTATTTTCTAAAATAAAAAAAAAAAAGATGGTAAGAATAATGGCACTATTTCTTGTTGCAAATCTCTTGAGTAATGGCAGATAGCTGGATTTTCATGTCTGTTTCAGCTTCCACCTGTTGAATGTGTTGCTTTTGTTGAAGTATATAGAAAATTATGTCCCCAGAGGCACATAGTTGGAAATGTAAGAAGTGTTTTATTTTATTTTTATTATTGTTTTCTTAAAGGGTTTTTTTTTTAATGTTTATTTTGAGAGAGAGAGAGAGAGAGAGAGAGAGAGAGAGCAAGAGCAGGGGAGGGAGAGGGAGAGGGAGAGAGGGAGACACAGAATCTGAAGCAGGGTCTAGGCTCCAAGCTGTCAGCACAGAGCCCAATACAGGGCTCAAACCCATGAACCGTGAGATCATGATCTGAGCTGAAGTCAGATGCTTAACTGGCTGAGCCACCCAGGTGCCCTTGCAAGAAATGTTTTAATATATTTGTGAATATTCTTTGATAATACACCAAAACTCAACAAGTGGTAATTTCTTAGAGATTAGTTCTGGTGTGGAAACTGAAACCATGTCAGTGAACTTTTCACACTCTTTTCCGTGAAAACCCACTGATTCTTGCTGGTTTGATACCATGCATTGCTCGTTTATAAAATATTGACTCACTGGCTTGTAAGGATCTTCCTGTAGTTGAAATACTTTTGTCCGTTAGTCATTCCTCAAGTAAAAGTGGCGTCCCATAGAAAGTGGCTGCCGGGCTTGCACCAGGTGCACAGAGCCTTTCCTCAAGGTGACTGCTGTGTTTTGGTACAGGAGAAACGCTTTCTGTGCACTTCCTATTTTTTATTTCCAAAAAAGGAAAAGACGTTTTCAAGAATGAAGATTTAATTAAATTAATATTTTGTACAGATTCAGCAGGGACATTCTTAAATACAACTGGCTTTTTATTTTTTCTTTTTCTGTGAGCACACCAATGGAGAACCCATCAACTACCAATAGAATTCAATGCCAGTGTCTTGATTTTACTCACCATTGCCTTTGGATTCTAGTGAAACTTTGTGAAAACACTGTGTCAGGTGCTCAATGTCTGTGTGTGTGTTTTTTTTTCTTTATGAAGGAATGAATACAAAATATTTGTGTGTGCACCTCATCCAGTTATCTGACAGAATTACTATGGGATCTCAAGGAAAATGCTATTTATAAGTGGCAAAAAAGTACACAAATGTAAAATACTTGAAAGTTGTCATGTCTAATCCATTTAAGTTCCTTTCAGTAATATTCAGGAAATATCTGGGATCAAGGGTATCATATTTAATGTCGCTCATTTGTTTTATATGTGACCCCTTACCTGCCCCTTATTTCCACTCTTGCCTGTGCGGGCTGAAGTATTTGTCCTACTTATTCTATGATCTGTTTTGAGCATTGAGTGAATTCAGAGCCACGAAGGCACACTTGCAACATCACTATGGATCCATTTATTGAATGCAACATGTTGTATGATCTTAGACAACAGTAATAATGAAGAGTAATGCTCCAATTATGAGGTTGGGGGGAAAGGACTCATAAAAGATAAGGCATTTGAACTTTTTGAGACTTTTTTATTAACTTTTTGAGACTTAACCAATAATACTAACAAAGTCAAAGAGGTGTGATCATACGGAGTGCTGGGTAACAATGTAAGATATAGATTTTATGGGTGATTACACCTAAGTGGTGTCCATCAAGGGGAGATTTCAATTGAGGCAACCTGGACAGATCTAGAACAATCATGGAGAAAGGATGATATGATCCAATGTCTTTTTTAATCATGCTGCTTTTAGTGGCAGTGTGGGTAACAGATTAAAGACATTAGGCAAGAAGGAATAAAGAAACTATATTCCATACATGAAAGGATGGAGACACTTGTAAATGAAATAAACTAAAGTATTTTAACTTAGGTAGAAAATTATTATTGTGGACCACTGAAAAATAGAAACACTATGGTAATACCCTTTCTAGATGATATAGGAACTGGTATGTTTAGGGTGTTGGACTTATGGGACTGCATTACACACATCTGGGCACAGCTCTGATTGGGTTTTGTTTTTGGTTTTTATATGGTAGGCTAGAAGAAGAAACAGAAGTAGCGGTTACTTGGGGCACCTGGATGGGTCAGTCAGTTAAATGTCCAACTCTTGATATCGGCTTTCAGCTCAGGTTGTGATCTTGCTGTTGTGAAATCAAGCCCCATGTCGGGCTCTGCACTGATAGCAACAGAAGCTGCTTGGGATTCTCTTTCTCTCTCTCTCTCTCTCTCTCTCTCTCTCTCTCTCTTCCTCCCTCCCTCTCTTTCTCAAAATAAATAAATAAACTTAAAAAAAAAAAAGCGGTTACTAGTCACAGATGACAGAATCTTCCAGAAGACAAATGGTCTAGAAATCCTGTGTCTTTCCAGCAAACACCTTCATTTACTCACTAGCTAGTGAGAAGCGTGTTCCATCCCTGTTCTCTACTCCTGCAAATAACAGCACCGATAATTTCAAGATGTGAGGCTTCGTACTGGGGGATCTTAATCCTTGCTAGTTGTTAGCCCAACGTGTTCCTGTTCCCTCACTGGATTGAGAACTCTCCTGATTAGCACAACACTCCACAGCATGCTTTCAGCTGCAGATCACTGTCAGGTTCAGAATAATTGCAGCAGCTATTTTTAAAATGCTGTAATTAAAAATAGTCTGGCAGTAGGACTGCTGATTGTCCTAATGCTTCTCCCTTTTAGACATCCATCAATGTTGCTGTTTAGATTGCATCTATAGTGCATTTATGATCATGAAATTTTAAAAATATCTCATATTTATTGTTTTGTAGACATTAGGCAAGGGCTGAAGACTTTAAAGCCATTGTCTTGTATGATGTTCACATGATGCCTAGGACCTTGCAGATGAGGACATTTGCAACAGAGAGGTTAGATGACTTTCCTGACGGAACACAGCGTAGGTGATGGAGCTGGAACCATATTCAGGTTTCTGATTCCAACAACCATGATTCCAACAACCTTCCAGAGAGGATGTGTCTACTATTCATAACTAGGCATGTGTGCAAAATGCAGATGAAGTAATGTGTAAATCTCAAGAACATGGAATACCTATTTTCACATTATTTTAAATAAAGTTAATTAATTACGTCTATTCAATGATTTAGACCAGTATTGCTCATAATAAAAAAAAGACTGTATTTAGAAGCCACTGAGGACCTACTATGTGCCAGCCACTGTGGGGAGTGACTTTGCCTCTTCCATCTCACTTAATCCAGGAGCAGTAGAAATCTTTGCCAATGTTTTCTGAAGAGGAAAATCTACACTCGAGTGCTCACAGCAGAGCCAGGATTTGAACACAGAGGTTTCGACACCAAGTCTCAGTCATGTACATGATGTGAATATAAGCCATTTTAGGAACCCAGCATATTTCTAGAACCATTTTCATCATCTTTAAAAAATGCAACCATGTAGGGTTGCCTTTACACATCATCAGAAACGAAGTGCTCACCTCCTAAATATAAAAGTTTATGAATGAGAAAGCCAGCCAAAAGATGCAAAGCCTTCTCCAGGTGAGGACACATGGAACATGGAGGGTCCCCTTATGCATTTGTCCAAGTGGCCTTTGCAGATTTGCTGCAAATGATCCATGTTCTTTGGGGGCAAAAGGTAAAGAAAGAGAGATTAGCAGCTAAGTTAATGATCACCGTATCTCTGGAAAAAGTGCTCTTCACGGTAACCCTGTGAAGCAGGAAAAAAAATTCTGTCCAATTTACAGTGGAGGAGAATTACACAAGTCAATTCACCAAGCTCCCCGGACACCCCACTGATGAGGAGGTCCCTCACAATGGTGAATTGGGCCTCAAAACGTACATCTTGATTTTGCTTAAGATAGGCTTTGCATTTTATTCACCAGAACATGTAAAGTTATTGTTAAACATTAAACATAAGCGAGTGAAGTATATTGAGGTTTGCAAGAAGAAAGGAAAGAGTGAGAAATAGAAATCTCTCCTCGTTGGTTAAAATGATGAGTTGTGCTAGTATTTTAGAACTTGGCCTCTAGTGCCTTCTGCTGGGACATCTTCCTCTTCTGTAAAAGGGATGGAGTGGTTGAGAAATTGGGGAAAATACTGTCATACAGAAGATTCAGCCACAGCTCCAAATTTCCAAGAAAATTAAAAAAATTTAAAAAGTAGACGGTAGTGTTGGCAGAGGCTCACCCGGCCTGCTTGGTGTCGTTCATCCTTCTGATGCAGTTATTTCATACCATATACCTCAGTTTTCTGTCAACAATGCCCTGAATTCCAACCAGATGAGAGAAGTACATTATGTACAGTTTTGCTTCATATGCCCAATGCATTATTTATACTTCTATTTTCGGAACATAAATTATTTGCATTTTGCTACATTCTTTTGTCTACACTAAAAATATTTGTGGACTCAGGGTGCTCTCAGACAACAAGGAGGCGTGCTCACTCTACTCCAGCCTGGCCATCTGTACAGAAATCTCCTCTTACCTTGTGTTAATTGAGAGACATGTGCTGCCTCTCTCATCACTTGGATCTTCAAGACCATGGATTTTTTTAAAAAAATCCTCACACAGCCCTGTGCTGCCTGGAGCTCACCGTAAAAGTCCCCACCAAGGAGGGTGGTTTTAAGGAAACCACAGGAGAATAGAATTAAATTTTAATGATTTAAGTCCCCAGGACTTGCACACTTATTCACTCGGCAGGTGGTGGTAGGTCCTAGAATCAAGGCAGTTAAGAGTTAGGAGTAACACGGAAGCAGATCAGGTCCTCATCCCCATAGAACTTACATCCCGTCAGTGAAAAGAAGCTTCCTAACAGCTAACTGTGCATTTGCTTGCTTAGGATTGCTGTGGGTTTTCTAGGAAAATGAAGTGTTCTTCACAAGTGTGTATCAGGAACCACGGGGAAGTTCTTGACTATGAGTCACACGTGTGACAGTTGATCTGAGATCTGAAATAAGAGTAGACATTTACCAGGAGAAGGTAAAAACATGGAAGAATGTGAGAGTTGTGTTCTGGATCGGGGAAGTAGCTTGTTTGAGGCTATAAAGGCTGGAACTGCACAGTGCTTTCAAAGAAAAGAGAAGAAGTATGGTTTGGGGCCTGTTAGAGACTGAATTTTCATGTCCCTCTAAATCCATTTGTTGAAGCCTACCCCCCCCCCCCCCAATGTGATGGTCTTTGGAGGTGAGGCCTTCAGGAGGTATGATGAGAGTGGGACCCCCATGAATTGGTTAGTGCCCTGATAAAAGAGACAGCAGAGAGCCCCCTCATCCCGTCCGCCGTGTGAGGACACAGTGAGAAGAGGTGGTCTGTGAACCAGGAAGAAGGTCCTCCAGGTCTGCTGGTGACTTGAACTTGGGCTCGAAGGCCTAGAACTGTGAGAAACAAGGGTCCATTCTTTATAAGCCCCACAGTCTACGGCGCTTCATCAGCCGATACCGACTAAGACGAAGGTCACAACCATAGAGCGTAAACACACAGCAGTTGGTTAAGCAGGCCTAGAACACCCAGTTATGATTTCCTTGTCTTTATCTAGCAAGAAATGAGCACTCATGGAGTTTTCTCAGCTACGGTGGGACATGGTTTGATTTCTCATTTGAAAGCTTGCTCTAGTTATAATTGGAGAATGAGTTAGTGGGAAGCAAAAGTGAATGTAAGGATATATGTTAGAAAGCATTTGAAGAGGTGCAGCTGAGAGAGACAGCTTGAGTGATGGTGGATATATTTGGAAATTACCTGTGAGAAGCGGCCGACAAGCCTTGGCGGACATATATACGGGGGTGAGAACACGGTACTTACAGGAATGACTCCCAGATATATGGATTGTCAGATGTGAATTGGGAGAGGACTGGTACCGGTCAGCAGAGAAAAACTGGGGAGAGTTAATTCAGGAGAGGTGTGAAGGAGGAGCTAATGAATGAGCTTTGGACAAGGTGAGTCTGATATGCTTATGAAAATTTATGAGGTAAAATGAGCCCAGAACAGTGGGATTTGAGTATTTGATATTGTGTTTTCAAGAATAAACTACAATTAAGTTTGAGTGTCAACCGAATATGAGGATACTTCATAGATCCACAAACCCATATCAGTGAAACATTTATGCCAATGTTGTCAATAAAAGATAAAAGTAAGTTTAGGGATAAGTGCAATAATTTAAAAATATCCCTTCTTCATTAAATGAGTCTGGATGGTCATATTAGTTGGTTTTAAATGACATTCGTAGTACAAATTACTCTTTTTTAAATAAAAGAGAATAATGTGTCCATATCATAAATTGTCATTGGATGGAGTAGAATTCTGTTCTGGATTGACTTGTGTCCCCCAGAAATATATGCTGACGTGCTAACTCCCTGTACCTATGAATGCGACTGTATTTGGAAAGAGAGACTTTGCAGATACAATCAAGTTAAGATGAGGTCATTAGGGTGGGCCCTAATGTGGTCTGACCTGTGTCCTTATGAAAAGGGGAAACGCCCCATGAAGACGGACACACAGGGAGAAGACCACATGACTAGGGAGGCAGAGACTGGGGCAACCCTGGGAGCCAAGGATTGACAAGCACCCCTGAAGCTATAAAGACGTAAGGCGGGATCTTGCTGGGTCTCCGAGGGACCATGGCTCTACCAACGTCTGGATCCAGGACTGTGGGAGAGTAAATCTCTGTTGTTTTTAGCAACCAGGTTGTGGCCATTTGTTTGAGAACCCTAGGAAACTAATATAAAATCTGTCAATGTTACGAGGGATTTGGGCTGTATTCTTTACTTCAGAGTACCTAGAAAGTCATCATGAAAGAAAAGAAAAAAAGGTGCAGCTCAATAAAGTCTCAAACAAAAAAAAGGAAAGGAAGGGAAGGAAAAGGAAAAAGAAAAACGACTTAGCTCCATTCTTGAAACTTGGCAACGAAGCCAGTTTGAACATGTTTGAAGCGACTTACCATCAGTGAGTTTTTCCCTGGTTCTCCTGCTTCAAATCAGGGAGATCCTCAGAAAAAGAAGATATTTTAAATATGCTGGAAGTCTTAATTTGCCTCCTTTGGAGGTAGCATCTGAGGGCTTCGGAGTGCAGAATGATTGAATGAAGATCGAGCCATCTAACTCTTGCGCTTGTGAAGAAACATGTCACTGATAAGGGAGTCATGTCAACTCAATAAAATATTCAAACATTTTTGGGAGAATCAGTGCCATTTTAACAAGACTGTTTTTCACTTAGGAAGTAAAAAATACACTTTTTTTTTTTTTTAATTTTAAAGAGTATCTGAACTAAAGCTGGTTTTGGAAGAATGATTTCTGTTTCTCCTTAAAATGCTCACACTGAAAACTATTAACTATGCATAATGAGCCGTTTAAATAGCTGTTTTTCTTCAACTAAAGGCTAGTATAGGAATGAAAACGAAATCATGAGAATTCTGTATTCTGTCTCCAACGTTATCAGTGTGTTTTATATTAGGTGGTAAATTGTCCCGTTTAAAATGAGCTATGACTAAAAAAGAACTTGGTGTTGGGAATGTTTACTATCTAAGTCATTCTCTAAACCAAATCACAGTTGTTTGTTGTGCTCTGGATTCCTAGCCCACCCGCGTGAAACCATTCCCGGTTCTTCCAGCAAAAAGCTCTTTCTAGGAGGGAAGTGTGTCTCTTTAACGCTTCTCCATTCTAAATCTTCATTTATTATTTATCAAGCATCAAGTGTAAAATTTAGCAGGGCAACCTGGACCAAAACGCGCAATTCATTTACATGAGAGTAGGCTCCTTTGTAACTTTATCCCTTCCGAGAAAAATCATAGGAAGGAAAAAAAAAAAACCGTTTAGAAATGGAGTAGCTGACACATCACCTTTATTGAAGCTACAAGGCCTTCAGAGTGATGACTTGTGATTTTTCATCCTCAACAATGGCTTTTGCCAGGATGCCGCTAGACTCGGAAAGGCTGGTTAACAGAGCAGACGCTCTGTGTCTGTGTCTAACAGCGGCATGCTACTAATTCGTTTCAAAATAAATTCAGATTTGCTAGCAAGAGGAAAGAACACAACAAGAAGACGTTCTCCGAGTCATCTTTCTTCTAAAATCATCCGTTTTCCATATAATTCCAAAAGCTCACACAAAGTCTGAGTCAGCCCCAAAGGGTCTATAAGTATAAAAGTTGACATATTGTAATAAAAATATAAACATTTCACCATGAGCCTGTAACGCTTCCAACTATAGGACTCCGCATTCTCACCCAAACTGATACAATAGGTAAGCCAAAGCAAGTAAAAGATTGCTTAATGTGTGTAATTACTCCTCATTTTAATAGGTTGTTCTAATTTGTAGTTTAAAATGAGAGGGGCGCCTGGGTGGCGCAGTCGGTTGGGCGTCCGACTTCAGCCAGGTCACGATCTCACGGTCCATGAGTTCGAGCCCCGCGTCGGGCTCTGGGCGGATGGCTCAGAGCCTGGAGCCTATTTCCGATTCTGTGTCTCCCTCTCTCTCTGACCCTCCCCGTTCATGCTCTGTCTCTCTCTGTCCCAAAAATAAATAAACGTTGAAAAAAAAAATTTTAAATGAGAGACAGATGAAAATAATTACAACTGCAACAATTATATTAAGATGCAACCCTTGTAATGCTATCAGTGCTGGACTGCTGATACCGTTTTCTAAAACACAGACCTTGATTAATAGGACAAATTATCCTAATGATAATACTGAAAAAGCCTTGACCTTAGGAAAAAACGTTTAATGACAGTGTTGGGTGAGTGAGGTTGCTGGAAGATCGATTCCAAAGGAAGAAAGTCAGCAACAAAGTTGTTGGGGAATGTCCTGATAAGTGAATGCAGTCTGTTTCTAAATCACATGGACTTACATCTTAGAGAATCCAAGATGTTGGGCCAGTGAGAACAAATATTTGTTTTAAAAACTCATAGATGGAGGCACTGTTATCAAATGATAGGCTTTAGATGTGTGAAATTAAGAGACTAAATCTAATTTGAAATTAGAGGACTGATTCTGCTTTTGGCAAAGATGGAGTGACAGGGACCAAAATTACCTTCCTTTGTGAAACAACTAAAAGACTGAAAAGAATGTACAAGCACTGGACCTCAGGAAATAAAGCCATCCCGGAAAAGGAAAGACATTCAGGTGAGCCCTATGGTTTCTTCATACGCGAGTTCAGGTTTCTTCATGGGCAAGCATCCAGGCCAAAGGGCGGGGGTGGAGGACCCAAGCATAGCACAGGGCCTTCCCTGGGCTGAGGAACAGAGCTGAGATTCTGGGGGGCCAATGTGAGTCTATGGGGCAGAGGGTGGAGGGGGGACAGCAGTCCATAAAGAGAGTCTGTAGATCTGCAGAAGCCCCCTGAATGTCCAGCTGAGTCATAATGAGCTCACACGTGTAGAAAACTGCACAAAAGGAGGAAAGGAAATAATCCTTAGAGGTATCACAGGGCCAGGAAGACTTTGTATTCCCACCAGCAAAACTGGGAAACGCCATAGTGCATGGGCATCAGATAAAGTTTTCAAAAGCATTGCCTCAGTAGTAGAGTAAAATTACCCTAGACTATAGGCTGCCTGACAGTTTGGAATAAGACTTCAAAAGGATCCAATTCTTTTAACGTAACTCACCTGCATTCCAGAAAAAAAGGCTGTGAATATTACAGAAATAAAACAATAGCTAGGACCCAATAAAGTAAAATTCACAGTGCCTGACATCCAGTAAAAATACTGGACAAAGAAGCAGGAAGATATGACCCATGAGGAGGAGAAAAATCCTTCAGTACAAATAGATGCAGAAAGGACACCAATGATACAACTAATGGATAAAGACATTAAAACAATATACAATCAAAATTATCTTCTGTTTGCTCAAGAAAATAGAGGAAAGATTGAGCATGCTAGCCAGAGACACAGAAATACAAAAGAGAACTACATTAATCATCTGGAATTGAAACTATGAGTTCAGCATTGCTCTGAAACTAAAGACATGATAAGACAAAGAGACAAAACAACTGACCTCTATCCCTCGTCAACGTAGACGCAAGAATTCTTAATTGGATTTTACAACATTGACTACAACATTATGATCAAGTGGCTCTATCCCAGGAATTCAATTTGGTTGAACTTTTGAATAAACCCATCCATATACGTCACCATGTTACAGATTAAAAAGAAAAAAACGTAAATAGGATCATCTCAATAGACGCAAAATTCAGTTTGCATTCCCGATACAGATTTTCAGCCAACTGCAGTAGGGAGGAACTTCTTCACACTAGTGAGGGAATCTATGAAATGTCTAACACTGATACCACACTTGACAGTGAAGCACGGAAGCTAAGCACAGGAACAAAGATAGGATTCTTGCTCCTGCCACTTTTGTTCAACAGTGTGCTGGCATTCCTAGATTAGGCAAGAAAGAAAGAAAAAAAGGAACCAGATTGGAAACAAAGGCATCAAACTGTTCTTTCTTTATACATAACTCATGATCATCTACATAGAAAATCTTATGAAATCTACGATGGATTTGGCAATGATTTCTTAGACATGACACCAAAGGCACACCCAACTAAAGAATAAATACACAAATTAGACTTCATGAAAATTAAAAACTTTAAAAAGAAATGGTTGTCGAGTTTTAGGAATTCTCCGTATATTCTGGATATTAATTCCTTATCAGATATATGGTTTGCAAATAGTTTCTCTGCCTTTTCATTCTTTGACAGCATCCTTTGGTGCATAAAAGTTTTTGGTTTTCATGAAGTCCAATTTGTGTATTTATTTTTTTGTTGTGTGTGCACCCCAAAATAATATCGCATTGCATGTTAATTAATGAATTTAAATGAAAACTTAAAAAAAATACCTCAACAACCAAAAGTAACCCAATTCAAAAGTTGGAAAAGGACCTGAATAGTCATTTCTCTAAAGAAGACACACAAATGGCCAATAAGGATGTGAAAAGATGCTCAACGTCACTAATCATTAGGGAAATGAAAATCAAACCTGCGCTGAGATACCCCTGCACACTCCTTAGGACAGCTACTATCAGAAACCCCAGAAAATCACAAGTGTTGATAAGGATGTGGAAAATCGGAACTCCTGTGCACTATTGGTGGGACTGTAAGGTGGTGTGGCCAATATGGAAATACTAGAGTGGTTCCCCAAAAAGTTAAAAGTAGAATTTTCCCCCCAGAAATTCTACTTCTGTGTATATAGACAAAAAAACCTAACATCTTGAAGAGATGTTTATACCCCCTTGTTCGCGGCAGCATTGTTCACAGTACTTAAAAGGTGGAAGCCACCCAAGTGTCCATCACACATGGATGGAGAAACAAATGTGGTCTATCCATACATCAGTATTCTTCAGCATTACACGGGAGGGAAATTCTGACTCATGCTACAACAGGAATGAACCTGGAGGACATGATATTAAATGAAACGAAGCAGTCGCAAAAAAGACAAACACTGTTTGAATCCACTTAGACGAGGTAATTAAAGTAGTCAGAATTCTAGAGACAGAAAATAGAGTGGTGGATGCCAGGAGCTGTGGGGAGAGTACAACGGGGAGTTATTGTTCCATGGGTGTGGCGATTCGGTTTTACAAGACAAGAAGAGCTATGGAGCTGGCTGGTGGCGATGCTTGCGCAACGCATGACCGCACTTGGCACTAGGACTGCGAACTCAGAAGTGGCGAAGATGGTAAACTTTATGTTATGCCTATTTTACTGCAATAACGAATTGGAAAGAGGTGGTTGCATTTTTGTATACTAGGCTGGAACATTCCAAAATAGGAACTTGGGGCACCTGGGCGGGGGGGGGGCTCAGTTGGTTAAGCATCTGACTCTCGATTTCAGCTTGGGTCATGATCTCATGGTTTGTGAGTTCAAGCCCCGCATCAGGCTCTGCGGAGCCTGCTTGGGATATTCTCTCTCTCTCTCTCTCTCTCTCTCTCTCTCTCTCTCTCTGCCCCTCTCACACTCTCTCCCTCTCCTTCTATCTCTCAAAATAAATGAATAAACTTAAAAAAAAAATAGAACTTAAAAAAGCAATGCCACAGTAGAATAAAAAATATGAAACACTTAGAGATAAATCTAATAAAGTATATACAAGTGCTATACCCTGAAACAAAACATTACTGAAACAAATTAAAGAAGACCCAAATAGGGGCACCTGGGTGACTCAGTCGGTTAAGCGTCCAACTTTGGCTCAGGTCATGATCTCATGGTTCGTGGGTTTGAGCTCCGCATCGGGCTCTGTGCTGAAAGCTCAGAGCCTGGAGCCTGCTTCGGATTCTGTGTCTCCCTTTCTCTCTGCCACTCCCCTACTCATGCTCTGTCTCTCTGTCTCTCTCTCTCTCAAGAATAAATAAACATTAAAAAAATAATGATAAAAAGAAGACCCAAGTAAATGGAAAGATATACTCTGTTCACAGATTGAAAGATTCAGTGCTGTTAAAATAGCAATTCTCCACAAATTCATCTTTAGATTCAATGCATTTCAACCAAAATCCCTGCAGTCTTTTGTTTTGTTTTTGTTTTTAGAAAATGACAAGCTGATTTTAAAATGTATGTAAATTACAAAAACCTAGAATAGCCAAAACAACTTTGGAAAAGAAGAAGAAAAATGAAGGAATTATAATACCTGGCTTGGAAAATTATTCTATGGCTACAGTAATCAAGAAGAGTGTGGTTTTAGTAACAAGATAGGCTGATAGATCAATTCATCAGAGCACAGAGTTCAAAAGAGACCCACACACGTATAGTCAGTCCAATTTTGACAAAGATACAAAGGCAATTCAGTAGAGAAAGGAGAATCTTTTTAACAAATGGTATTCTAGAAATTGGATATTCATAAGGGGAAGAGAAGAGAGAAAAAAGGCAAAGATTAATTCAAAATGTGCCATAGGTCTAAATGTAAACTTCAAACTTCAAAATTTCTAGACTAATGAAGTAGAAAATTTTTATTTCCTTGAGTTACGCAAAGATTTCTTAGGAAATCAAAACACAATACACACACACAAATCAAAACTTGGTGTTAGAATTGAGCAAAATTAAGAAGTTTTGGTTTTGGGGGCACCTGGGTGGCTCAGTCGGTTAAGCGTCTGACTTCGGCTCAGGTCATGGTCTCGAGGTTTATGAGTTCAAGCCCCTCATCGGGCTCTCTGCTGAGAGCTCAGAGCCTGGCGCTTGCCTCAGGTTCTGCGTCTCCCTTTCTCTGTGCCCCTCCCCTGCTCACGCTCTCTCTCTCTCAAAAGTAAATAAACATACAAAAAAGAACTTACGGTTTTTGAAAGATGCTGTGAAGATGGGAAATAAGCACGTGAAAAGATGTTCAACATCAAATAGTCATTATAGATGTGAAAATTGAAACCACATTGGTATGTATCTACATATATGTGTCTACATACACACACTAGCATGCCTAATGTCAGAAAGACCAACCATCCAAAGGTTTCCAGGGATGTGGGGCAACTAATAAGTTGCTGATGGGAATGTACTATGGTATTGCTACTTTGGGTGACATTTTGGCAGTTTCTTAAAAAGTTAAACACATACCTACTCTATGACCACACTTATTTACTCAAAAGAAATAAAAGCATAAATTGAAAAAAAAAGAGAGAGAGAGAGAGATTTGTACACGAATTGCTAGAGCACCTTTATTTGAAATAGGCAAAAACTGGAAACAACCAAAGCCCCCGAATAAGAGAATGGATATATCCTGTATCTTTTCAGTGAATATTATTCAGCAATAAAAACAAATGAACTGATAGACACCAAAATGAGTAAATCTCAATATAGTTATTGAGAGGGAAGCCCACCTTCTTCCCACCAGAGGAATATATAGTCTGTGATTCCTTTTACACATAATTATATCAAATTCTGATTAATGCAAAGTAATCTTTACTGAAAAGAAACAGATTTGTTGCTGCCTGGGTATGAGGCATCGTGGGAGGGAAGGAGTGATTCCAAAGGGCACAGGAAATTATGGGGGTGATGGGTATGTTTATTACTTGATTGTGATGATGGGTTCATGGATTTATTCTTATGCAAAGCCCATCAAATTGCATACTTGAAATACGTGCAGTGTATTGTAGGTTAGTTATACTAACACATAACAAACAAGTTAGCAAATAAATTAGGTAAAACTACAAGAAAAAAAAGAGATTTGACATCCAGTTGTGTGTATATATATATATATATGTATATATACATATATATATATGGTGCATACATGGCTTACACACTCACTGCATCATTACACACTCACATACAAATATAGAGTTCTCTCTGCTGAGGGGCCCTTTTCGAATGAGCAAATAGCAGGAAGGAAGTGAGGAATCTTCTGGTTGCTTTTAGTTTTGCTTCTTTCTAGCTACTTGACTCAATTTAACCATTCATAAAATTGGAAGGAGAGGTTAGTTGAGTTCCGAAGCCACCTCTAGACCTGAAGTCTCTGTGTCCCACTGCTGAACACAATCCCTGATTTTGGAAATATTGAGGAACGAGAGAGTGACAAACCATAGGCACCTTCGCGTTTATGCAGTTGCTCACTCAATACATAGGTCTGTTCCTCCGTTCATGAGGGTGAATGACGTGTAGCTGTGATATCAAGGAATACATGCGCCAGCTCAGGAGTTGATCTGTTGGATCATTCTAGCTCCTCTCAAATGTTAACTCGCAATTTTAGTGGCTTCATGCGTTTGACTTTTGTTTCTTGCTCCCATTATAGCCCGCTATGTGTGTTGGGTCGGTGTCTGCTGATTCAGAGACCTCGACGCCGCTAGATTCCTTCACTGATGTTCTCTCGACGTGAAGAGCCATGAAAGATTGTGTGAGGGAGATTTTTATACAAAGGGACTTTGTATCTTTAGCTTCAGTCTTGCAGTTCTGCTTTTGAATACCGGCTTTATGATTTCATATCCTTTATTTAAAGAGAATAGTATGGGGAGGTCGTCATTAGCCGCATGCTCATAGCCCACGTTCCCAGCAATTCACAGATGTTTTTGTGAGATGTAGTCCTATCCGCCACAGAGTCAGCTTTCACCACTCAACTCTGATTTCTCGTCATGCATAGTCAGGAATTGGATTGCCTTTGTACCCGTCTTCCTGTATGTGCACAGCAAATGTGCACAGCATGTCAGAGGACTGCAGAGAAAATATTAGCGGTGGCATTTTGGTTGAGAAAGGCAAACATGTTTGAAAATAAATTTGCTCATATTTTCGCTCCTGCTTGGAATGTCCTAAATGCCCTAAGAGGAGATCCCCCCACAGGATCTGGCTGAGGCCTCAGCTTTCCCGAGAAGCCTACCTCCTGGCTGTCCCTACTCTGCTCTCCATGTAAATGCCTATGGTTTACTGGGTTTATTGTCCTTGGTTTTTTGGGTTTGTTTTGTTTTGTTTTCTGAGACTTAATCATAGCTCCTATCACCATAGAAACCGCCTCATAAATACTAATATTGATTCTTCCTGGGAATGTACTGCACACCAGGCCTTGATCTAAACACTTTGTGTTACTTTATTTAATTCTTGGATTCTCACAATAACCTTGTTATTTTTCTTATTATTACCATCATTCTGTTTTTAATGTTTATTTTTGAGAGAGAAAGAGTGTGGGCAGGGGTGGGGCTGAGAGAGCGGGAGACCCAGAATTTGAAGCAGGCTCCAGGCTCTGAGCTGTCAGCTCAGAGCCTGATGAGAGTCTCGAACTCACGAACTATGAGATCATGACCTGAGCCGAAGTTGGACGCTTAACGGACTGAGCCCCCCGGGCACTCCTACCATCATTTCTAACTTACG
The DNA here is from genome assembly GCF_014898765.1 of Herpailurus yagouaroundi. Taxonomy (NCBI): domain Eukaryota; kingdom Metazoa; phylum Chordata; class Mammalia; order Carnivora; family Felidae; genus Herpailurus; species Herpailurus yagouaroundi. The sequence continues at coordinate 30,448,706 of NW_024412434.1, forward strand.
GAAGAGACACTCTTTTTTAAAGAGTTGATTTAGTTGAGATTGTGCATGACCAGGATTTCAACATGTAAGATTACTTTTTAGAATGAACAATACCAAGAGTTTGTAAGGACACAGAACAGTGGAAACTTTCCCCCACTACTGAGAGTAAAGCAAACTGGCCCAGGCTTTGGCAAGCAGTTGGATGTGATCTAGAACTGTCAAAGACTCCACACGGACCCAGGTCTTCCCCTTTCGTTATGAACCCTAGAGAGACTCTTGTCGTGTGCGGCCACAGAAAAATTACACCAAGATTAGTGCTAAGCAAAAAGAGAAGACAACTTAATAGGACAGAAGTTACTAAATGGATAAGTTCATTGTGGAATATTCCTGTAATGGAACACTATACAGAAATCAGGACCGAACAGGCAACAACAGGTTGTATATTCCACACATAATGTTGAGTGAAAGTCTGGATGTGGATGGAAGAATATGCACAGTATGATTTCTTGCATCTAAAGTTCGAAAACAAGCGATAGTAAGAATGCTTATGTAGGTGGTCACTAAAAGGTAAGCCGAGGTGAAGGAGACTCAAGGTGGAAGGTCTTTCTGGGCTCCAGTCATGCTCTGTACCATGACCTGGCCACACAGGGGTTTGCTTAACACTTGCTACTGTGTCCATGCTGTGCACCTGTTCATGACATTATATTTCACAAAGAAAAAATTGTAACTGGAACACATGCCCATCTAGTATATGGCACAATGCTAAACAGTCCTTCAACACCTGGTTGATTTAATTAAAGACAGATTGATGATGATCAGTGATTAATTGCAAAGGCAAAGTTGATTTTGAAGTAAAAACTACAGTTTTAGGGGCACCTGGTGGCTCAGTCGATTAAGGATCTTACCTTTGATTTCGGCTCAGGTCATGATCACACAGTCATGGGATCAATCCCTGCATTGGGCTCCATGCTGAGCATAGAGCCTGCTTGGGATTCTCTCTCTCTCTCTCTCTCTCTCTCTCTCTC
>NW_024412434.1:30449809-30533715 GCF_014898765.1 Herpailurus yagouaroundi
CCCCCCCCCAAATAAATAAATAAATAAGGTTAAAAAAAAACCCTACAGTTTTAGAATCTTGGACTGGAAGGGGACCTTTTCATCCCTGGTTGAATTCTCTATCTAGTCATGAATTCCCTCTACCATGTCTTTGACCAGAAATCATCTGACTTAGATAGGAAAATGACAAACTAATTCGCTAAATCAAGCTTGATTTTGGATCAGAGCTAATATTTAGAAGATATTCTTCTTTCCGTTAAATTAACTCATGTCTTGTAATTTCTTCACACTAATAGAAATTCTTCCTAAGATACAGGAAAACTGTTAAAAAAATAAATAAAATGAAATTTTACCTATATATTATTCTTCTGCCTCAAATTTGGGAAAGAGGAGGGTTTAGAGTATGGAATGTTGTACTGCAAAACAAAGAAATCAGATTATGGTCCCAATGTTTTAATAGAGACCAATGGGAATATATATGTTGACCAAACACTATGCTGTAGGCTGAATGTTTGTGCCTCTACCCCACCCAGCCCAGACTCATATGTTGAAAGCCTAATCCTCAATGTGATGGTATTTGGAGATGGCACCTTTGGGAGGTTATCAGGTCATGAGGGTGGGGCCCTCATGAATGGGATTAGTGCCCTTGTAAGAGAGACCAAGAGAGATGATCTCTCTCTCTCTCTCTCTCTCTCTCTCTCTCTCTCTCTCTCTCTTATCTCTCTCTCTGTCTCTCCGTTTTGTGAGGATACAGCAAGAAAGTCACTGTCTGCAAACCAGAAAGAAAGCTCTCACCAGGAGCCCAGTGTGCTGGCACTTTGATCTGGTACTTTCCAGCCTCCTGAACTGTGGGAAATAAATGTTTGTTGCTTAAGCCATGCAGTCTATGGTATTTTGTTAGAGCAGCCCGAGCCTACTAAGGCAATAAATGGCACAGTGTTAAAATGAATACACAGCTGACGTCAAGGTTAAAGGCGATTCTTCATCAGAATGAATCTCTGGTACACAAGTATAAATCTGAGCCTGCACAATCCCAAAATAATCACCATGGCAATTTTATTATAATTTTGTACCCAAATTTCCAAGTTAGATATTTTGATCAAGAATGGTAATACCCTATCCCGTCAGCTACAGATTTGTTCCTGCTGACATGCTTTTCATATTTGCAACACCAAATAGAGGCTCGCTTCCAACTGGAACATTTATTGATATTATGAGCCTTTTGGTGCACAGCTGAGTGTAATGCAAGGGGTTTTCAGAATCCTTTTTTCTAAAAGGAACTTTGTGCTAAGGAATTACTGCCTGGACAATTATAAAACATAGATTAACTACTGAAAGTGATTCGGTGTTCATAGCAATCATTTAAAATTTCATAAACTACAAGGAATTTTCTTATTGTAATGATTGAAATACCATATTTAGAAGATTAATTGGAAGAATAAATATATTCCTCTTTTTTCCTGTCATTTTGTTCTTTTTTTTTTTTTAAGTTTATTTTTTTATTTTGAGAGAGAGAGAGAGAGAGAGAGAGAGAGAGAGGGCGAGCAGGGGAGGGGCAGAGAATGAGGGAGAGAGAATCCCAAGAAGGCTCCGTGCTGTCAGCACAGAGATTGATGAGGAGCTTGATCCCATGAACAGTGAGATCGTGACCTATGGTGAAATCAAGAGTTGGACGCTCAACCAAATGAGCCATCCGGGAGTCCCTGTTCTTTTTAATTTTTCTTTATAATTTTTATAAGATATGCTTGATACTTGTGTCATATTCTTGCTCTGTCTTTCCCATGCTAAATTTATCATGTATGGCATAAATTTTGGAATTTTTCTTTATTGAGAAAATTTAATGTTGCATACTTGTCATGTTTTTAATTTATCCTCATAAAATGTAAAACATTCCCTAAAGGGGATTTTTCCTTTCCTTTTTTTTTTCTTGGAGAGATACATGTCTAAATTAGTCAAATTCAGTATAATTTTTAAAGGTTACTTAATTTTCCACTATAAATGCCAATACATCAAATACTTCTAAAGAGATTGGAATTGTAATTTAACCAAATCTCTGTTACTCTACTTTGTATCATTATTTTAGGTATTTGATTTAAATATTGTAACTCAGAAAGTTATAATGGTCTTACTAAGGGAACATTCCAAAGGATTGTCCATTAATACTGCATTATTTTAATCTATTTTTCTACTCAACTATTCAAAAGTTCTTACAATTGTACCTATATATACAATTAATAGTTTTCACAAAGATTATTACAGATACATGTTTTCAGGTAGCAATAACAAATACATATTTATGCCTTAAATTCTCAGTGCATATTTGGATATAAAACACATAGGAGATTTTTCCCTAGAGGTTACAGCTGCATTTGACAGTCAATATTCAAATACTAACAATAAATCAGAATGACGTACCTTGTCTAAACCACTGATGTGCTTACCCTGTGTGGGTAGGGTGGAAACCTACGGGCTCACAGACATTACTCAAGCTCAGAGACATGAGAAATGATGAAGTAAGAACTTACTCTATGGCCTGAACAGCCAACGAACAGTAGCAGATCTTGGCAGAGCTTTCAGACTGACGCTGGACTTTGGTATTTCTTTATTTTCGCGTATTTTAAAATACCTACGGCTCAATGAGAAAAAATAGTTGTGAAAACTTACATACTATACTATGTAGACTTTGTTTTTAACCAAACCGAACCGAACCATAAAAACCTCACACTGAAACAATAATGAAATAGTGAACGTGGCCTGTGCTTGCCTTCAAAATGCCAAGACTGCTGAACTAGAAGGAATGATTTTATGAAGATTTTACTTGTAATGGCCACTAAATACTTTTTAAGTAGAATCAATATTAATAGAATTAATATATTAATATAAATAGAATCAATAGTATTAATTCATCCTAGCACTAGGCACTGCAGTTAGTCCGGAGGATGTAACAGTCACCAAAACTAAAACCCTTTTGCAATATTATCAATAGTCTGATCTCCAGGAACCCCTAGTGTCTTATTGCTAATGCTTTGCTAGAGGGAAAAACAACCCTAGCTTGACAATAGCTAGGCCTCCAGCATCCTGGGAGTCTTCTTTAGCCTATGAAAATCTCCCTGGAAACTTCCTCTTGACTTTACCTCCCCCAGCTCCATAGTGTATAACCACTCACTCTTCACAACCCCGGTGCAACTCTTTCTGCCCTCGGGTCCTGTCCCTGTGCTTTAATAAAATCACCTTTTTTGCACCCAAAAAAAACCCTAAATAAAACAAAACAAAACAAAAAAAGACTCAAAAAAAAAAAAACCCTCGAAACAAACAAACAAAAAACCAAAAATACAAAAAATAAAAACAAACAAAAAAACTAAAGCCCTTTTTTCAAGGAATTTCAAAATGGCAAAGAAATTAAACACTCTTCTTAGTGTTTCATAAGCCATAACCCCAGCATTCCATTAGTTCTATAAACACATTTACGTAACATACAAAAGTAGAAGTTGCTTTCTGGATTTTTTTTTTTTAAATGCAAATAAAGCTTTTTGTGGGCAGCCATAGACAAATCAATTTTCCCTAAAAATAAATTAGATTTTTAGTACGTGATTTGGAACCCATGGTGTAAAATGACTCAAAATTGGGCATCCCATTCCATGGTTCTATGAAAACAAAGTAACGCAATGAAGAAAGAGAAAGGGACAGAGAAGCCACACAAGCACATGTTTCAGTCTCTAATCCTCCTTCAGATTCTTTGCTTTCTGTTTTGTTCTGTTCTATTTTACCTGGTTTGGGTGTCTATCATCCCTGGATCTCCATATAAAGATAAATTCTAAATTCATTAGTACAGTGGGTGTGTACAAGCACAAACTTATGAATGAGTGACAGAAAAAAAGACAGCAAGAGACAGATGCTCAGTAATCTTAACTGTATTTCGAGAAGTATTTTCTCTTTTTAAAACGGATTGTTTCGGGGCGCCTGGGTGGCTCAGTCGGTTGGGCGGCCGACTTCGGCTCAGGTCACGATCTCACACTCCGTGGGTTCGAGCCCCGTGTCGGGCTCTGTGCTGACCGCTCAGAGCCTGGAGCCTGTTTCAGATTCTGTGTCTCCCTCTCTCTGACCCTCCCCCATTCATGCTCTGTCTCTCTCTGTTTCAAAAATAAAAATAAAAAATAAAAATTAAAAAAAAAAAAACGTTAAAACGGATTGTTTCATGTATTAACTTCATATAGAAAAAAATCCATCCAGCTCCACATGTATGAATTTCCTAACGCTGCAGTAACAAAGTACCACGAACTGGATGTCTTAAAACAGCAAAAATGTGTTCTCCCACAGTTCTGGAGGCCCGATGTCTGCTATCAAAGTTCAACATGCTGGTTCCCTCTTGGGGGCTCAGAGGAAGGGTCTGTTCCTTGCCTCTCTCTCCTGGCTTCTGGTCTTCGCCAGCAATCCGTGGCATTCCTTGGCTTATTGGTGCCTCCCTACAGTGTCTGTCTCCGTCTTCAGATGGCCTTCTCCCTGTGTGTCCATGTCTCTTCACACCTTATAAGGACATCGTCGTACTCTAGTAGACCTCATCTTAACTTGACTATCTGCAAAGACCTTTCTTCCAAACAAAGTCACATTTACAGGTGCTGGGTGAGGATTTCAACGTATCTTTTGGGAAGCACAATTTGTCTTAGTCCCTTCAGACTGCTACAACAAAATACCGTAGACATCCTGTTTAGATTTTAAACAACAGAAATATGTTTCTCACTGTTCTAGAGGCTGGAGTTCTGCAGATCTTGTATCTAGTAAGGACCCGCTTCCTGGTTCCTAAATGGCATCCTCTCAGTGTGTCCCCACATGGTGGAAGGGGCAGGGGAGCTCCCTGGGGCTCCTTCTATAAGGATACTAATTCATTCATGAGGGTCCCTCTCATGACCTAATGACCTCGCTAAGGCCCTGCCTCCTAATACAATCACATCGTGGGTTAGGTTTCAACATGTGAACTGGGGGGTGGGGGGCACAAACGTTTAGACTATAGCACAATTCAGCTCACTCATTATAACTCAGTCAAGTCCCATATTCTTAAATGTGTGTTACTTGCTGAAGTATTCACTGAAACTCAGATAATTAAGACCAGAGCATAGCAGGGGAACCACCCAAGATCAAAGGCAACCACTGATCAGGCATGAAGCTTGATGTAGCCAACATTCTGTGAGAATACTCTATGTGAAACACAAGCAGTACTCAAAGATTTCACCCATTCAGAGACATAGCCATACTTCCCTATGATACGTGGACAAATGAAAGTCACCTTGTTTTGTCCTAATGTTCCTACTCCAGAATTGATAAGATTAGTTCTTTGTCTGGGTGCTACCGATGAGATCATGATAAATAGCTTGAACTGTTTCAATAACCTGCCATAACCTAACGGTTTATGCATAGAGAATTATAAATGAATCATTTGTGCTACCACTTACCATGTGAAAACAATGATATTGAAGAATCAATTTCTCTTTGTTTGGGGACATAGTGAAGCATGGAACACCTTTCGTTGGATAAATTAATCGTTGGACTCATTCAGAGTCGAGCTGTGGAGCAGCTTGGAAACCTTTTGTTCAAGGGAGGCATTAAATGTCACGGGAAATTGTTTTAGTTAACTAGCTGTCCTCTAGATGCATCTCCAGTGAAAGCAGTTTGTTTTTCCTTTTTTTTCGTCCTATTTTTCTTGCCAAATCCTGTGAAGACAACCATCCCAAACATTTTGAGAGATACAGTCACCTTTTTAAAATGGTGCTAATATTTTAGTTTATTAATCTCCTTTCAGAAAAGCAGTGATCATCTAGGAAATTAATGTCCCTTAAGACGAGAATAGCTTGTTGTACTTTCAAAGCTTAACCCATACTTTTTGTTAGTATTTTAGCTTCCACTGCTAACTACAGATATCCGCCCCCTTACCTACTTGGGGATGTGTTCCAAGACCCCAGGGGATGCCTGAAACCATGGACCCTACGTATACTATGCCTTTTTCCTATACATACCTACCGATGAAAAAATTGCATTTATAAATTACATTAAGAGATTAACAGTAACATCTGGTAATAAAGAAGAACAATTATAACAATATGCTGTAATAAAAGTTATCTCCTTTAAGCTATCTTCTTGTGCGGTGGTCACCCTTCTGCCTGTGATGATGTGAGATGGTGAGATGATAGCATGTCTATGTGGTGGGGCGGAGGAGTGAGGTGGGTAACCGGGCATCGTGATGGAGGGTTAGGTTGCTCTAGGATCGTCACTTCTGGAGCCTGGGTAAGTGTGGCTCACTGACGCCGCGGGAGGCAAACCTTCAGATGAGGGCGGCAGGGTACTAGTGCGTCTCCTTTTCTCTGAAGTCTCAGACCCAGTTCCCGAGAGGAGAATCTGTGTAGAAGTTGTAGGTCACACACCAGCCTGTAGCTTGCTGGCCTTGGATCATGTCCTCATCCTTAATCCCCAGACCGTATATAAGTGGTTACGTGTAGCAGATATGACTGCCTTTGGGCTTCACTTCTTTTGAAAATGTTGTTTTAAATGTTTATGCATTTTTGAGAGAGAGAGTACAGTGGGGAAGGGGCAGAGAGAGAGAGAGGGTGACACAGAATCGAAGCAGGAGCTGTCAGCACAGAGCCCGGCGCGGGGCTCGAACTCACGGACGGTGAGATCATGACCTGAGCCGAAGTCGGGCGCTTCACCGACTGAGCCCCCCAGGGGCCCCTGGGCTTCACTTTCAGTAGAACCATATAGGCATCTTGATGAACACATCTAGGACAGTTAGAGTTGGTGTTTTGTGTATGCTCTTAGAAGTGTGTTTTAAAAGACTTGTTCAACACGTAAATCTCCGGGATGGGACATAGAGTTCTGCGTGTTGTATTCATGCAAAGTGTACGTAAGGGGTTCCAAGAATGGTAGGTGCTTCATCAGCATATGGCAGTGAGGGCGGGGGGCGTAGTCACAGCGGGACCTGAGAAATACATTTCGCGTGGTATGTGTGAGAAGACTCGGTAATAGGATCACCTCAGCTTTTTCCCCATGTTGGATTCTGATAAGAAAGAACTTTCTTCTTTTCTTTTCTTTTCTTTTTTTTTTCAGTAAGCTTAGGAGGAAAAAGTAGAAACAGGAAAGACAGCATTTGGAAGGGTGGCAATTGCACTTTGCCTATTAAATCCGAGAGTCTATCGCCGCAGAGTAGCAGCCGGGCCCTAACAGTTAGGAAGATGCTCCAGCTGCCGGAGCAAGAATCTGAGGCTACAAGGAAGCTACGGTGCTGGGGGGGGAAGCGGGGGAAGGAGTGAGGGGTCCTGTAGTTCTGTTGGCTGTGGAGGAAACCAGGAGCCCTCACGTCTCACATCTCACAGTCTCACAGAAAGAGAAAACCTTACCGTGCACGAGCACAGCTTACCTTTGACACAGGAGACGTTTAAGAACGGTGACCTGATCACGCATGGGATGAAGAGGGAACAAGGTGGCAGTGTGGAGAGGTGCACGGCGTGGACATCCCAGGCCAGGTGCACGAGGACAGCCAGGGAGCCCCCCGTGGCCACCGCCCACCCAGAGATGGACGGTGCCTGACAAGAGCTCACATCACAAGGAATGATTACAGAGGGACATGTCCTCGGGGTCCCGAGAGTCTCCCGGTGATGAAGCAAGCCTACTGCCCAGGAGGCAAAACCGCGCCGAAAACCAAGGAAGGACAGAGCCAGCTGGTACTGCTGGTGGCCGCGGGCACCCGTGAGCCCCGTAGGCTGTCCTCAAGCTGCCGGACGGACAATCTGATTTCCGTTCTTTTTCCTGCTCTTACTGTGCCCACTACCTCTTTGACCTTGCTGGCTTTGCTGGTGGTCCGTGGTTTACAATCCTCTGTGCCGACTGTTAAATTGAGTGTTGGGGTGGGCGGGAGAAAATCCCCTCCTGCGTTTACGATGAAAGGACTCATAGTCACGGTGGCATAAGTAAAACCATCATTTATTCTCTTATTATGAAGTGTTTCTGTTTGTTTGGTTTTTTTACCCTTTTCAATGTAATTCAATTCTAGCTCACAAATTAAAATGCAACGCAAAATAGTTAAATGTATAATTTGGAGGTTTTAAGGAACTAAGGAAATCATCTAAAAGCAACTAGAAAATAAGATTCCTACCAGTGATAAGAGAATATTAAAACCTTTATTGTCCTTCCATTCCATTTAAAGAATTTTGTTAGCTGAGGGAAAAAAAAAAAAAAAACAGAATTCTTCCCATGGCACAAATCTCTTTTCTAAGGAGAGAGAACATCATAATCATTTGCAGAGACATCTCTTTTGAATTACACTGAAGCAGGGAATTATTACAGACTCAAGACCATCATCACAGCATCACCGTGGGCAAACTCAAAGGGGACACGGGGGTCAGCGTCCCCAGCTCTGCTCAGTGCCCCACGGAAGCCCACATTTCCCTCCGGCCACGTTTACGGAAGAAACCACGCGGTCGCCACGTGAACCCCAGCATCCCAAAGCCCTTCTTTTCTTTGCAGTCACAAAGTACCTGTGACACAATACTGTTTATTACAAAGCATTTAAAATAAAGGTGTCACAACCCACTCGTGGTAACGATTCAACGTAGAACTGAGTTTACATTCGCATCTGTTTAGACCCGGAGACATTTGAACAGATCCCTCACCACGTGTGGCCGCGCCCCGAGGAGATTTTCGCAGAAAGACAGAGTCTTCTGGAGAATTATGAGGCACTCCATTTATCATGCTAATGAAAGGTAATTGTTTTGTGTTGATTGGTTCCCATCAAAGCAGTAGGCATTGTTTAGATGTCCAGTGTTTGCTAAAAAGTTCATACATTCCCCTAGGAAGCAGGTTTGGGGCGAAGAAAATGCAGAAAATGGATTATGAACAGTGAAGCCTGAAAATTTTGTATTTTTTGGTGAACCTAATCCTGATTAGAAGGAGAAAATGGTAGAACGAGAAAGTATTATCTGGATTTTCAGGAAATTTATGTTTATTCTGAGGTTGTAACTTGAATAGTTGAGCACATTCTGTTTCCCTTGGGGACACTTCCACACGCTCGCCTCATACGAGAGCTGAGCAGCACCCAGTCTGTGAGGGGTCACTAACAGCTGTGGGAAGGCTTCCATAGCTTTTTAAAAAAATATTTATTTACTTTTGAGAGAGAGAGAGAGAGAGAGAGAGAGGGAGAAGGAGGGGCAGAGGGAGAGGGAAACAGAGAATCCCAAGCAGGCTCCGTGCTGTCAGTGCAGAGCCCAACGTGGGGCTCGAACCCACGGAACCTTAGATCATACTCTCAGCCAGAACCAAGAGTCCGATGCTTAACCGACCGAGCCACCCAGACCCCATTCCTAGATTCTGGATCTTAATTTGGTGATGCTTTTCTTGTGGACCATCTCATCCTGGTTAATACACTTCCCGATGAACACCAGCTGTATATGTAGTAGTAGACAATTCAGCCACCTCTAGAGTGTCCCCGTCATCAGCTCAGTGCTGGCCGTGCCTCGGTGCCGTAATTGCCCACCAGCCAGAGGAAACAGGAATGGCCACGTCGGAGTCTGTTGGTGATGGAGCCCTAACAGAATACAGTAATTACAAACACTTATTCCCTTGGTGCAGTGGGGGTCAAGGGCAGAGTTCTTGCAAGCTATTTATATTGCTGCAGGAATTCTCTGTTCTCGACATTACCAAGGTTTATATAAATGGTCATTAGGAAAAATTGACTACACTGAAGAAAAGTACATTCTGTACTTGGAAGTGTTTTGCACGTATTCCAGAAGGGTTGAGAGGAAGGAGGAGGAAAGGCAGGCGGGGTTGGGGGTGGGGAGTCTAACATTTTTGGAAAAATCTCTCAAACATAAGGCTTTCATTAATGTTAAAAAAAAAAAAAACACAAAAAACCACCAATCGTAATTAATATTTCACAGTTGTGAGCATCTCACACACTACACTGAGGGCCTCAGACCCAAGCATGAGAATGTGAAAATAATAAATTCCACAGGAAGAAATTCCCTCTATCTGGAATTTTAAGAAAGGATTCTTTCCACCACGCTGCCTCTCGTGATGACCTGACGGTTATTTGTGTTAATGATCTTCTGTGCAGTTTTAGCAATATTTAAATCAAAATACAGCAAATATCCATTCCATAGTCCAAGGCCACAGTACGCTGTTAATATACTGGTGGCTTCAGTTCTGTACAAGTTAACCATGTCATGTAATCTGCCCCAAACAGTGTATCTGCGTTTCTAACTGCTCAGGAGGAACTTCCTGGCTCTGTGTTCTCACAGTACCGTATTCCTAATGGAAGCTCCAGTGACAAATATTTGCTTTTTGTTTGTTCGTTTGTTTTAAATTTCTAGTAATTAAAGTTTAATTACCCTGAATAGCACTTTAGGAAGTGTTCTTCTTTATACTAAATTCTACATGTAACTTGAAATATTTGGTGTTCCCGTGAGTGTTAATGATTTTAATAATGTTAACATACTACCTAATAATTACTTGCTTCCCTTAGAAAGTAATGAAAGAATAAATATGCCTGGGAAGCCTAAAAGGCATTGAAAAGAATCTTTGTGATATATATCGAAATACCGCTTTTAATTTTTGCAAGAGTACTACGCAGCGTCAGGGCGCACGGGTCTCAGGATCAGAAGGGCCTGGTGCCCGGGGCTCAAGGTTGCGTCTCTTGCTTCAAAGTCCTGCTGATTGTGCCTTTGAAGTGGTCCCTCCCAGAGGACCGTCCGCCTACCCTGCAATTCGCTCCCACCTGCGCTCCTACCCAGTGCCCAGAGCGAGGAGCCCCGGTAGGGTGGGGGTCTTGATGCCAACGGGACCCATTTGGAGGGGTTCGCATCGTTGAGCTGCTTGGACGGGGCATAGGGACAGGGGCGTGTAAGTGCCTCACGTGGTCTCTGAGCCTCGGCTGCCTCAGTTGCTGATGGAGTCCCCTCCCCGCCACCCCACTCCCCACCTCCCCGCCTCCTGGTGCTGTTGGGAGAAAGGGACATCAGGTCTTCAGCACCAGGCCTGAGCCAGAGCAGTTGCTCAGTCACCATACCTGCCTGTGGCCTCTGTAGTCTCACTTCCACGGACCTGGCCACCTCCTCTTACCTGTTTAGTTCACTCCCCCCAGGTAACAGTTTGGGGAAAAGTAATTCACATCTCTAACTCACAAGAATAATTAAAACTGTAATTTCAGTACTGAGAAGGATTGCCTGCTTGGTGACAAGAAATCAAAATATGAATTAATTCACTCATTAAACTTTTTTGGGTGACTGCTCTGTGCTAGGTACCATGCTAAGCTCTGACAGTCCCAAAATAATTGGGACTTGAAGTCTGCCTACAGGAATTCGTGATCCAGCCAGGGGGACAAAGCTACAGACGGACTCTGGGGGAGGGCCCGGCTTGGCATGCAGACGGGACTGAATACACAGAGAAAACCGGTGGTGCCCTGGACCCAGACTCAGCTTCTCTGAGGCCCAATCACGTCCTGTGGATGCCCAAGGGCAGGACCAGATACTGTGCAACAGCCTGGCATTCACGGCTCAGATCTGCCCTCAGGAAGCCCAAATGTCACATTTGTGTTTGGAGAAAGAGGGCAGTGGTCAGATCAAAAGGGTCCTTTGTCCTTTTACTAACACTGAGATATTGGGACCTGTGGAGGAGGAAAAATAATTCCTCTCTACTCTTTGGAGCTTTTGGCTCAGACTCCTGTAATAACAGAAAGATGAACAAGAAAAAAACAAACCGGTTCATTAATATGTACACCCCATGTATACATGAGAGAGACCCAGGAAAATGAGTAACTCTCCAAGTGCTTAGATTCAGGCTTAAATCCCATCCTAATGGGATGTGTGGGTATCTCGGGGGGGGAGTGAACAGGTTAGGGGGGATGGCTGGGTCCTCAGAGGAACAGATGGGAGGGTGACAGTTTGTGACAGTCTTCTGGGTGTGGGACCCACTTCTGAGTTCCTCTCCTGTGACAAGAGTCCATCCTCCTGGTTGGTGGGGCTCCTGGGGAGGGGACCGAGGACCCCGAGGTCCTTCTGGAGGATGTGTCTTCAGGCACATGAGGGGAGTTCTCTCCCTGCACCTACTTTCTTTCAAGTGCCTTCCACTCAAAGAAAGCCTTCAAAGGAGACAGAAGGAGGAGACTCGGGAGGGAAAATCAGACTAAAGCTAGACGAATGGAGAGTCATTGATCAGTGGTCCTTTTATGGAGCATTTCATGCGGATTTATGAGTCTGTCAGCCACTGAGAGGATCTAGATGGACTGACCTCTGGGAAAGCGTCAAAGATACTGAAAGGGGTTCAGACTAGGCCACCCCAAATTATGCCACTTTAGCAGAAGGATTATTCTGAGCTGGAGATAATTGAGAAGAAGCAGATAGAAGGAAAGCTTTCTGCCTTCCCCTAATTTGCCTAAACACAGGACACAGCGCCCCCTCCCCCCCACCAGGAAGGACAGAAGTTAATCACCAGAGACAGCTCTAGACCCTGATCAGCCCAGAGACTGCACCAGAGGAGTCTACACAGCAAACCTCACCAACTAGGCTTTATCTCCCACTAGCTCACCAGATACTTGTTGCCCTATAATTTGCTGCCCCAGGAACTTAAAATTCTATTCCTTTGTCTTGTCACCTCTCTACAAACTTACTGTTCTTTGCTAAGATGCTCTATAAGGCCATATTATAACCACCCCTTTGATTTACTCATCTCTGGTGTTCCTGTGTGTATGCATGATGCGGTGATCTGAGTCTTGAAGTTTAGCTGGGTGACCCAGCCGATGAGTGGTCTCCAATGCCACCTGTCTGCTCAGTACTGGATGAAGGTGGACTTCAAGTAGCAATGATAGCCAGCTCCCATGACACTCTTCTGAGAGGCCAACCTAAGTCGAGCATTTCAAGTTAATACTTACACTGGGGCCCTCAAGCCTCTGATTTCCCCTTTCATTCTCAGAGCCTATCAACAAAGTAGGATTCACTTTTAGCTTAGTATTATAGATGACAAAGTCGAGGCACAGAGATGCTAAGGAGGTTCTCGTGGCCTCAGAGGTACTTATTGTAGCAGATCCGGGATCCCGCTGACTCCAGAGCTAGGATTCCTAACACCACCGCCTAGAAAACTAGACAGAGCACAGTCACGGAGAGCAGTGAGCATTCACCCCAAATGCACTTGAGAGCCACTGGTGATGTCAAGGAGTGGAAGGTCCAATTTTTGTTTTAGAAATGTCACTCTGGTTTGAGTTGGGAGATGGACACACCGGGGAGGCCAGTGAGCTGGTTACTGGAGTAACCCAAGAGAAAGTTGATGTCCTGAACCCAAGCAGATGGGGGAAAGGATGCTGGGTGAACTTCAGAATATAATGAGGTGATGTGTGGAGCCATGAAACACGGTGGGTTTCAGAGCAACCAACGTATCTCAGCAGCCGGTCAGTAAATGTGTAGATTTCATGTGTAAAAGAGTTGATTATGGTACCTCCCCCACCCAGCATCGTAGCTAACACTGTTGATGATGACCAGTGAAAACCTCCATCCCTTTTCTCGCAGGCCCATTCATCTACCTTTCCCTCTCCCTGCTTCCCAGCTACCACTGATGGTTCTCCCATCTTTGAGAAGTACTTAGAGGAAACGCTTTTACAAGTCATGAGACTCCCAAGTTCCTCATTAGTGTTTAAGTGCCATGGACATTTATGGCTATGGCTATTCCTTTGTCATGAATATTATCCCATTACATTGAAATGCTTTATAGGCCTTAGTAGGAAGGCGCTACAGACTGAAAGTCCTAATTATTATTATTGCCATTATTACTATTACGATTTTTAAAGTATTTGCAGAATGGTCCCATTAAAGGACAGTTTATTACAAGTTTACTGTCTTGCATTTCTCTTTTCTAGTGTTTCCAGTGCTCTCGATCTCTCTTACAATGTTTTATTTGTTCTCACTAATGAAAAGAGAAACTATTAAAAGCATGCTCATAGAATACAGAGTCATATATTTATTTTGAGTAATCCCTTTATAATAAACCTATTTCTTGCAACAATGGAATAAGAACATCTTGTTGATTTTCTATCTAAATATCTATCTAAATCAAGTAATACGTAACAAGCATCCTCATCTGTTACAAAAATGGGCTTTTCAAAGAAAGAAAGAAAAGTACTCATAGATAATTGATAGTGATGATGTGTCTTTGGCATATTGTTACATTTAAGCTCCTTTCTACCAGCATATTCAGATATGTAGACACACTGGTAATGTCTATTAATTTTAGGCCAGTTAAATATTTTTAAAGATATGGATGTGTTCTCATATATTTTTTGGCATACAATTTCTAGGAATTTCAAGACTCCTTGAAGACCATTCACGAAACTCCAAATATCCTTAGATTCCCTATCTCAGAACATCAATTTTTAGCTGACCAACATCCATTTTCCTACCTTTGGTCACAAAAGAACCCAACATTTCTTTGAGGAAACCTCTCCTTTTTCCTGTTTTGGGGGAATAGACTCCATAACCAGCTCCCATTGTAGGATCAGTCAGCTTAAATTGATCCCATGCCCCTCGAATGTAACGACTGGTGAAGAGACGGGCACCTAACATAGTGAGAGTCAAAACAGTGAGAAAACGTGTGCTGATACTCGTGGTGTAGGGGAGCTTTGGCTCTTTCTCTGGGTTTGACAGTGCGGCCAGGAGGCATGGGGCAGCCCCAGGCGCCTTCGGACTTTAGTAACACAGGTTGAGCCCTGAATCGAGTCCAATCGAAAATAGCTGTACCCGTAGACGCATCTGTTACATAAGCCGAGGTTTTCACTTTTTTGTTAAGCCGGTTTAAGTTGGGTTTGTTGATGCATACATCACAAGTAGTCCTGAAAGATACGCACTAGCCTGGAGACAGTGACCCTGGTCTAAAAAGATGCTTCCTGGTTTTAAAACTTGCAACATGTTTGGTTTTGATCATGTCTTATCCAAGTGTGGTGTTATTGAGGATTTTCATGAAATTTTTCGATTTTTAAAAAATTTTTAAATTTTCTATCCTTCAGTGATAACTAAAAAGTTAAGAAGAGATTACAGCAAATTGGGCACATTGACTTTTAGAAAAATGTTGAGTCCTGGAAAGTGGAGAAATGAAGCAAAGCTAAAACCTAGCAGAAGTGAGATGTTAGAAAAGTATTGGGCCAGTTGATATTGCACAGCCAAAGCAGTAGAACCATCTGGACGGTCTCTTCCTGTAGGAGCTGGACATGAACAGAATTTAGTTGAGGGTTTTACGTGTAACCCTTCCTGCTTCCATGACACGCATGTAATCGAAAGGGACGAGGACACGTTTTAGGTAGGGTTAGATTTCCTGGACTAAATGCCGGGATGGAGAAAATGGTTCCTGAGGGCTTCACACAGGATCTCTTGTAAGGAGAGAGAGCTCGGTCTTGCCGTTGGTGCGCTGCTCACCTCAGATGGGGGGTCTGACGCAGATTCCAGAAGCACAGGGTAGGGAGAAAGAGCAACGACTCACCGATTTAGCCCTGGTTCGCTTTTCATTCTGTTGATCGGGGTAGGAGGCATGTGAGTACATTGTTTCAGTTGTCGGAATGACATCAAATCAAAAATACCCCAAGACTTTAAAGAATTAATAGACATATTATATTAATATTTTGCAGACCACGTATGACCTGCTATTGTTTTCTCAATAGAGTAATGACCACTATTAATACATCAAGAAAGCAACCTGAGTCAATTCAAAAGCAATTATCACAGAAATCCTGATGTAGTATAGAAATGGTTCAAGTTTTGTTCTCTCAAGTAACCCGTTCTGATAATACTTAACAAATTCTGTTATTCCAAATTGTTGATTTGTTTTTTATTAGAAAATGTCCTAATGGGTGCTCTTTGAAAAAGAGGTGGGAACTGGTTAATTAGTTTTAGAAATTGTTTAAGATATATATACATTTTTACAAGTCACACTTTCAAAGCAGTTTCCTCTTTTAAAAATTTTACTCCCGGGACACCTGGGTGGCGCAGTCGGTGAAGCGTCCGACTTCGGCCAGGTCACGATCTCGCGGTCCGTGAGTTCAAGCCCCGCGTCGGGCTCTGGGCTGATGGCTCAGAGCCTGGAGCCTGTTTCCGATTCTGTGTCTCCCTCTCTCTCTGCTCCTCCCCCGTTCGTGCTCTGTCTCTCTCTGTCCCAAAAATAAATAAACGTTGAAAAAAAAATTAAAAAAAAAATTTTACTTCCTTTATTATAGGGTAAAAGCCTCTTATGTACAGAGATGAGTCAATATTTATTTTCTCATCTCAGCTTCTCTCCTTGGACGTTTTAAAAGCGCAGAGTCTGAATCTGGCTTCCTTTAGATATTAATATTAAATGACTCTTGGATTAGAGTTCTCTAGAGACACACACCCAATGGGCTACACTGGGCAAGATTTACGACGGGGCGCTGGCTCCTGCTATCATGCGGGCAGAAGTCCCACGGTCGGCCAAGCTGGAGACCCCGTCGAGCTGGTGGTGTAAGTGCCAATCTAAAGACGTGAGAGGCCTGATGTCCCAGCTCAGCAGCCAGGCAGAAGGAGCCAATCCAACCTTCCTCTTCCTTCTGTCCCATCAGGCCCCGGAGAGATTGCATGAACCTCCCCTCCCTACGCTGGGGGAAGCTGATGTGCTTTGCTCTGTCCACCCATGCACATGCCAGTGGCATCTGGAAACTCCCTCACAGACACACCCAGAGGTTCAGCTGGAAGCTGGGCAGAGCCAGGAGTCAGCTGAGTTCATCGCAAACTTAAGCATCTCCACGATTGTGGAGAAAGCTTTTGTTCAGGCAAGCGGGTCCACCAATTCCCGTAGCTCTGTCAGGGATGCCTCCACGGTGACCCTTTCCCTGTGGACCACCTCTCGCCCCAGACTCCTTTGTCTGCTTACATGTAGCCCATGAAAAGCAGAAATGTCTTCAGAAGTGAATACTCGTGAAGAAACTTTGCTTCCAGTTTCACAGCAACAAACATGCACACATTGGGTTTTATGGTAATCAACAAAATACATGTCCAACAAGCTGCAAACAAAAAGCAAAACTGACAAAATCATTTTCTCCTATAAATTTCCCACAATAATTACCAAATATAATTTCTTCACTTTCTCAAGTTAAACTTTAACAGATATTAATATAGATAATGTAATAAACAAAAGCTCTCTCTCTCTCTCTGTATATATATATGTGTGTGTGTGTGTGTATATATATATATATATATACACATGTATACATACACAGAAATAGATGATTTAGACAATAAAAATGAAAATCATTTCATAATTGAATTGCCTGATAAAAATAGTACTCCATTTGGGTAATTAAGTGTTAGCCTTTAATGGAATACTTTTGGCATGTCCATATGACTCAACAAGAGAATAATGGTACATATGTTTCTGATTTGGTCCAAGTGAAAAATCTAGATAAAATTCAATCACATTTTATTTTAACATAACACAAATTCTTCTCTCATCTTTCAAAATTTACCACTGAAGATTTTTCTCAAGGAAATTGGATTGAATTCATCTTAATTAGTGCTAGTCTTTCAAATGAGTATACGTAGTCCTGCAAAGATATTCTTTCATACAGCTGCCCTTTAGAAATGCCAATAAGCATGTTTCTGCTTTCCCATGAGAATATTTCACATTTTATAAGGACGGAAAGTGCCAGCATGTGTAGTTGGAATGAGTCTGTGGTAGCACAGGGCTTCCCCATTCATGTAACTGGATAAATAGATCTATGCAGAGTAGAAATAAGAGAATAAAAGATCTTTTGCTGAAACTCGTCATACATTTCTTTTCAAAAGATCTAAAATGATGAATTCTATACACAAAAGCAAAAGAAAATCTGTTAATCCAACAGTATGCTCTGTTCGTATTGCTATATTAAAAAAGTGCGTGTGTGTGTGTGTATGCATATATATATATATATATATATACATAAATTTTTATTTGAGTGAAAAAATCCCCCCCCAAGCAAAATATGTCTTATCCAAGAAAGACCAAAAGTATACATTAAAGGTCTAAAATTTTAAGCAGTCGAGGAGGAGACTCTTAATGCTAAGGTACATCAGTCAAGAATCCGATAAAACACAGGATGTTAAAGGGAGCTGTTAGCCAGGGCATTGAATGTCCGAGGCTCATTCCCTGAGCCATAAGGAAGTCAGCGTGAAGGCATGGCGGTGCCATGTTGTGTCCTGGCCCCTGCTGATGACCAGCCCCAGGGGGTGAGAGTGGTCACAGGGTGTCTCCTCTGCTTCTGACACTGACTTGGCACAGTCTCTTGGAGAACAGGTTCGCAGCATCCAGTAACATTGAAGATGGGCATTCAGTTTAACTGAGTAATTACATTTGTAGGTATCTGAGGAAAGCGTCAAGCTTCCTCTAGAAAGAAAACAAACAGGCAAACTGTGTAAAAGGGTACGTCTGGCAACAGAGGCTTTAAAGAAACAGAAGAAATCGTGCTTACAAAAAGTGTATAAATATCCATAAAAATACGATAAAATGTTGCCTCTCTGAAATGAGGGCAGAACCCAATAAAAGATAAGAGGAACAATCAGATAAGAGAGCCTTTCTGAAATGAAATGTGAGAGCGGAAATTTTTCTATGTCTGAAGTGTTGGAAGGTGACTGGGGGGAAATAGCCCAGCGAGTAGCATGTGGGAAGCAGGGCGGGACCAGCGGCGAAGGACGGGAACCGGGGGAGCAGGTAACCCACACGAGGACACAGGAGCCCGTCGGGTGTTTGTGGGGGGGAAGCCCAGGCCCCGAGCCAGAGCCTAGGTTGCAGCAGAAGAGCAGGGGGTGGCCCGAGGCCCCCAGTCCAGTGCGATTCTCATTGCCATGCTGCTGCAGCTAGCTTTGTGTTTCCCTCTGGGAGCATTTCATCCTTCCCTGAATGCTAACTGAACACATTAAAATGTAATCAGCCAATCTAATACACTGCTTTAAAAAAAAAAAAAAAAATCTTAACGGAGCATAAACTCAGTTGCTTGCTTAAAAAAAAAAAACCACACTTTCTGAGATTTCACAGGTACAAAACTATGGGCCATCCCTTCATTTTTGACTCCTTTGATCGGAAGCTGCCGGAAGGATCACACCAACTCGCGCTTGCGCATGCTAGGTGGGTTGTGCCGAGCTCCCTCGGGCTCCTCCTTCCAAGACCAAGGCTGCAGGGGCAAGTGTGCTCGGCCATGCTGCTGTCTTAGTGGAATGGGGCTCAGCGTGCATTTGCCTGCTTTCTGAACTGGAAGGGAGACTGCATACAAGTCAGCGAATTCTGGACACCTGCTCTTAAAAAAGGCTGGCCCGAGGAAGAAATCCTTCACTAGGAGCACTGTGATTGGAACTGGTCCACGTGAGCATAATAGGAGACAGGCAAATAACTGGGGAAGATTCATACAGCAAAATACCTGTATGGTATTTTTGATGGTTGTATGGTTACCATTAAAAAGATGGCTCATGTTATAGAATAAATTCTCCAAAACTTGGTGACAAAAGCTATTAAGCAATGGAATATACAGCACACTAATGCTTAAATTTAAAAATAGAGAAAATAATTTTAACCCAATTAAAAGTGGACAGAGAACATGAAAAGATGCTCAGCATCACTTGTCATCAGGGACATGCAGATCAAAAGCAAAATGAGATACCACCTCATACCTGTCAGAATGGTTAAAATCAAAAGCAGAAGAAACACCAAGTGTTGGCGAGGATGTGGAGAAAAAAGAACCCTCGTACATTGATGGTGGGAAAGCAAACTGATGCAGCCACCGCAGAAAGCAATAGGGAGATTCCTCAAAAAATGGAAAACAGAATTACCACATGATCCAGTAATTCTACTACTGGGTATTTACCAAAGAAAACAAAAATGCTCATTCAAAAAGATACATACGTCTGTGTTTACCGCAGCATTATTTACAATAGCCAAGATATGGAATCAACCCAAGTATCCATCGATAGATGAATGGGTAAAGAGATAGATATATGTGTAAATATATATACACATATATGTATGTGTGTATATATATATATATACACACATACATATATATACATATATACATACACACAGACATACACACACACAATGGAATATTCGCCATGAAAAAGAATGAAATCTTGCCATTTGCAACAACATGGATGGATCTAGAGAGTATAATGCTAAATGAAGTCAATCAGTCAGAGAAAGACAAATACCATATGATTTCACTCATGCGTGGAATTTAAGAAACAAAAAAATGAACAAACAAGAAAAAAAGAGACAAAAAACAGACTCTTAACTCCAGAACACCAACTGGTGGTCACCAGAGGGGAGGTGGGCGAGGGTGCGGGTGACACAGATAAAGGGGATTCAGAGCACACTTATTTCTGTGGGCACTGAGAACTGTATAGAACTGTTGAATTATATTTTAGACCTGAAACTGATATAACACTGTCTGTTAATTATACTTGAATGAGAAAATAAATAAAAACAGGCAAAACAACTCAATATAGTATTTATGAGAACAGTGCATAACCAGAGCATAAAATAGGAAGGGGATGACAAATTCAGGATGCTGGTTATCTCTAAGGGGGAGGAAAAAGGCTTGACAAGGGACTTCAAACTCACCAGTAAATTATAATTTCTTAAAAACGTCTGAAACATGCATATCAAACTGTAAAGACTTGAGAAATCTGGGACTTTGTTATATTATTTCCTATATCTTTCTCATACTTTATCATGAATACTGAAAACCCCAACCCTGTGTAAAATGTAAAGTGGCCCCATTATTGTCACCACCGGTGAAGTTTGTGCAGTTCTGGGCATGTGTGCCCTCTGAGCGTCTGAAAGAAAGGCCGATTTCCTCTTTCATCTGTGGGCACAAAATGCAATAGATGAACTTTTTTTTTTTTTTTTAATTGAATAAAACCCTTGACTTCAGCAAAACTGGAAACTAAAGTTCACATTGCTTCTTAGAATTATCATTGCCACCTAGAATTATCATTGCCATCCACATTGACAGGTCATTGTTCCCGGGATTTATATGAGTTCTTGCTGAGTGATAGTTTCCCACACAGAACTTTCTGTCTTTTGCGTGTTCTTGGCCTCTCTAATTCTCATGGCTGTGGACTGAATGTTTGTGTCTCCCCTCCACCCAAATTCCTCCATGGAGATCTACCTGCCCCCAGTGTGAAGTTAGGAGATGGGTCCTTTGGGATGTGATTATGTCATGAGGATGGAGCCCCTGTGATGGGAGCAGTGCTCTTGTGACAGAGACCCAGAGAGCCCCCTTGCCCATCCCACCACTTGAGGACCCACTTGAGGAGAAGGTGGTCATTGGCAAGCCAAATACGCTTCAGAAGAAGCCAAACCCGCCAGTTCTCTGATCTTAGACTTCCAGCCTCCAGAGCCGTGAGAAATAAATATGTGTTGTTTAAGTCGCAGACTATGGTATTCTGTTAGGGCAGCCAAGCACGTGAGACATTTGTCGTTTCCCAAATGTTGGAGTCCTCTCGCTGTGACGGTCACTGGGGCCAAGCAGGTCCCAATCTGCAGTCCTGGGTGCAAATTATTGGTGCTAAACTCACACTCATTCAGCAAACATACAATGAAAGAAAGTTAAAGAAAATAGCAGCATTATATAATCCTCACCCCTTTCCACCCACTCGTATCTTAGACATTGCTAACAGTTTTACAAAATATAGCTGAAACAGGGAAACATTAGGTGCCTTTTCCAGAGCTGGGGCTGGGGGGGGGGCACCATAAAATTCTCTGACGCCCATGGGAGAAGAAATACATCATACCTCCGTGTCTGAAATAATCCCAGAACCATCACAAATTGATTCGTTAAAAAGAAAAGCAACAGAGAATTTCATTTCAAAGAAATTCACACGCTCATTATAACCAGGGATCGTTAGTAATCACTAACAGAGAGTCAAATGTGTGGTTGCGATTTTTAGATATTTTATCACCTGAAAAAGAAGCATTAAAAGAACTGAATTTTCTAAAACTTTCTATGTGTTCACCCAACGTCCGTGAGCCCTCGGTCCCGTGGCAGTCCCAGCTTGCTGCAGGCGACTCCGAGAGGGCGGTGCACACATGGGTTGAGGAAGATGTGATAGTTCTGACATGGTCGGTCGCAGGTGCACTCAGAAGTCTGATCATCTCAGGTCTAAATCTTGGGCCAGCCTTAGCCCTGATCTCTGAGTGGTTTTCCTCCTCGCTTCCTGCCCCTGGGAGAAAGTTTACTATAAAGCCGTGTGATCAGCATCCGTCCACAACACGCGTGTGTAGAGTTTCCCTGTTATACAATGATAGGAGTTACCTGGAAACAAAAGAGTGAAATAATTCATCGTTCATAAGATTTTGCTATATCCGTTTTTTAAACCCAAGTTAGAATCTTATTCAACTAAGGAAATGGAGTTCTCTACGCCGTCCTGTGCCCTAGAAGACGTGTTGGTGATGTATCTCCTAAATGTCCTCTTTGAACCCACCTTCCGGAGCAGCACGCTTGCATGAGGGGGGCAGGGCTCCGTGCCCCTCACACTTCCCTTCTCCAAGGCCCGCTGGTCCCCGGCCCTCTGCCTTTCCTGTGTCCTTCCTAGTGTCAGCCCTTACTGCAAACGCAGCAGGTAGAAATGGGTAATGTCAAGAAAAGGCGGATGGAGGGGTAGGTCCCATCGGTTTAGGTTGCCAGGTACCGATGCCTGGTCATCGTGTCATCGTCACAACGAGAACTAAATTTACCACCTTACCCCGAGCCCTGAGGACCCCATGACCCTCTTTCCATCTCAGCCTGTTGGATACAGCTGGGGTTCCCGGCCCCTGGGGTTGCTCTGAAATCCAAATGCCAGATCCTGCCATAGCGTATCCTTGTAACCTTCGCTTACGACCACTTGTCTTGCACATACGGCTTTACCGTTTGAACAACAAAGAACCAGGTTTCCATCTGTTGCGACAAAGGTCTCCCCAGAGGAAATTCTGGTAAAACACTGGGATTTTAATCCTGCAAACTTAGTCTCCGTTGCATTGGGTCCCTTGTCTTCTTTTTGTTTTAGCTTGCTTCTTTCTTCTTATCATTGTGCTCCAATCAGACATTTAACTGTCTGAAATCCCAGCTGATAGGTAACAGCAACTTTCTCTGAAAGTGGAATCTCACTGGGAACTGGGAACGTCCACATTCATTTCCTTCCTATTTAATACAGCTTTTTAGGAAAGACCTATCATCCACCCTTCACGGCATTGAACACACACTCCCTCTCTCTCGATTCTTACTCATTAGGGCACAAAATCCCAGTCTCATGTTTATATTTCTTAAATTCCTTGAAACAGCCAAATGGAGTAGGTAGCACTTTTTATTTGAGTAGCCCAGAGAACAGAATATAACTCATTCCCAGGAGCTGCCGTCATAAGCAGAGTTTGTAAAAGGGTGGCAAGATGCTTGGAAATGTTTCAAGCACTCAGCAGACATAAAGGAAACCTGGAGGGAGGCAAAGAGCTCAGATTCATATGCAGCTCTCCTCAGGTACTTACCAAGGACTTCTCCATTTCCTTTTTTTTTTTTTTTTTTTTTTTAATTTTTAAATCATATCCATTACAGCAAGATTTAGTGAGGGAGATTCTAGTCGGAGGCATGTGCTGAGTGCTGACCTGGGCATTTTTTTCCGAGGCATAGCACTGAGAAATTACAGAAAAGATCCTGGAAAATGCACAGGAAGTACATCCAGAGCCCGTGCTCCTCGGAGAGCACCTTGAAGCTTTTCCCTCTTTCTTCCGCCAAGTGACCACTTCCCGGAGGCAGTAGAATCCTAACACACGCGCATATCCCGGCAAGACTCGAATGGGTTCATTTTAATGCAGCCTTCATGGTTTAACTAAGTATATGACAGAACTCACTAATCCAGAAACACGCAAAAAGAGCAAAACCCATTTAGAAAAAAAAAAAAACCAAAGACAAAAAAAACAAAAAACAAAAAACAAAACTGGGCAACAATTCCAGAAACTAATCAGTAAGCTCTTTCTACTCAACACCCAGATTTGTCATCGACCTAATCACCATCCTTGGCACCCAAGTACCAAGTGGCCCCATCTGCGGGATGCTGCAGCCAGACTCTCTCGGAAGAAAGTTACTCTGTCCCTCCAGGACACAGGCTGGGAATGCACATGTGCCAGCGCGGGGGCATTCGGACTTCACAACATGCACACACACAGTCACACGCTTTACCCACACACGCACACGTGCACACAATCTAGTAACTGCAGCCGTATCTTCCAGTCATCCCCGGGGTACCCTCCGCTTAGTACAATTGAGAAAGGAATTTGATTGTACGCCATCGTATTGCACAATGCTTGTGAATTAAAACCAGACAGAATTTCGGTAGAGACGGCAGAGAACATTGAGCCACAACTCTGGTTTCCTCCGGAGAAGACACATCCGACTTTAACTGCTCCGGAGGAAAATCATTACGCGTAGTGCTCCTACACAGAATCTTTTTGTCATGCGGTGAATAGGTGTTTAATGTAAATCGTCACTCCTTAATTTATATGGTGAGAATGAGGTTTTCTCTCTTTCTATATTAGGTTTTATTATGAAGTGTCACCCTGGAATTCTACTGTACTGTCAATCTCTGGAACCCGACATTCTGACATTCCCCCGGGAGGATCTGTACCTTCCTAAAAAGCCCCTGTTAGAATAACAGAAATTGTATTATTTGGTTGCCATTCACTTTTCTGCTAGTGAGGTGTGACGGCAACAGTAAGTCTTACCATTTCACCTCTTGAGCAATCATCTGCGTGTGACAATGGGCCCTCTCTCATTCTGTCGGCTGCTAAGGGAACGTACCTGGGGTGCTTTAGCCTTCAGCAAATGTGACCCCGTTAACACAGCTCCAGCATCTCGCTCTCCCACAGCCCCACCGTGACGACAGGGCCTTTGCACCCAGCATCATTGCTTCCCACGGATGTATGCAGGGACTGCCGCCTTGCTTTCCCTGTGTCTGCTCAAAAGATGTCAAGGTCCTGCTGCTGTCACGCTGCCCAGGGTGCCCAGGGCTTGCCCAGGCTGCCCAGGGTCTGCCTCCCCCCCCATCCCTCCTCCCCCAGGGAAGCGATGAGAACAGACGCCATGGTGTCTGATCTCCAGGACGATGATGAGCCTGGTCCCCGGCCCCACCTCTGGCAAGTACCCGGGGGCCCCGGGGCGGGGGGAGGGGGGGAGCTCTCGGAGGCGCTTACCCAAGCTCACCAGTTCTGCTTGGGGAGAAAATCTCTGAGTTTGGCAGCAAATTCTTGCTGATTCTTCCACGATGGCTCATATCTGGGCACATGGAAAGGCAGTTGGGCATGTCTAACCGACGGCCGGAGGACATGTTTCCTGGCCTACTCGTTCATTCCCTGGCGAGTGTGCACTGATCGCAGGAGCCGGGACCACTGCTCCCCTTTCTCAGTTCTAGGGAGGAAGTGAGAGGCAAGGGGAGATGTGAGACCCCAGGTGGAGAGAGGTCAATCTTTTTCCACTCGTAGACCATCTCTCTACTCTACCCAGCGGCCACTGAGAACCTGCCATCTTGTGGGCCTTTTTAGGGTCGTGAAGCACAGTACAGAAGGGGAAGAAGTTCCTGTTTTCACAGAGATGCCACATGGCAGGAGAACGCTGTTCCATTAAGTGAGGCATAATCTTAGAGAGTATTAGGTGTCGTAAAGTGAATAAAACCTGACGATGTGAAGCATGCAGCTCCGAGGGCCCCATCCTCCTGGATTCCCTGGGGCACCCGGATGGGTGAGCTACAAAGTGCCTGAATGGGGCTTACAGTAGGGAGTAGGAGGTGGTATTGGAGATGCCCAGGCATTTTGTCTGAGCTCGTGTTCCCCAGAGGTATGCCTGGAGGTGAAGATTATTTGATAGGATTATCCTTGATAGGAAATTCTCCTTGCAGGAGAAGTCAGTCCAGGAGCCCTGGAGCGAAATCAGGAGCCAGAAGTAAAGCTCGGGGGAGTCCCAGCTCCGGATTGTTTTCTCAGGGGGGTCTGGAGACCACGTTGCCCCCCAGTTGTTCCTTCCATGGGGGGGAAGGAAGCTGGGCTTCCCACACCGGCTCCAGCCCCAGGCTCTCACTGAGCTTTCTGGGGAGTCCCACTCGTCCACGACAGTACCCTGAGCAAAGCTGGTCTGCAGAGAGCAGGGGAAGGTCACCGGAGGCAGGAGAAAATGGAAGCCCAGGTGCCCTGAGGAGGGAAGGAGGTGGGTGCAGGCCGGGGCAGAGGCTCAGTGAGTGCGGGAAAGCCGCAGGGGGAGGGAGGGGTGTGGCCAAGGCTTTAGATTTGGGTCTGAGTCTGATGGGATGCCTTTGGAGGGCCAGGGACACTGGTATTTTATTAATTATATCAGAAACTAAAGGGAAAATGATTTGTAAGAAGGCAAAAGTGAAAGCTGGAAATACCACCCATGGACATAGCAGATTTAAAGTAGTTCAGACTCTCTACTTTCATATATTTCTGGATGTAAGTAAGAGCCCAAACTTGAAAATATTTGACAATTGAGGTACTTTGAATGTCCATCTATCTGTCTGTCTGTCTATGTATCTATTAATCCACACGCACACACACAGATTATTTCATTGTGATAATTACTCACGGAATCCCACCTGATGCCAGACCGGATTTACGATTCAGATTACAGGAGATAAGCAAGATGGTCTATTTTTCTGAGATCCCAAACACCTCAGACATACTGTCACCAAAGATATGAAAGAACTTTTGTATTAGATCTAATATCTCTTGAAATAAACATGTTCAAGAGATTATAGAGTAAGATGTGTGTTCCTCAAATGACATATTCTCAAAAATTCTGGAAAATAACTCACTAAAGCTCTAAAAGATGAGGCTGAGTTACATTATTAAAAGCGGCTGGATGCCGTGACAGTTTAATATTTGAAAGTCAAGAAATAGAGAACTACTGGGGCGCCTGGGTGGCGCAGTCGGTTAAGCGTCCGACTTCAGCCAGGTCACGATCTCGCGGTCGGGGAGTTCGAGCCCCGCGTCAGGCTCTGGGCTGATGGCTCAGAGCCTGGAGCCTGTTTCCGATTCTGTGTCTCCCTCTCTCTCTGCCCCTCCCCCGTTCATGCTCTGTCTCTCTCTGTCCCAAAAATAAATAAACGTTTGAAAAAAAAAAAATTAAAAAAAAAAAAAAAGAAATAGAGAACTGCTCATTATCTGTGTCTTCTGAACGGAAAAGAAATGTGTGTCTGTGTTTTCATGGAAGCATGGATACCCTTAGGTTAAGCGCTACATTTCTCACCCGCTGGACACCAGATCGCTTTGGCGTGAATCTCTGTCTTCCTCCGGAGCTGCTGGGATGCATTATTTGAGAAGTGTCAGAAGATATTTCTGTGGCCGTTACTATACAATAGTCATCCGTGACGTACTGGATTTCACTATTATTTTGTGATGTGTGTCTGTTATAAATAATATGAAACGTTAAACGTTCATAGCTAAGGAATACTTTATCGCCTTAATTAGTACCGAATGATACGTTATTTTTAACACAAGTGCACGTTATAACTTTCTCCTGATCCCTGTATTCTAAACCTTTCTCAGCAGCCTTCTGTCTTACCACCCGTGCCCCATTTTTTAGTTTCAACATAGTTGATATACTTAAAACCAGAGGCATCTATATTAGCCTATTTTCTGAAGATGACAGTAAGGGGTTGATTTGCCTAAAGGATTGAATGGAAACACCATTTTCTGTAGGGTTGATTAAAATAATATTTTAGCCTGTTTATGTCTTTAACCCCATATAATATGGGAATATTAACTAAACATAGTGACTAAAATAAAGATAATAAAGACAAAAAAAACAAACAATAACAAGCCTTTGTTTCATCCATGCCTTTCAAGTGCCCCTTTATGCTGTCACGGATTTACAGCCTTCTGCTGGACTGGACGCATGCCTGTTGCAAATGAAAATCGAGCGCGTGCACGTAAACATCTAATGTCACGAGAGTGGCTCTGAGCACTTGCACTCTTACTATGCCCGCTAGTGCACTCCTGTGCAGACAAAAACAAAGCACCTTCCCAGGCATGTGCGTCACCCCCAAAGTGAAGAAGGGGGCCTCGGTCCCACATTCCAGTCACCACAACTGTTTCCATGCTTTGCCTTCCTCTGGTTTTTGACAGCGAATCTTCACAAAGTCTGTGCAAATTACAGTAGATTTAAATTTTCTATTTTTATTTCCTTAATTATCCCTTTCTTCCTAGATAGTTTAGATTTTAAAAGTCGAGTTTTGTTCAAAAAAAAAAATGTTTAATTGAAACTTTTTAGAAAGCGTACTTGTCACCGAGAAATTAATCAGCAAAATCAGTGAGCTAATTTTAATGATGATTACTATTTTAATGGGTGAATATTTTTAGCTCTATCTGGAATGCAAAACTGCTCTCTGACTTGGTAAGATTTAAAGTGAGTACAAGCTGCGTTTTGCCACATCTAACAAGCACAGATAGCACATTATCTTAATTCAAATTAGAAAGGTATTTATAGACTAGCCTACAAAGCCGCAGTATAGGTAATGAATAAATGATGCCGGAGGAGACCAAATCCTGGTAAGTGGGTAACGAGACAGTCCCTGCGGTGGCCGCGGCCAGCTAGCCGTCCTGCCGAGAGTCACGAAGACTTCCAACCTATCCCACTTTTCTCGTTTTATGAAGAAGAAAGCATATCTCCCAATTTAGGCCACGGCTGTAAACTACCGTATTATACCTGTTGGGGTGTGTTTACGGCCTTCGGTAATCAAAAGTGAATGCTGTATGTCTTGCGTTTAGTCTGAGCAGAGAAGGGAATTTTCCATGGAACGTCGTGCTACGAATTGCCAAGACTCATGATATGTTCCCGTAAATAAGCCCCCTACGAAAGTGCATTGTATCAGTCGCCGTGTGGAGTGTCTGCGCCGACAGATTCTGACCTCCTCTCTGTCTTGTGAA
Organism: Herpailurus yagouaroundi; assembly: GCF_014898765.1. NCBI lineage: Eukaryota > Metazoa > Chordata > Mammalia > Carnivora > Felidae > Herpailurus > Herpailurus yagouaroundi. The sequence goes on from NW_024412434.1 coordinate 30,478,748, forward strand.
CCGCGCTTTTAGTCATCTGTTTGCACAGTTGGGGCATTAGGCGAAACCACAATACTTGCTGCTGTGCACTTGGTCCCTGCCGCGGTGACGTCTCGTGAGGCAGAGCCCTGCTCTGACGGCCGGGGGGGGGGGGGCAGGGGGCGCACAGGAGGGAGGGCCTCAGCGACTACTCAGCGTGGCACTTAACAAGGCAAACGCGTAACTCGCGTGTTTCAGCATGCCCGGGCGAGGGACATCGGCAGACTGAAAGAGTTTATTTTTAAAAGAGTGAAACCAGGGCTTCGGTGAGGAGCCTCCTGGACTCACAATCGTAATCGTAATCACAATGACGGGACAGCTGTGTCTTATCCGCACCCGGGCCACTCCATTGCTTCTGGGCGTCCCACACCTTCCTCGGGGACAGAAGGCCTCTCTCCACCAGTTCCGGCCTCGCATCACCCAGAGGACTGTGGATAAATGAACAATTAGGGCTTTTGGCTCCAGGAGCGACTGGCCTGAAACTAAAAATATTTCAGCTTTGGCAACTAGCATCCATCAGAGTGAAGGAGAGGCGTCCACGATCGATTTCCCTACACTCAGCCCAGAGAGTGTCCCCAAAATGAACCTCCAGTGGCAGAAATGGAATACAATTAAGTGGGATGATTTTCCTTTCCCTGAGAGACATTCTCGTTAGCACTTTCTCTCACTGAAAGTATTTATTTAACCTTTTATAATAAAACAGCCGCCTTATTATTAGATAAATGCACACTTTTATTTTCAGTGCCATGATTTTAAATATTTCACAGCCCCTCATTATTTGCAGAAATATCACAGGGTCACTGCTCTCCGGGTTTCTGTTTGTTTGTTTGTAACATACCTCGGTTGCCACTGACTATACTTGCTGGATGTCAGAGATACCACACGTAAGCGTGTCCTCAAATCCACCTGCCCGGACCTACTCCCCCCTCGCTTGAGAGATAAAACTTACCTTTTATACCACAGAAGGGAGATTTTATTCTTTCTAGACCCATGCCTACCAGCAAATGGCTGTATTTGTATGTGTCAGAATCGAAGTGTGGTTGGAAATCAGAGGGTAGGTTTCAGTGCTTCTAAAAATAGAAGAAGGAAAGTAATGTCTTTGGTCACAGCTCAGCTCCTATAGACACACGTTGTTTTCCAGCACACCAGGAAAGGGTTGTTACTCTATAAAAAGAGGTGCCCTGGCCATTCTTAAGATCCTGTGATTTCAACTTGTCTTGTGCAGCGTGCATACGCAAGGGGTGCCGAGCGCAGAGGGATATAAATACTTATACAACAAAACATCCCCTTACCTTTGAAAAGTCTGTTGGAAAACCAGAGGTAGCCAGCCCCACCCTGACATCAGGTAACACTTTTCATCCGGGTTGCCCATGCTGCCATGAGATTTTCACCTAGGAGCTCAACATTTGCCCACACCCATTTGTGGTTCCCAACGTCTGCCCGGAGGATCATTTTTTACCCTGTGGGACACTCTATATAACCAGCTCGTGAGAATCCAGCTTCCACCCACCCCCCAGCTTCACACCCAGTACACCAAATGGTGGGGCGGGGGGAGACAGGAGTCCCGAAAGGACTTGTAGACTTTCATCTGCCTTCCTCGTGCGGACCCCTGCATTGTCCCTTCTTCTCACCTGCACTGATCTTGTGTGCCTCGACTTGCTTCTTCCCTTTTCCTCTCCTGCTATGCTTCCACCTTAGCTTGAACTGTCCCAGAAGCAGCCCTTGGGATGAGGAGGGTTTAGGGCAAATGCTTATTACAGAAATTCTTCTGGGAGAAACCTACCGGTGAGGGAGTGAGGGAGATGTGTAACAGCGGGGTCCACATGACCCCACAGGGAGACCCAGCCCTGTAGACTGTGTTCCTGCTAGAGACAGAGGAGGGGCTTCTGTGCCCCGGGGATCAGTCCTGGAGGTGGGGCTGTGCAGAGAGAGAGGCCGTGGGGGCTGGACTCTGGGTTCTTCCGGGGCAGCCCTCGGAAGGAGGCCCCTGTGCAGCAGGGCAACAAGGCAGTGGGAAGCACACAGCCTGTTGGCGATGAGGACTGGGGGGCCTGGACGGGCAAAGACGACTTGCCATCGCGCTGTTGTTCGGGTCTCTTGAGCTGACCAATTAACACGTTCACTGCTGCTCCTTCCTGACTAAATCAGTGCCTTTTGTGATGCTGCGTTTACCTCAGGCAGCAACGAAGGGCCAGAGCCCAGTGTCCCCTACGTAACGCGTACCCTTCCTTAGTCATGCTTGTGTTGGGGGCACTTTTCAAATGATCGGCCTCCGGGAATGTGTGACAGAAGCTGGGAAATGAAACAAGACTGAAAAGTATCCTGTTTACATCAGCCCAGCCCCAGCACCAATTGAACAAGTTAGTGGCATAAATTAAGTTTGACGTTTAGGTTGGGTATTTTTCTTGAAAACAGAGAAACAGGGAAGATGAACAGAAATAGCAAGCCCTAGGTTTTCCTGATTAGATATTTATGATAAACTTAAGAACTCTTCTTAAGGAGATGGAAGAAATGAGTAAGCACTTAACATATATTGAGAATCTCCTGAGTCAGTGCTTAGGACGGACCTCATTAATCTGCACAATATCATTATGGTTGAATTAAACTCTTTATTCTGTTGACGAATAAACCACGGCTTAAATGAAAGTACTTGTCCAAAGTCACATAGCTTGAATAAAGCTGAGATTCAAGTCTGGGTTTTCCTAACTCAAAAGTGACTGTTGTGTTTTTTAATTCACACTATTTGCATAACAGAACTTACGTTATGCACACGTAAGTATCTAATGGAGAAGAAAACAGATACCGGGTGGCACAAAAATATTCTTCAGGAGACAAGTCCTTGAAACCTGTTCCTTTACCCAAACTAACAACATTAACCACATACCTCAGAATATCTTCATTCTGTCAAATATTTAAGTGGTGTTAGACTGTACCCTATAGTCTTAAAACCATGTGTTTTTACTGTAAAAGAGGACAATCACTGAATCACGATCGAGAAGCCTATCACACAGTTACACATTTATGCGTTCACTCAACAAAGAATTGTTTAAGTGTTCACTATGTTTTCTGGGGAACAGGGATAAAGAGATGATTAAGCATAATCTCTACCATCAGAAGAGCTTCCCAGCTTGGGGATGAAGTCAGATTAGTTCACTGAAATGCTGTAGGACTCAACAGGAGATGTGCTTTGTATCACAAACAGCATGAACCATAGAATGGTCAATTCTGTCAAAACAGGCTTCATAAAGAGGATTATGTTTAATAAAGTGTTTAAAATTAATAAGTATTTATTAGCCAGAGGGGGAAAATAGAAATTGTAAGAAGAGGGGACATAAGGAGAAAATCAAGAGGATCCAAACATGGGACTCAGCATGCTTTGTAACCAGAATTACAAGCGACATGTCATGTGCCCCGGGATAGCTGTGGTACATATTCGAAGCAATAACATATGTAATACTGTATATAACTGAAAATTTCAATTAGTTATAAAACATTTGAGAAACTGTCTGACATAAGGTGACTGGGTGTGTGTTTATTAACCTTTTTACTGAAGTAAAAATGCCTACAGGAAAGTGAACGAGTTATGTACGAAGACCACCGGGTCAACCAAAGAAGCGTCACTGCTCCGCCACCCAGCTTGCGCGTCCCACCGCAGCAGACGCACGCGCTTCTCGGCCTCCACCGGCTTGTGGAAATGTCAGCGTCCACCTCAATCTCCCAACATCTCCATAGTCTTTATTTTTGATTACATAGATTGGCCTCATCTCAGTTTTCTTTACTTTTATAGGCTTGTAACACTCCACATTCACTGCGGCTGCTCAGACAAAAACCCTGGTTTACCTCTCTTTCTGGGGCAGATGGTCACACTGTATCTCCCAGCCTCCCTTCAAGGGCAAGGTGGCCGTGTGATGGCTCTAACCAAGGCAATGGGGACCAACACGATATTTGTCACTTGGGCCACAGCCATACAGAGTGGGCCTGTCTTTCTATGTTTCTTTCTCAGTTTCACCAACAACATGCAGATGGGAGGGCAGAGCCAGAAGATGGAACGAAACGAGGTCCCTGAACATCACGTGGCTTCCTGACAACCAGGAATGCCAACCTGACGTCTTTATGAGGAAGAAAGAAACGTTTACCGTATTCAGCCACCGAACTATCAGTGTCTGTTTGTTACAGCAGCTGACGTGGCTCACATACCAACCAGGAGCTGACCCAACGAGCAGGAAAATGTTTCCCTTTGATGAATTTTGACTTGCTTGCGTGGCCAAACTTGAACTGCCTGTAGGGCCAAGGGCAGGGCGGACGATGGAGGCCCTGAGAAGTAAGAGAGAAAAGGGAAGCAGCTTGCAGAAACGTGATACCTCGTGTCTCCTTGGTCCTTGGAAAGCCTCTAGCTTTCTTTGGGGACAAGAGTCACACAACTGGAGATCCCTGAAGAGGAAAGAAACGTGGGAACATTTCTGTATTGAGATGATTACCACATCTGCAACTGGGTCTGAAAGATAGAAGCAAGAGACAGAGCCTATAGTTTCCCATAAAGATGGGGGGCGGGGGGAGTGAGGAGAGAGCATGAGTAAGACAGCAGCCCACAAGGAGGAGAGGATGGGAGGTCACGGAAGTGGAAGGAACAGGGTCCATTTGTCACTGAGAAAGTGGAAAGCAAACTCTAGAGACAGGAGACAGAACAGTGGTTGCCTGGCTTGGGGGGATGTGGAGGAATAAACAGGTGAAGCACAGAGCATCTTCAGGACAGAGAACATACACTGTAGATACTGCAGTGGTGAATACAGTCCTCAAGACCTATAGACTACACAAGATAGAGTAAATCCTAATATAAACTATGGACTTCGGTTCATAGCAATGTATCATCAATAATACTGGCTCTCCTGGCACAAAATTAGACACATAGATCAATGGAACAGAACAGAGAGCCCAGAAATAAACCCATGCTTATGTGGTCAATTAATCTACGACAAAGGAAGCAAGACTATACAATGGGGAAAAGACAGTCTCTTCAGCAAATGATGCTGGAAAAACTGGACAGCTGGCTGCAAAAGGATGGAACTGAACGACCTTGTTAACACCACACACAAAAATAAACTCAAAGTGGATTTAAGGCTTAAATGTAAGACCTGAAAGCATAACACCCTGAGAAGAAAACATAGCAGTAAATTATTGGACATCAGCCTTAGTAGTATTTCTCTAGATACGTGTCCCGAGGCAAGGGAAACAAAGGCAGAAATAAGCCACTGGGACCACATCAAACTGGAAAACTTCTGCACAGTGAAACCATCAACAAAATGAAAAGGCAACCTACTTAATGGGAGAAGATATTTGCAAATAATATGTCCCATAAAGGGGTAATATCCAAAATATATAAAGAACTCATACAACTCAGTATCAAAAAGACAAATCATCAATCTAAAAATGGGCAGAAGACCTGAATAGACATTTCTCCCAACAAGAAATCCAGATGGCCAACAGACACATGAAAAGATGCTCGGCGTCATTTATCATCAGGGACATGCAAATCGAAATTACAATGAGACATCACCTTATACCTGTTAGAATGCCTACAATAAAGAAGACGAGGAATACAAGTGTTGGTGAGGATGAGGAAAGAAAGGAACCCTCCTGCACAGGTTGAGAACATAAATCGGCGCAGCTGCTCTGGAACACAGTAGAGAGGCTCCTCAAAATATTAAAAATGGAAATACCATGCAACCCAGCAATCCCTCTTCTGGGTACTTACCTGAAAAAAACAGAAACACGAATTCAAAGAAATATGTGCACCCCTATGTTTCTCGTGGCATTATTTACAATAACAAAGGCATGGAAGCAGTTCAAGTGTCCACTGATAGATGAACGCATAAAGAAGATGTGGTGTACATATGAAATGGAATATTACTCAGCCATAAAAAATACGAAAGCTTGAAATTTGTGGCAACATGGATGGGGCTAGAGAGTACAATGCTAAGTGAAATCAGTCATACAGAAAAGACAGATATTCTGTGATTTCACTTTCGTGTGGACTCTAAAAAAAAACCAAAAGAAATGAAAAAACAAAAAACAAAATAAAACCCAGAAACAGACTCATAGATACAGAGAAGAGACTGCTGTTTACCAGAGCAGAGGGGTTGAAGGGATGGGCAGAATTGGCGAAGGGGATAAAGACATACAAACTTCCACTTATAAAATAAATAAGTCACAGGAATTAAAAGTACAACATAGGAAATACAATAAATAATATTGTAATAACAGGGGCACCTGGGTGGCTCAGTCAGTTAAGCGTCCGACTTTGGCTCAGGTCACATTCTCCTTGTTCATGAGTTCGAACCCTGCATCGGTCTCTGTGCTGACAACTCGGGGCCTGGAGCCTGCTTCGAATTCTGTGTCTCCCTCTCTCTCTGCCTCTCCTCCACTCATGCTCTGTCTCTCTCTCTCTCTCTCTCAAAAATAAATACACATTAAAAATAATAATATTTTAATAACAATGTATGGTGGCAGATGGCAAGTAGAGTTATTGTGGTGAGCATTTGTAACGTTTAGAATTATCACTGCTCTACACTTGAAATGAATATAATATTATATGACCACTGCGCTTCTATAACTATGCTCAGATTCTGTTAAAAATAGTAATATTGACTCATCAGCTATTCCACGTTTACCACATTAATACAAGATGTTAATAACAGAGGGATTGTGGCAGGGAAAGAAGGGTCGAATGGGAGCTCTGCAGTTTCCACTCAACTTTTCTGCAAATCTAAAACAGCTGTAAAATGTAATTATCAATTAAGAAAAAAAAGAAAATGGAGCACTTGCATGTTGTAATTACCGTCTGTGTCTAAGACGCGGTTCTAGATTTCCACCCTGACTTAGCGGTGCGGGTCCTAAGTCTTACTTTCAACTTGTGCTGGCTCCTCTGCCATCGAGAGACGTGGAATGGGGTGTGGACAGAGTGGCTGTGTCACCTTACTGTTCCATCTCACAGTATGAAAATCCACAGCCATAATGCAAATATTCGATCCCTCTACGCAGTGGGCCTCTACGCAGTGCCCACAAGTTCAGTTGGGGGAAAAAACCGGTTTTCGTATGCAGTTACTACAACAAAGGAAAAGCAAGTGTGATGTCTTAACCACCGTCTCTTTCCAAGTATGTGGATGGATAAGCTGGCTATGAAATCGTCTCTAAGCTCCAGAATGTTCTCTGTGGCAGTCGAGCCAAGGTCCCTCTGCCAAGGAAAAGAACTCCCTGATCCGGGTTTGTGTGTGTCCCGCGCCGTTCCGGGCCGGCGTGAAGGCCAGCTGAGTGGAGCCGGCGAGCCAGCAGCCCTACAGATACAAACCATGAGACGGGTTTTTTTCCCTTGGCTTTTCTGCGGCTCCTGACAGAGGAGAGCAGTGTCCCGCAGCACCTCCTGACCGTGCTCCTGGGGTAAGCCACTCCAGAAGCACAGCCACGGCTCCCAGTGCAGACAACTTTTCCCCTGCATGGTCACCGCTCTGGTCCCAGAGCCAAGCAAGATGAAGCACAGGAACGTGACCGGCAGCCAAAAAAGTCACACGTTTAGAAATGGCTCCTCTGGGTTGTCACGTCGCCTCCACGTGTGTGTCTCGTGGCCGTCCCCGGCGGACTCAAGCACCGGGGATCATGAGACCCCAGAAGTGTTGCGAGTAGGTCACGGGCGACCTGCCCTTCCTCTGAACTGGGAGTCATAAGCCCCTGTTTTGTGTGTGGATGGAGCCCGTGCTGGGGTCGGGGACAGTCTCTGCGGCAAGACGGAAGGCAGGTAACCGAGACTCGTCTCCTGCCTCCCGGGACACGAGGAACCTGTTAGAGTGCAGTGCGAGTTTGCTCAGCCTGTTCCGTTCGTACTTTTGGGCCTGATGGTGCCTCATCGTGGGGAGCGGTCCTGGGCGCTGGAGAACGTTTAGCAGCGTCCCCAGCCCTCCCCCGCTAGACGCCAGCAACGCGTGTCCCCAGGTGTGACAATCCAGAATGCTTCCAGACATTGCCCAGTGTACCCTGTCCCAAACAAATCCCTCTCCCACTACACCAGTCTTTCTCGAGGCGAGATCACCCCCTCGAGAAAGACTGGTGTAGTGGGAGAGGGATTTGTTTGGGACAGGAAAGTGTTTCCCGCATTCCGTTTTCACTTTGTAATTTGCGGCTGCCACGCAGAGCCCCAAGAAATCATCAACTGGATTCTTAACGTTGTGACTTCTCCCTCCCTTGGCCCGGCAAATGAGGGCTGAGAGCTGGCTATTCATCTCTTCAGCACATCCAGCAGGTGAGCCTGAAGGATCTTCCCAAGTTCCTGAGCCCGACAACCGAGGGGCCGGTTCTAATATACTTTACATCTGTGTGGGGAAAATCGCATCAGAATAGTTCAAATAAAAAGGCCAAACTGCATGATTCATTTTGGAAGCGTAGTTCAAAAAGTGAGCCCTATTTTAAAAATTCACATTTTTATTTTTATCCAGGACTCTGATCGTTCCACGAGAGATAAATGATTCCTTCTCAGAGGGGAATAAGAAGCAGTCTCATCTTGGCCTTCCATCGCTTGAAACTATTCCACCTCCGTGAACTCATTTCATATTTTAAGCTCCCAAAAAAGGACGGAAGAATTTAGCAAACTTCCCATGTGACCACATATTGTTAATAGAACAACTTGTCATTTGGAAAATTTCCACCTTTCTGGGGAGACACGCAGTATTATCTACCTTAGGATCAATTTCAGTGCAGTGTAGTCCCTGTTTTGATCTTGTCCAAAAGCACTAATATCCATCTATTCATTTACTGAAGGTACATCTGTTAAGGTCACTTGTTTTTTTTCTTCCTAGCTATTAAGCACCGGGAATGATTCTTTGAACAAAAGAAGGCATAGGTCCACATACAGCTGGTGGTTCCACGGAGTTCCCTGGGAACTGAGGCCTCGTACCGCAAGGGTGGTCATGGAAAGTCAAGGTACCTCTACGTGATGGGCACGGGATGCGGGTTCAGAGCCGGGCAAAGCTCCAGGGGAAGCGACATCCAAGTTGAGGTGCGGGGGCGGGGAGAGGCCAACAGGATAAACCGGGGAGAAAGGTTCTAAGCACAGGCACGTGCACCCCCCAGAGGTGCCATCGTGAAAATCTCCCTGCCACAAAGTCTCACGTCCAGCCCTCAGAGTTGAGAACTCAGGGACTGGCAGCCCAGATGGGTGAGCCTGGAAGTCTCTCTTCTTCCTGAAGAGACACAGAAGGGAGAGACACTTCAGGTGGAATATCTCTTCCTTCTCCTGAGCCAGGTACAGTTTGGGTTCCCCAGCCTATACACACTTACAGCTCTTGAGATTTGACTCCAGGTCCCTTCTCCCAGAAACCTTGTAAAGGCCACTCCAGCTTCTATCAGTCCCTTCTCCAAGCTGCTCTGACTTTCTAGAAGGTTCTGATTTGCTTTCCAATCAGGATTTTAGACCCTGTCAATATTATTCAAATAGGCTCTTGGTAATATACTTCATCACTTATGTGTTTCCTGTGCACGTGATTTTGGTTTTCTCAACGAAAAGATGGAAGGTTTTGGTCTGTACTTTCCAGTGAGCTGTACCCAGGTCTACCAAAAAGTCATGTTTAGATCTGCAAAGTGACTTAAGCAAGTGTTAGATGAAAAGTAAAGAAGAATGCATGAGCAGGGTGAGGAGCAACCTGATATAACAACGTGCCTCCAAATGCGATGATTCACACCAGATGGAGGTTTCTTTCTCTGTCAGGGGATGGTCCAGGGTGGGTAGACAGGCTCCACGCCAAGGATTCGCCTCCGGGACCAGGTGAGTCAGGCAGTGTGCCATCCTCAAGCATGTACCTCCCCGAGGCGCTCTAATCTTCGCAACTTACGTCCCGCCAGAAGGAAAGAGAGGTCCTTTTAAGTACAAGTTGAACACGTCCTCTCATATGTTTATATTTTACTGACTCATGTTCTACTGACGAGAACTTAATCACCAGGAAGTCTGGGAATTATAGTCCAACTGGACGCAGGGACCAGGAAGAATGAGAGATCCAGGCAAGGAGACAGGGAGACTCTTTTCTACTAAGGGCATCCCCTTTATACCCAAGTCTGTTTGCTCTCCCATCGACCCATTGTGAGCCCCTTCTTTTGCATCTGTACCCTAGATGGGGGGTGGGGGGTGGGGTGGACAATATTTTAAGCAGAATGTGCCTTTTGAAACAGCCCCAAATGTTCACCCGGGATTTGTGCATCTGGAGTAGAACAAAGGATTGTCCCACCATCCCTCTTCCTGTGCCTCCACTGTAGGCCACAGAAGGACAGTTGGTTAGCTTTTTGGGCTAAAATGAAAGAATAAAAATGAAGTAGCCACTTATAAATACAATATCCTTTCCTCAGTGCTTCCAGATAGAAGACATTTATCCACGATGGTGTATACAATCTGCAAAGGTAATTTATTGCTGAGAAAGGACAATGCCCATTAAGTTAATTTTTCATTTTAGGACTTTCAAAATATCACAGAAGATCAAAAACAGACAAAAAACAAACAAACTGCTTTGAAAATGGACAAAGGACTTGAATAGATGTTTCTTTAAAGAAAATGTTTCTCCAAATATCCCAACAAGCCTATGGAAAGATATTCGACATCACTAATCATTAGGGAAATGCAAATAAAAAACACAAGGAGACACCACTTAACATCCATTAGGATGGCTACTAATAAAAAAAAAAAAAATAAGTTTTGGCAAGGATGTGAGGAGATTAGAACCCTTGGGCACTGTTGGGAGAAAGGTAAAATGGGGTGTCCACTACAGAAAACAGTATGGCAGTTCCTCAGAAAGTTGAAAATATAATGACTGTATGACCCAGAAATTCTCCTTCTGGGTTTTTACCCACGAGAAGCAAGGATATGAAGAGATCTTTGTAGAGCCATAGTCACAGAAGCATTATTCACAAAAGCCAAAACGTGGAAGCCATCCAAGCGTCCACTGAGAGATGAATGGTTAAACAAAATGTCGAATATTATTCAGTCTCCGAACGGAAAGAAATTCTAACCTATGCTAACATGGAAGCACTTTGAGGACATCATGCTAAGTGAGATAAGCTGGTCACAAAAATGCAAATACTGTATGAGTCCACTTATGTGAGGTACCCAGAGCATCAGATTCATAGAGACAGAAGTAGATTGGCAGTCGCCAGGGCTGGGGGAAGGGAGAGAGGGAGCTCCTGTTTAGAGTTTCGGTTTCCCAAAATGAAAACAGTCTAGAGATGGGTTGTATAACGTTATACTTAACGTGACTAAACTGTGCACTCAGAAATGGCTAAGATGATAAATATTATGTTGTGTGTTTTTTCACTGCAATTAAAAGTGTTTATAATATATTACAAGGGAAATATACAAGAAGCAGAAATTACACTAGAGGGGGGAGTGGAAATACTTGGTTGAGCTAACATACTTAAGATTTAGGTAAATTTATTACGTATTGGTCAGCAGATCATTTTATTTACTAGAGCAAATGATTTATAATTTACTTTTTCTAATAATCATTCGATCAAAAGCTTATTTGTTGAACATCTGTCCTAGGAGACCGTACTACACTAGAGAGATATTGATACACCAAAATAGTCATGCTCCCAAGCCCAGTGGAGCTTATCTTCCTGTGGAGGGAAAAGGCATCAGGTGTAGGATCCCTTCAAAGCAGTGGTTTTCAGGGTATGGTCCCTGAGTCGCAGCATGAATGGGAGACTTGTTAGAAATGCAGATTCTCAGGCCTCACTCCCAACCTGCTGAACCAGAAACTCTTGGGATAGGTTTCAACATGCTGTTTACATTTTTTAAATTTTTATTTATTTTTGAGAGAGAGAGAGAGAGAGAGAGAGAGAGAGAGAGAGAGACAGACAGTGCGAGTAGGGGAGGGGCAGAGAGAGAGAGAGAGAGAGAGAGAGAGAGGGAGACAGAATCCGAAGCAGGCTGCAGGCTCTGAGCTATCAGCACAGAGCCCGGCGCAGGGCCCGAACCCATGATCTGTGAGATCGTGACCTAAGCCAAAGTCGGACACTCAACCTACTGAGCCACCCAGGCGCCCCTCAACATCATGTTGAAAGCAGCCTTCCAGAGGGTCGAAGGCACGCTGGCAGCTCTGGGGAAGGAGAGTCAAGAGACCGAGGCAAAAGGGTAGAACCCAGGTCAAGGAAGACAAGTAGCAGAGCTGGACGAGAGGGCGGCTGGTGTCCTCCTGGAGGGACTTGGGTCTGAGGGATGATTTGAGGTTAACCAGAAAAGGGGTCGTTGGGGGTCGAAGGCAGAGAGCTGATGTGCAGACACCTTCGGCGGGGTGAAAGCTGGCACACGGAAGGAACCAGAAAAGAGCAAAGTGTGTGAAACACAGAAGAGAAGGAGTAATGAGAAGGGCACAGCCATAGAAGACAAAAATCAGACCCTAGAGAGGCATCTGGGCCATAATCAGGCTCTTGGTTTTTAGAAGGGTTTTAGAAGAATGGTCACATGATAACAACTTTCATCTTGAAAATCCTTCTGATTACAGCATGACGTTACTAGACGGTCATTAGAATGAGCACAAGGACAACAGTTAGTAGCTTTGGGGCATTTGGGGAAAGAGATGATGGCAGGTTTGGACCAGGGTGGGAAGCCAATAGGGGTAGAAAGTGACCCAAGGTGAAACATGGTGGAGGCTGTGGGTGTGCAGTGTGGACGGGTGCTTCCCAATCTCCAGAGAGTGGTTCCGGCTGCTTTCATACATCAGACGCACTGATGTTCGGCTGACCATCGGAACCACCTGAGTGACTAGGGAGACGACCTAGGATAAGAACAAAGACCTAGTCTAAGAAACCCCAGCACGAGACTGACTCCTGTTCACAGATGGGATGGAGAAGGAGGTTGAGAGACCAGATCGGTGATACGAGAAGATGAGATGGCCACGATGGAGTTTCCCAAAGTGAGAAGTCAGCAGCAGTGACAAATGCTCTTGAGTGGCCCAGGAAGCTGCACGGAGGTCGTCATTGCATTTGCTGACATGAGGGCCAGGCTGACCTTAGGATATGTCCGCGGAGTAATGGGGTTTTTGTTTTTTGATAAAAACATGTATTTCAAAGTGGGAACAGTTGTACGGTACAAAAGTCACTGTGAATCTTCAGCCAAGTAAATATGCAAACGTACAGCCTCAAAGATGCAGGATTTCACCTGTAGCTGAACGGTCACGTTTGACTTTGTTTCCCTCGGGCTTTTAGAGTAAGTGGTGCCCTGCTCAGCAGACAGACAACTTCACCCTCTTTCCCCCTTTCTTCTAATAAGGAGGCCACATTCTGTCTGTCAAACACTCTAGCCATTCCTAGGACACCTTTGGAAATCAGGTGAAAGGGCGTTGACAAGTGGGAAAGTGGGGCAGCACGTGGGTGGTTCAGTTGGTTAAGCATCCGACTCTTAGGCTCAGATCATGGTCTCACGGTTTGTGGGTTCGAGCCCCACGTTGGAATTCTCTCACTCTCCTTCTCTCTATCCCTCCCCCCACCCCCAAAAATAAATAAATAAAACTTAAAAAAATAAGTGGGAAGATGGTAAGGGAATGGAAGCAAGCCATATAATCAGTGTTTTTGAGAAATTTGCCTGGGACAGGAGACACATCAGTCCGTAGGTCAGGAAGGATTTTGTCTGTTGTTTCTTCAAAGGACATAACAAAGATACATTTTGAGACTCTTAAAGCAGAGGTTTCAATCACATGTTACAAAGATGCTGAATATCATAAAGTTTAGATATTTAATCCCAACTCCCCCCTGCCCCGCCTCCCAAATTATCTTCTAAGCAATTAGTTTGAGACTTTGTGTTTGGGTTCTTTTTTTCATGTTGACATTATGCCTTTTGCCTTTCCCTAAACAAACTCTCTAACTCTGATCCTGGAGCAGAGGGCCTGTCCTGTGTCTCAGCTGCCTGCAGGGTTTCTGTCAAGTGAACGTCTGCTCCATAAACCTGTGCTTAAGCCTCATCTTCTTAGAGCACATTTTAAAATACCCTCCCTTCGTCAAAACCTGGCAGCAGGAAGTGACCCCAGTCCCGCTGTTTACCTGAAGGTCATTAGCAAGCAGCTCTGGGTTTGTACTCTGGCTCAACTTAGGTATGTGGTCTGTGGCCATTCACAGGCCATCGCCTTCTTTTGGTGGCCAACCTCAACACAAGACCAGCACAGGGAGAGCGCGGAGCCCACGCACAGGTCCTAGCTGGGCTCCTCCCCGCTGCCTGGGGTCTTTGCTCCCAGGTCCTCAGGCTACGCCCAGCTGCATGTGCTTCTTCTTCGAGTTTTGTTATTTCACTGCTCTCCCAAACGCAGCCCAGTAAAGAAGTGACAACCCAGTTCCAACTGTGGCAATCCAGTGACTGACCGCGTCATCGTCCGTTCCTCGCCTGTCAGATCAGGACACAGACAGGGATGCTTAAACTGTGCACCGGGCAGTGAAATGTTATCCATCATGGAAGGCCAGGAAGGGTTCTTACATGTGAAGCTAGCCCAAAGCCCATCTGTGCCATGTGCCGTGCACACGTTATTTTACAAATATTATATTGTTGCTGATGGACGATGTGACCAAGAAAGATCCGAAAATAACTTTCTGGAAGAACAACCAAAATGTAACAGCTGTGGGCTGGTTTTTAAGAATGCTTCTAGATGACTTAAAAATAGCCATTAAGGGGCCCCTGGGTGACTCAGTTGGTTAAGTGTCCGACTTTAGCTCAGGTCATGATCCTGCAGTCTGTGCATCCCAGCCCTGTGTTGGGCTCTGTGGTGACAGCTCGGAGCCTGGAGCCTGCTTCGGATTCTGTGTGTGTCTCTCTCTCTGCCCCTGCCTCTCTCACACTCTGTCTCTTTCTCTTTCTCAAAAATAAATAAACATGAAAAAAAAAAAAACCATTAAGCAGTTTCCCTGAAGAAATTAGAAAACCCGAGGAGAAAGTCCTGGCCATCTGGTCAACAATGCAGATAGAGTGCCATGTCTGCGGCTCCCCCATGCGACCATGCCCGGGGGCCAAGGCGACAAGAAGGACGTGGATTTCAGTCTGTGTTTATAATCATCTTCTTATTTCCTCCATCCCATTTCCATCTTCCTTCCCGCCTGCCCCTCTGTGGACATTAAGCTCCAACAACCATACAGAGATGGCCTGCCTCCCACTTCTGCAGATCAAACACTCGAACACAAGCCTACACAGTTGTTGTGCTTCCCTGACTTAAATTTGACTAATGCAGAGTGTGGTATTGAGAGTGGTTGCAGAGGAACAGAATCTTAAGGATGAGCTCTCTGAGTTATCTCTGGGTTTTCTGGAACTCGTCTCTGGTCTGATTAGATGTAAAGGCACTAATGACCCTATTTCCAGTGGTAAAGGAGTGTGGAGAATATAGTGGCGAAATAGCTCCTCAAATTTTCACCTTTATGTACGTGCAAGTAAGTGCCTACTGAGGACCAGGCTCTGGGTGGCCAGGCATTTATTGAGAACGTCGTGATGGGAACAAGGAGTATAATTGGATCGGTTGGTTACTTCGAACTATGCTAACTTAGGAAAAGGAAACGGTGAGCGTGGGGCTTTAAATTCCCAGATTAAGGTCTATGTAAGGAATCCAAAAGCGCCTGGAATGGCCGTGTAAGAAATCCTATCTCCTGTAGCCAGAGGGCCAAGATTTCTGAAAATTAAACCCCAAGTCTCATCCTGCAGGTGGAGGGATTACAGCCCAATTTGAATTCCCAAATTCACAGGGTCTCTTTTATTAGCATTAGGACATTTATTGGAAAGAAATGGGATTTGGAAGTTTGGTTTATATGAGGAAATTCTGATGAAGCTAGGGATCTTGACTTCCTAATTCTGGCAGCCTCCTTTGCCTTCTTTGCCAGTGGAATCCTCAGGAAATTTGTCCCCTTCTCATGATGGAGCCCTAAGGCCCCCGGCTCCGAGAACTCACTGATAATCCTTGTTAAGATCTGCTCTCACCATTCTCCTTCCATCGTGGCCTGTGAGTAGTCCCAAATCTGTGATGGGGTGTGGTACACACCAAAAGAGCTGCACGATGGACAATTTGTATCAGCAGCAATCTGGAGAATAAGAATGGCAGTTACCTTAACATATGGGATTAAGACGGGACGAATTCGAAGTTTGGCTCGTGGTGAATCTACTGAGAGTGGTTCACTGGCTCAGGGTTTCTGTTGAGGGGCCGGGAATGCCTCCAACAATGTGCTTGACAGATCGACTGAATGATGAACCCAGAGTGGATTTACCACATGAAGCCAGCCCCTCCCTGCCCCCCCCCACCCCCACCCCCACCCCGGGATGCCTTTCACCTCACGGGGCTGCAATAGATAATATATACCTGATTCTGAGCCATCAAGTTACCAACCAGCCTAACAGGGTATCCTGACCTAGCTGTTGTCTGACCCACCAGCACTGTTTTGTTACTGTCCGAGGACTTTCAAATATGTTGTTACAACTCAGGAAGATAAAGAAGATGGATTCTATTCCTCTTTTTCTGAGTTGAGAAAAGTTGAGAAGTTCGCTTAGAATTATGCATTTTTTATACTCATACAACAGTACATATGTCTACACAGCCATCCCTCCAGATGGCTAAGCCATCAAGAGAAAAATAGATCAATAGTAAATTTTATTTGATTATAAGTCATGCATTTAATCACATCTATCAATAAATATTAAGTAAGAACAGCTCAAGTTACAAACTTAAAATACCCTAAGTAAGTAAGGTTATATGAGAGCACATTAAGAATATGTCTGTGGTAAAAATACATCACAGCCCACATTGCGCAGAGTAAGTGAGATGTGTGGGAAATGACCTGCCCTTTTCTTCCATTAAAGGGCAGAGTTTTTTGAAAAAAGATGGTTCAATTTCCTCTCTCCAAGCTGCCTTTTTAAAATAACATAACATCACACATATCTTGACACAACTCCACATGATTCAGAGGCCCTTCTTAAAATACGACCAGACCACGTTCACGGAGACTGAATCACCTCTAACCTTCCGAACTTGGTGAGGATTACTAATCAGGATGTGTTTTCATTCCTCAGATAGTATGGGAAAGTTCTGATTTTGACAGTGAAGCTCACATTCAATCAGTTATCACTGCAGCCCTAAACAAGTCCCGTGTTTCTTCTTCTCGTTGCCTCGCCAAGACTGAAAGACATCCCGTGTGAAACCGCGTGTTTGCCCGTGGAAATAAAAGCTGCCCGTCTCCGGAGAAATGAACGATTCCCGAGATGACATTTCAAAAAGGAATAAAGCAGCCTCACGAAAGTATGTGACATTCATCTACATCAGGACCTCCGTCAAGCCCTCTAGCTCCCAGAGACACGCACGTCTTCCGAGTTAATTATGCCGGAAGACAGCTCCCGCTCCGGGCCCGAGGAAACTTGTTGGTAAAAGTCAAACATGATTTGGCATTTTTCTTCTGACTAAAACTCGGGGACTCACGGCACCTGCCGCTAGCACGTACGGACGAGTCTGACCGCGTGGCACAGCATGACCGGTGCCTGGCCTGCGCTGGCATGACTCCGCGAGAAAGCTCACAGAGGCCCGCGTCTAAGCCAAAGAGCTCTAAGAGCAGAAGGAATGGCACTCGAACTTCGAAAGCCTCCATTGGAGTCTTCCTTCCTGCCAGACTGAGGCTCTCGATTTCTTTATTTGAAAAATGGGGCTGGGCTGTGTTTACCTCAAATGTGCATCAAAGCGAGCTCGTGCACACGGACTTGTGCTTAGGTCTGCAGGTCTGTCCACTTGGTAAATGCGGCCGCTATTAATAACAGCAAACACGAGCTGTCATGACTAACTAGCCTGAGCTCCGAAGGGACTGATTTCTTTGGCTCACTCAGTCAGAATTTCCTTAGCGACTGGGGCCCAGAAGATAAAGAACTGTAATCACTTCCTGTGAGTGATGTCTTTCCCTCCGCTGTACCATGAGTAACATGTATATCATTCATGTTTAAGCGCCAGCCTATCTGAGAGCCAGATTTCCCCCTAGGCATTTGGTTAAATCGGCCCCAGGACAGTGATGGCTCACGGTTCTCCCTCCCCTCGCCCTCACCCCCGAGCACACTTAAAGACGGTCAAGCTCGTAGCGGCCGACATTCTCTCTCAGCCCCTCCCGGACAGCCCACTGAGGAAGCCACGGAGGAGAGGGGAAGAGTCTTGCCTGAAGTCGTCAGCTTCCACATCTCCCACGTGTGCCTGCATCCAGGGCTGGTCCACCATGTCACATCCCGGAGGGAAGTGAGTGTGTGTGTTTTGTTTGTGTCCGTGGTCCTGTTGACCAAAGCCGGTGCTGCAGGTGTCCTCCAGAAATGATTACACGGTGATTCTCTTAGCTGAAAAGAAGCATAAATATTATTGACTCCCATCTCCCGGTGACCTCCGAAATCCCTACTTTCCAGAGACCTCGGGACTCTGTTTCTCCGATAGATTTTTTCCTGACATCAGTCTGCGGGGACAGAATTTGATGAGAGCAGTCATAACTGCATTCCTCTTCCTGTTGCCCACCTTCCCAGCCCCATCTCTTGGTATTTTCATAGCGGGGCACAGCATCCGACATGCCTCTCCCTCCCCCCTGCCTTCTCCCGAACCCCGAGTCTCCCTGGCCCCACATTTATGCACGTAAAATTCTCAGTAGGCACTCCAGCTCCCTCTTCCCAGAGGCAAACTTTCTTCACGGTGTAATTTACTCAGATGGCAACAACAGAAAGTAGAAGCAAATCAAGAAGGCAGGGCACAAAAGCCCCCTGTGGCTGTGGGGCAGGACGCTGGAGAGCGACCTCAGGACCTCACGCAGCGCCCCCACCCCTGACAATGCCAGGCTGGACGGAGCGCAGAGGCCACCCTGGGAGCCAGCGTGGTGTGTAGATGGGGGTGGGGGCCTCGCACACATCAGGCATCCACCCAGACTGTGTACTCCGTACAGAAGGACAGAAAACCTGTGTTTAGAATGTCACTAAGGAAACCCAGATGCATTATCTTTGCCAGAGGACAAAAGGCAGTGTGGTTAGTGCCTGACTCGAAGCCACTGGGCCATAGAACATGTGATAAGGATGTTGACGAGGTGGGGGCAGGGGTTGAGGAAGAGAAGAGTGGCCACAGTTTTTATACAGTAGAAGAACGCTTCCAGAACAGTTCCACGGCTCTTTATCATGCTGGTGGCTTTTTGCAGGCAACGAGCAGTCGAAATAAAGGCATTTCAGTCTTTCCACTCGAGGATTTAGGCGGCCATAAATTCATCTTTCAAATACCAAGATTTTTTTTTTTTTAATTTTTTTTTCAACGTTTTTTATTTATTTTTGGGACAGAGAGAGACAGAGCATGAACGGGCGAGGGGCAGAGAGAGAGGGAGACACAGAATCGGAAACAGGCTCCAGGCTCCGAGCCATCAGCCCAGAGCCCGACGCGGGGCTCGAACTCCCGGACCGCGAGATCGTGACCTGGCTGAAGTCGGACGCTTAACCGACTGCGCCACCCAGGCGCCCCTCAAATACCAAGATTTTTAAGCACTGCTTTTTGTTCCTGCTTTGACACCCGTAAAACATATTTTATTTCACTATGTCGTGCACAGTCGCAAGAGTATGTTTTGACCCCAGAATTATGTTTGACCTCAGGATTTTGAAAGTATATATATATTTTTTCAACTTCCAAACTCTTACAGCAAGAGAGCATATTGTGTGTGCACTGATGTGTGCGTGTGTGTGCGTGGTGGGTGTTATGTGTACTGTGCCCTAAATTTTATTCAGAAGCTTCGTTCCATTTTAATGCCAGTTAATTTTTAGCACTATTAACAACACAGCAAATTACTCTCTAAAAATAAGTTGAAATATGTTTATATTTGTGACGTTTAGGCAATAATACTCTTTATGCACGATACCCTTTAACAGATTACCATCCATAAAAAGATAACAGGGGCCTTCATTTATCGTACCATAATAACTTCCCCGCTACTCCTGAGGCGCGTGCTGTGGACTTATTTCCACGTGGGTCAGCCCGGTTTCGACCTGTGTCAGACTGGCGTCTCTTCTCCGTGCGGTCACGCACATTATTTTCTCTCCCACTGCCGCGTCTTGATTATAATGTTACGAATTCAGGCTATTAAAATATAAAGATAGTAAATCATTTGAATTGAAGAGTCTACAGTTGGCATCTCGATCTTAGATCATCTAAGCGAGGACCCCACAGACCGGGGAAGGACTTCACACCTGCTAAACACAGCTGAAGTGATGGTGGATCTTTCTGTTGTTACTTAAAGCAAAAACAACGACTTGGCAGTTTTTACACACACGTACATGGGCACATCTTTACAGATTATGCTCATATTTTTTATTTGGGTATTATTTTTTTTGTTTCGTTTGAGGCTGCCAGCATGAAATAGATGTGGTTCTAGGAAACCAGTGTCTAACCCATGGGACTCAACAGCAAGTAGATAATCCAAAGCTCAAAAAACCATATTCAGTAGAAATATTTGGCTCTTGTGATGGACACACCTGGAATCTAATCTACATGACTGGCATGAGTCATCTATTGATAGAGTATGAAGGAAACCAGTGCCCAAAAGTTTGAAAACAGACTGAAGAATGAATTAGTAGCTTTTTAAGAAAAAAATAGAAATGCGCCAGGACGATAAGACAAACTTTGTGGGTAACGACAATTGCAAATTACAGGCTCCGAGATGCAGATTCAAAACCCTTTTACTAAAGGAACTGTCTCTATTTCCATTAACCCATTTACTTTAAAGCATTTGTGCAGCGTCTACACTGTTACAGCTCCCATATGATTGATACACAAACACAAGAGAACGTTGTTCAGTGATTGGAATTGCAATAGATAATTCTGACTGCCTAGTTACAAGTCGGAATTCGATATTGCCAGAAGACAAATCCTAGAAATCTTTTTTTAAATGACACGTTTTGCTTGTAATCATACCGGGTGTAGTTGCATTATCTAAAGGGAGATCATTATATTGTGTGTACTAGAGAGAGAAGCAGCATGGTCTGACTTGGAGATAAACTTGAACATATAGCACAGAGAAGCACTTTTTTAACGGGCCTTTACGGTACTCAATCATCACCGTCTAAATACGTTGAAATAAATTTCAAATAACGTACTTCAGATTCAAGACTGTGCAGAGTAAGGCATTTTATTACCAATATGCATCCATTTAACATCATATAATCACACAATTGCACATTTGTACAAAAACATTTAAAATAGCACTGGTTAAAACTGTCCTCTCTCTGAAAATGCAAGACCTACATACTTTCTTTTGAGAGAGAGAACATGTGAGTGTGCTTGCAGGGGGGAGGGGCAGAGAGAGGATCTTAAGCAGGCTCTGTGCCCAGTGTGGAGCCTGGCTTGGGGCTCAAACCCATGACCCTGGGATCATGACTTGAGCCCACATCAACATTCAGGCACTTAACCAACTGAGCCACGCAGGCGCCCCAGGAAAGATTCTCTCAAGATTCTTTAGCTCAGACCCTGATGATATTTTTTTTTTTCTCTATTAGAACACAAAAAAAAACCCAGATGAGTATAAGCACTACAAAATAAAATATTAGTAAATTTTTAAAAATCATATCTTGGGTCACCTGGATGGCTCAGTCGGTTAAGCATCCCACTTGGGTCAGGTCATGACCTCACAGTTCATGGGTTCAAGCCCCGTGTCGGGTTCTGTGCTGACAGCTTGGAGCCTGGAGCCTGCTTTGGATTCTGCATCTCTCTCTCTCTCTGTCCCTCCCCTGCTCACACACTCTCTCTCTCTCTCTCTCTCTCAAAATAAATAAGCATTAACAATCACATCTTGATTCTAATTATTCTCCTTGAGGCACAAGCAGCTCTCCGTAAATCACATCTCAGATAAAGATAAACTAACAGAGCAGACAGCCGCACGAATTAAATAGGCTTTTCCCATCCAGGCTTCCCACCTCCTATCCAGGTGTCTGAGGTCTTAAATGTATCTATTTTAATATCTGGGATAGGGTGAATTTTGATGAGCATCTATTCATATAAAATAACAATAACGACCAGTAACATAATCTACCATAGTTAGTTTCGCATTTATGATACAAAACTGCTTGCAAAACACCTCTAACCAATACAGAAGTATGCCACCCAGTTGGTGACTGCAATAAAGGCATTTTCTATAAGCTTGCAGGGCAACACGGGTCAACTCTGAGAATTCATTTGCTAGCCAGCTTTCACTAGGATGAAAGGAAAATGCATATCTGCTGTTTTGCAGCAAGCAAAGGACACAGGCAACTAATGGAGGGGTGGTTCATCTTGTCGACGATGTACAACTCGAGGTACATTTATATGTTTTAACAACATGAAGTTAATTTTTGCAGAATGGATAAACAGAGAAACACAACTCACGATTTTCTCCATCCAACCTGGATCAATACACATCAGAGAACACGTACATTTGTCACTGTCGGTTAATTCCCGTCACATGTTGGCTATCCATTTAAAAGTCAGACAGCATAGGGGTGCCTGGGTGGCTCAGTCAGTTAAGCGTCTGACTTCGGCTCAGGTCATGATCTCACAGCTTGTGAGTTCGAGCCCCACGTCAGGCTCTGTGCTGACAGCTCGGAGCCTAGAGCCTGCTTCAGATTCTGTCTCTGTCTCTGTCTCTCTCTCTCTCTCTCCCCCTCCCCTGATTGCTCTCCATCTCTCAAAAACAAATAAATATTAAAAAAAATAATGAAAAAAGTCAGACGATGTGTCTAGAGTAATAGACCGTGGTGGCCACGGCGGATCAGTCAGGAAAGACACCGGGAAGAACACCAGAAAGGACACATGGGCACAAACTGGCTGAATGCTAGCCCTGCCTCCTACCAGATTAGTCCTCAGACAACATCTCTTTCCGACTGCCATCCTCGGGAATGGGTGCTGAGGAAGTCGGGTGCTGTGGCCAGGATGCCTGCAATCAAAACCCAATGCAGTTTCTCTCTGTTGTGCGATTCCGGACACACCCGGAGACTCACCTAGTAAATTTTATGGGGCTCCTAGAAAGTAGTATACCCTTCACGATGTGGCCAACAAATGAGTGATGGATTCATAGTTACATGGTCTTTAGGATATGTTTACCCGGACTGAGCAGTGGGAAGGCGATGCCAGCATAAACGAAACTAAGGACAAAAACAGGAGTGAACACCCAGCACCCCCTGGCCGGTTCTCCTGCGCCTGCCTTCACACCCCTTGGCCACAAACATTTTCTTTGCAATATGTCTCTTGGCAGGACTGACTGAGAGGGAGACAGGACCAGAGCCAGAGTGCACAAGGCTCAGTGTGGCAGATGTCTTCAAGGTCACTGTCGGCTGCTGAGCTGAACGTCCCCCAGTGTCCTCAAAGAAAGGAATTCCTGGATTCCTGGAATGCTAGGATAACCCTAGTTCATACTCAGAACTGACCACGAAGACGGCAATACATCTCAGTTTTATTGTAAATTCTGTCCAAAAACCTGTGCGAATGCTCTTACCTAGACAACTGTCATCAGCATGACCTAATTCATAGTATGAAACAGTAAGGGCCTCGGGGCTTATCCGAAGTCTAAGGTTTGCAATGTCACAGGAGCAGTCGGGACACCTGAGTACTCTGGTAATGAAGGGGACGGTCAGTGGGTCTATGAGCAATGAAAGCGGTGATCACGGTAAAAACAATGGGTGTCTGCCGGGGCGCCTGGGTGGCTAGGATGGTTGAGTGTCCAACTCTTGTTTTTTTGACGTTTATATATTTTTAATTTTTTTTTTCAACATTTATTTATTTTTGGGACAGAGACAGAGCATGAACGGGGGAGGGGCAGAGAGAGAGGGAGACACAGAATCGGAAACAGGCTCCAGGCTCCGAGCCATCAGCCCAGAGCCCGACGCGGGGCTCGAACTCACGGACCGCGAGATCGTGACCTGGCTGAAGTCGGACACTTAACCGACTGCGCCACCCAGGCGCCCCCGACGTTTATATATTTTTGAGAGAGCACACGAGCTGGGGGAGAGACAGAGAGAGAGGGAGACAGAGAATCCAAAGCAGGCTCCATGCTGTCAACAGAGCCTGATGCGGGGCTCAAACCCATGACCCGTGGGATCAGCCGAAGTGACTGAGCCACTCAGTTGCCCCATGAACATCAGATTCTTGACCTCGGCTCAGGTCACGATCTCCTGGTTCGTGGGATCACGCCCCTTGTCGGGCTCCACGCTGACTGTGGAGCCTGCCTGGGATTTTCTCTCTCTGTGCCCCTCCTGCACGTAAGCTCTCTCTGTGTCTC
Organism: Herpailurus yagouaroundi; assembly: GCF_014898765.1. Classification (NCBI taxonomy): domain Eukaryota; kingdom Metazoa; phylum Chordata; class Mammalia; order Carnivora; family Felidae; genus Herpailurus; species Herpailurus yagouaroundi. Next base: position 30,503,042 of record NW_024412434.1, read on the forward strand.
TCTCAAAATGCATAAATAAACTTTTAAAAAAGCGAGTATCTATTGACAATTTATTTCCTAACATTTAACGTCGCTACACAGCCTTCTTTCGACCTCTACTGGGAATAAGCAATAAAGCTCTGCATTTTCGAAGCAATGCCTGACTGACCTCCTGGGTGAAAAGCATCTTCCTGGCAGAAAAGTCATCAGTGTGATGATGGGCATAATCAGAAATACAGCAGCCAGTACGGGCAAAGGGCCCAACTTACCTGCTGTCCACTGAGGACACGCCTGTTTCCGGCATCCAGCAGCACAGGGCAGGAGCAAACGTTTTCCTTAAAGGATCCGTAGGAACTGTTTGCAGTGTTGTGGATCCTCCTGTCTCGGCTGTAACCCCTGGACCCTGCCACTTCAGTGTGCTTCCCTCTGCGTGCTGCCCTCTGCCAGCCGATCTAGCCAGGGATTCATCAGGAAACCTGTGACTCCGGAACCTACCCACCCCCTCTCCCGCCCCGGGGCGCTTCCAGAAGTCGCTCGTTAACATAACAAAAGACACCTTGAAGCTCTTTTCGCTTAGAAGTTCCCCAGGGTTTTAGGAATTCTGTGCCAGGAACAGGGTGAAGACCAAATGCATATTTCTTGTAGCTCAGCACTCGGCCGTGGCTTTGGCGTCCTGTAGCCTCCCGGCGTGGCCGTGAAGGCAGCTCTGCTCACGGAACACATGCATTTTTCCCTGCAGGCCCAGAATGCGGCTAGGCCCGGGCGCCCCCTCCCCTGCTGTGTGCACCCCGGAGACGCCAACCTTGCAGCTGACGAGAATATCCCAGGATCGCGGTTCTTAAGGTACAGCTCTCCGGAATAGCCTGTGAGGAGTGTGCGTTCTCTGGCCCTCCCTCAGGCTGGCTGGAGGAGAAATTCTGGGGTGGCCCAGCAGCCTCCGGCCTAACAAGCCTTGCAGGGGGGACGGGTCCCTGGTACGTGAGAGGGAAATAACGCGCCTGCCTTCCGTTCCCAGAGTATTGGGGTTCTCGGTCAGGGTCTTGTCGGGTTTTCCTCGGACCGAGACACCTCCCGATTTCGGTTTCCTCGCGAAGCTCCGTGGGCTGTTGGCACAGGGGGTGAAGCCTCTCCCGGATCCGCGTCAGGTTTCTGCAGAGGCAGAACGTCGGTTTGCACACATTTCTCGGTGCCGCCGTGAGCGTGGAAGGTGCCGGTCTGCCTCCGGGCACGGGCCTTCGGGGCCCACGGGAGTCCTGGCCCCCAGCCGCCCCTGTCCCCTGCTGCACCTGGTGTTCGGTAGGTGTGTCCCACACGTGTTTGTTGAACAGATAAAGAAAATGTTGTCCCGTGTGTTTTCAACTCGAGACCCTTCCGAGACAACAGCTTGGGTTAACGGGCTTGGCCAAGTGCGTTCGTGCATCTAAGCGTGCGTCCTAGCCACTGTGTCACAAAGCGAGAAGTGTGTTTTTGTTTTTGTTTTTGTTTTTGAGAGACGGAGAGAGCAAGCAGGGGAGGGGCAGAGAGAGAGAGAGGGAGAGAGAGAGAGAGAGAGAGGATCCCAAGCAGGCTCAGCACAGAGCCTGATGTGGGGCTTGAACCCACAAACCGTGAGATCATGAGACCTGAGCCGAAACCAAGAGTCGGATGCTTAACCGACTGAGCCCCCCAGGTGCCCTGAGAAGTGTGTTTTTGGATTTTCTGTCTGTAGTTGGCGTATTCCCAGTGCTCAGCCTGGAGTTGGGGAAGCGGTGTTGGGCTCTGGGAACAGTGACATCGATGGAAGCCCCTGTGGGGTGACCCCAAATCTGCCCGAGAAACAGTGCCACACATCAGAGGTCTGTGTGACATGAGCCCCTGTGCTCAGGGCCGTGTGAGTGGCCTGGGCCTTCCGTGTCCTCCTCAGGCTCCTCGTCGTGACGCCGGCCCCCAAGGCACGGTCATGGCAGGAGGGCGTCCCTGACCAGGCACCTTGTCCTCACCCCCACTCTGGCCTCCACCCTCCCAGTGCGGCTGCCCCCCCCCAAACCTCACAAAACACCCACATGTCACGACAGGGAACGGGTTAGCTCAGCGCCCAGCAGCACCCACGGCGTCCAGTGGTGACCGCAGCTGCAACGGTCACCTCGGGCCATCTGGACACCGCTCAGGCCGGTCTCCAGCCTACATGTGCCCTCCACGCCTCCCCCTGCAAGTCCCCCTCACTCTGCCTCCTCCTCCCCCCCAAGGAGGCTCCACTCTTCACCAAGTCAGGCCAGTCCTTGGAGCTTCAGAAGGGGGCTAGACATCTCATTTGACCTCTCGGAGACACTTCAAACCCCTAAGTCCTAAACCCCCCGCTCGCTCCCCAGACGGAACCTGCTTCACCCTTGCACCTGGTCCCCACCCCCCAGGGTATCGCGGCTCCCCCCGATGCCCCTCCCAGATGCCATGGCCTCCAGAAGCTTCTCTAAGCCCCCTCCCCACCCTCCCGCCGGGCACACTCCTCCTCTGCTCTCAGACTTGGGTCTGGCTTGGAGCTGCGTGTTCCCTCCGGCGCCCGTCTCAGCCTTGACCGCGACTCTGAGGAAACCGGGATCTGCTTTGCTCTCGTTCTCACCACTGTATCCACACAAAGTAAATACTGGTTAACAAAACTGGAAATGTAGATCCTAGTGGGGGTTTTTTTCCACACTGATATGCTTTTACAGTAAAAGCATATATATTCAGTGTGAGGAACAAAAAGTCTACACACACACACACACACACACACACACACACACACACAGAAATATAAATCCGCACATAACCTGCCCACCACCCCAAAACATGCCACTTTCCAGAAATCATAACCTCAGACTATTTGACTTGTGTTCTCTGCAACTCAGATATGTTTGATGTTCACAAATGTTTCTTTCTTTAAAAAAAGAGAGAGAGAGATCACAGCACAATACTGTTTTGAAGCCTGTTTTGTTTTCTACTAGACCATGGTGATAGTAACACAAAGTGTACATATAGGTCTTAACACATCATATTTTGTACATTAATTGTGTTCACCTTGTGTAGACCCGTCATACCTCCATGAAGCTGGAAAATAGTGAAAACACAACACAACACACATAACATAGCAATTCGATGCCGACATACACGGACCCAGTCCACACTGCAGCGGCCACACGCTGCTAGTCTGTACTTTGGCCGAATGAGTTTCTTGTGTCTCGGTTTCTCCATCGACTCAGATAACGCACGTATTTGTATGTTGCATCATGTTTGACATCGGGATGCGTCTTGTAATCCATAGCCACTTAGATGTAGCTCAGTGCAATACTCCCCCTCCTTAAACGATCAGTAAATAGCTGTAGCTGCCAATATGAGGGTCTCCTGGAGAGACATAGACATATGCTCACAGAAAACTAAGACACCTCGATGGACCCAGGCATCCTGTCCACCCCCCTCAGGTGACTAGATGCATACACATCTACTCCATAGCAAGACAGTGATCACCAGGCAGTGAGATACTGTGCAGACAGAGGGGAAACAATCAGGGATTCCAGCGAAGTAAATGCGGAAGAGAATCCAGAGGCCACGGGGAGGGCCAGGATCGCACTGTGCTGGCTGGTGGGAGACCTACCTCCAATCTCCCCTGTCGTCGGGCTTCTTTTTCTGTTCCGATTGGATTGGGCACAGTAATCCCTCCTGCGTGGTGCCATGGCATCAGGTCAACCCACGTCGTCTTCTTGGGTTTGATTTGCATTTTAAGACTAACAGAGTTGATCAGCCTGGTTCCAAAGGACAGGCTACAAGGTCCCTGGAGGTAATATTTACCAAACGTCACCTCTAATTCGAACGGTACATCAAGATCCAAGAGGTATGTTGTAGAACCAGCTTCTCTTAGAAACATTACATAGGGCAGAGCAGCAAAGAGCATGCTATGGGAGAGTGGGATTCAATGTTCATTAGTGAAATTACAGTTTTGGTGGTTGTACTTGAATGGTGCCGCCCGGCTTCTAGAAGATGTTCCTCATCGAGGGTTATGCTAGTCAAACCGCTGTTCAGCTGTCCTCTGTCGCTGTGGAGAGGGTGGCCTCTCCGACCCTCGGCCACCCTTGCCTTTTCCAGGCTGGATGCCCATGGGGCTGATGGGGAGGCCCCCTGCCCACTGTTTCTGGTGGGATGGAATAACGCCAGGACAGAGGGTGATTGTCGGCCGTATCCCTTGCTTATTCCTCCTTTTTACACCTTTCAAAATCATCATTTCCTTCCATTTCCAGAGCAAAGCTTCAGGGTACTTGCTCCTGATTAAAAGAAAACCCCTTTCCTGCACTTTTACATGACTTAACTCATTTTTCCCCAATTTTCCCCCTCGTGGTTCTCAGGCCTCTCTGGAGTAAGACTCCTTGCAACCCCTAGCGGAAAAATGCAAAACCTGGAAAATGCGACATAAAATTACATAGAGTTGGAGATTCTTTAAAGCTGGGTCAGCAGCCCATCTGTTGGAGCTGCTCGATTCCAAGCTCAGGAACATTCAGGCTGTTGAATTAACCATGCATCAAATATGTGATACGGTCAGAGGGTAATACGTTTAAAAAGGTAGGTGTGTTCTAAGGGACCACTTTTCTTGTCTGCTCACTCTGAGCACCGGTGTTTTACCTGTAATTTTCAAGTTGAATTCTGCCCGAGGCAGCACAATAGAAAAGAAAGTTCTTGAATTTGAGGTTTTAAAAGGACATTGAAAGAAGAATCATTGAAAGTTCCCTGAACTCACACTGCAGAAGGACTTCACCAAATGCTTAATTTAATCATCATGTGTTTTATAAAGGCAATGATTGCAGTGACACATGGGGAGTGTTTGGTACTGACTTTGATCTCTTCTGATTAAAGAATTGACGGAGCAAAAGTGTCGACGTGGCTAATGGAAATGTCCCTAACCTCATTCAGTCTAGCTTCTCCTATTCTTTGATTTTGTTTCTGTGTCATTTAATGATCCTAATTTGCACCCAAAAAGGCATTTCATTGTATCAGAGACTCTGGTATTGTGTGATATCATGCAATCTGCAGCGGACCCTAATCGAATAATGCGTAGCGTTTCCATTAGCTCCACACACTTTAATTAATTCAATTCAGGACTATAAGGTTCCTTTTCTCCTTCGGTGGGCTTCTGAAGCCACCTGTTCCCCCTTTTCCAAGAACTGTCCTTTTACCCGGCCTGTATTTGACATTTTCTTGGCCAGCTTTGACATCTAGATTGTGGGGATGTAATGGTTAATTTTACGTGTCAGCTCAACTGGGGTCCTGCCAGAGCATTATTTGCGGGCGTGTGTTTTTGGGGGAAGTTAACAGTAACGAAGATGGTCCTCTGCAGTGTGGGGGCCTCATCCAATGCCATGGGGGCCTGGATAGCACATAAAGGCATATGAAGGGGGAACCTGTTTTCTCTGCCTCAACTGGGACATAGATCTTCTCTTGCCCTTGGACCGGGGCTTACACCATCGGCTCCCCTGCCTCTCGGGCCTCCGGGTGTGACCAGAACTGCTCCAGCAGCCTCCCTGAGCCTCCAGCTTGGCAGACATCCACTTTTCTTAAAAAGAACAGAAGACCAAGGAACCTATGACTCACAAAAATGAACAAATAATCCATTTGAAAAACAACTACAGTATCTAAAATGAAGGACCAAGATGAGCCAATAAAAGTATAAATCTGGAGAAAAACAAAGCTAACTTAAGGAACAGAAAAGAATTATTAAAAAAGAAAAAAGAAAGAAAAGAAAAAACAGAGATAATGTAGTAAATAGTTTATTCATAAACAGGTTGCTGTGAAAACGAGCAAGTAAGTGTATTGAAAATTTCAAAACACAATTGTGAAAAGGAAAAACATTCAGTAGCAGGGTTTCCAACCACTCTGGTACTTCCTGAAATAAAGGAGGAAATATCTCAAAACGTATCCAAAACACGAAGAAAGATGATGGGTAGCACGAGTGAAATATTAAGACATATGAAAGATCAATTAAAGAATTGGGGCGCCTGGGTGGCGCAGTCGGTTGAGCGTCCGACTTCAGCCAGGTCACGATCTCGTGGTCCGTGAGTTCGAGCCCCGCGTCGGGCTCTGGGCTGATGGCTCAGAGCCTGGAGCCTGTTTCCGATTCTGTGTCTCCCTCTCTCTCTGCCCCTCCCCCGTTCATGCTCTGTCTCTCTCTGTCCCAAAAATAAATAAACGTTGAAAAAAAAATTAAAAAAAAAAAAATAAAAATAAAAAAAATAAAGAGTTTATGAATGTGAGAACAAAACAAATGAGAAGACTTGAATTATTAAAGAAGCAACAGAAGCAATGTGTGCGACACCTGCAAATGGGCAGCCGAGTCCAGAAGACAGAGCATCTAAGTTGGAATCATCTACAAGGAATCCCAAAGAACATGAATGCTAACAGAGTCCCACCCAGCGTACCCTTCTTACAAGTTTAAAAGACTAAGTATGAAGGGAAAAGCCCAAAAGGTACCAGAAGGAAAGAACAGGTCAGCTTCAAGTCAGAATTAGATCTTCCTCAGACTTTCCATCAGCAACCTTAGGAAGAAGAAAAAAACGGGCAGAAATGTCCACAGGAGTCTAGGGGCAGGGAAGAAATCATTCTGAACTTAAAGTTCTAGACCCAATCAAAATACCATTCAAGTGTGAGGAGTGATCAATACTTTTTCGGAAACGCCATGACTTGGGAAGTCTATCTGTCACCTGTTGCCTTTGAAGAATTTGCTGACCGATGTTCAGATAGGAAACAGGACCCAAGAAACAGTGATCTGTTGGGCTAAATTGGCATTGAGACTAGCAAGGATGAGGGATTTAAAGGAATCCCAGGTGGATGGCTTCATAGGAGATCTAATCTCCAGGAGTGGGGGAGGGTAAATGTTTTAGACAAAAGCAAATTCTCTGTAAAACAATAGGGTAGCTTATAAACCAGAATCTCATTATTTATGATAATTATTACAAGTTGTTAATAATAATAACTGCCCTGTACAAAAGGAATGTGTGAGACACATAGTAACTTAAACTGAGGAGTCAGGAAATAGATGTTAAAGTGTATTTTTTAATAACATAATAATGACCAGTGAAGAATTATAAATGAAAATAGGACTGGCAGGAATTATTAGAATAAGTAGAAGGAAGCCAAGTCCTTCAACTGAGATATTTCTAATCTGTTCATGCAGAGGAGCCAATAGATACTGTTTACATTTAATAAATAAAACAAAATACCAAGTTATCGCCTCTGACCATGGTTAAAAAAAAAAATCAGTGGGGTATTTAAACCTCCAACTCAAGAACTTCTGGGCCAGATGGAGAGCCCAGAATTCTCCTATTTTTTTTTAAATTGTTTAATGTTTATTTATTTTTAAGAGAGAGACAGTGCAAGTGGGGGATGGGCAGAGAGAGAGGGAGACACAGAACCCAAAGCAGGCTCCAGGCTCTGAGCTGTCAGCACAGAGCCTGATGCGGGACTCGAACCCACGAGGTGTGAGATCATGACCTGAGCCAAAGTCGGACGCTTAACTGACTGAGCCACCCAGGCGCCCTGATTATTCCCTTCTTAAATACGCGATAACATTTAACTCACTGAAGATTTACCTGCTTGAGGGTAGGGCTCATATAAAGTACTTACCATTGGATGCCTGCAAAAGAGCATGGATTCCATGTTGGTTTGTTACATGAGTTTCACAAACCATTGCTGCTGGCAGTAATCTGCGGTCCACCAGATTAACCGACAACTGCTTGTCGTCTAAGCCATGCTGGAGACCTGTAAGGATCTGCCCCTGATTGTTTAGAAATCTCACTGTACTTAGGCAAAAAGACATTGATACATTTCTTCAGATGGAAAAACCATAGAGCAGGTCTAATCTAATGGTCTACTTAGAAGAAGTTCCAGGGTCTTGCCTTCTTGGTCTGAGGGCCCCTTTCTTCCAGCTCTTCTCCCAGAGCATGGTCTCCAGTCGCCATTACACCCTGTTGCTGGCATCCTGTGCCATCCCCTGGGGGAAGCTGGTTTGCAAGAAGACACCACTCACCAGGCCTGTCCCTTGGGAAGTGTCTTCCTGTTCTCTTAGCATTCACACCTTTTGATAGGCGTGGCCTATACATCCACAGCCATCATGTTCCCAGCAGGCACTTGGAAACCATAGGCTCCCTTGCCTGATGCAATCGATGTCCTTTCATGGCTGTCTCAGAAGTTTGCCACAAGGTAAATATGTATTTATAGAATTTATTCACCAAGCATAGGTATTAAGAAATACCACACATTAGTTAGTTTAAAAAAAAATTATAAATAATAACTGACAAGAATTGAGCCATACACTGCCAGAAACCCTTATATTCTTCTCAAGATAAGTTTATTTTTGTTTAATTTGGAATAAACAGAGAATATCCTAAAATTGGAGAGGCAAAGGTTGCTATTCTGTACCTCGGACAATAAGTTTCTTGGTAAAAACCCTGCGGTTTTTCCTTAATGGACACATAAAAATGCTTTGTCATTAGTGCACGAAATGCTTTCTTGAAAATGCTTTCTTTAAAATCAGTTTTTTTCTTAAGTAGTATTAGAACTTTTCTCTTAATTCTGTTCTCTTTGTCATACAACCATTTTTTTTGCATATAGGAAAAAACCTGTAAGTATACTTAAATATAAATATAAAATGGCGCATCTGACATCCGTGGACTGCTAAGAACATATCACAACGCACGAAAATTCTTTCTTAAATATAATATGCTTCTCGGTAGAATGCAGCTGTAATGTGGATAAGTTAGAATAATCGCTTATGATTTTATAATCAAAACATAGATTTAGTGTTATTGTTAAATTTTAAATCTGAAAACATTCTGATATAACTGTGTGTATTTTCTGGTTTTATTTTTTGAGGCTCGAATGGACATATTACTATGAGTAGATTTATAGATAGAGATATCATCTCAGAACTTAAGAAATACTCTGCAGACACTGACATGGGCCCTGGTCTCTAGGTCAATTGGAAATATTTAAGAGCTGAGAATCAATCTCACCACCCTGCCCGGGAATGAAAACCGTCAAAATCGGTAAAGCTCACTGATACTCTCTTTAGAACCCATCAATGTTGTAAAACCTTCAATGACCTTCTGTTCGCTTATTTCTTCTCCAGAAACTTTGACACTCTCTGCCTCCCTCCCGCCCCGCCTCAAGAGGCCCTCATTTACAAACATCAGTTTTTAAACAGGCTTTATGAAAGTAAATGAGGCCATTACATTTAGAAATTCGATTTTAGAGCACACCCTTCGCTTGAAGTTGGACACAGCTTCTAATTTTCGATACTGCTGGTTAATTATCTAAGTACCCTCCTAGAGCGCGAAGTCTCTTGGGTTCTGTCGTCAGCTTCGAGCTGGATGACACAGAACGACGGTTTACGTGCATTCTCATTTGTACTATTGCAGTTATTGTTATTATTATTTATTCAGAGCATTTTTACGCCTGATTAGTGACGGGTCCTGAGAGGATTTGACATGACATGCCGTCAGGAAGACAAAAACCGCTGCCGTAGGGATGTGTTACAGGCTCGCTGAGGCAATTTGGAAGAATAAGGACTGTCAAAAGCAATCAGACCCACACCAGAGTCTCTGTTAACTCTGGGGGAAGACACTTGGCAGAGCTGAGCACAGTGGCCGCCCTGACGGGTGACAGCCGCGGGGACCCGGCCGGCACAGGTTAACCTTTCAGATCACGATGTGGACCAGAAGACTCTGCCCACCTGCAGAGATCCCGAGATCCCCCGTTCCCACCAAGTAGCGGCCGTTCATGCAAAACCCAGGGCCCGGTTGGCTCACCAACTTTCAAGGGAATGGTCAAGTCTGAGGGAAGAGCAGACCAAAAAAGACTTTGCGAAACTCCCACTTGCTCCATCAATCTGTGTAGAGAGAGTTCTCCTCTCGAACATGTTTTTGTTTCCTGGGGCGGAACATTGCCACGTGCCCAAACCGTCGTTATCCAGCCGCACCTTGAGCACTGTGCTCTCCGACCCATGTGACATGATCGATGGTGGAGGTTAAGAGGGCGGCCGTCTGGAAGACAGCCCGAGTTTAAGAACAGACGGCGGCGGAGCTGGGGTTGCAACCTGGTCAGATGCCCTTGAATGTGAGGAATGTGGCAGCAGTGGCACCCGGTGTTTGGGATCAACAGAAGGTAAGGTGTTGGGTTCCCCGCGTCCTCTGCTCTATCTCCAGGACTCACGGAGCCTCACCAGCCGGGAGGGGGGTCACGTGTGCCTGAGCTTATGGATAAGCAGAACCAGCATGACATTAGATTTATGCAGCCATACAGCCACCGTAGGGAATAATAATAACATCATTTTGAAGAGCATTACATTTTTAAAGTCGATAAAAGAATTCCTTTGAAAACATAAAATTGTATTTCTCACTTGCTAATACAATTCCAACACACAATTTGCTTCATCAGAAGCATAGGCTAAATTACACCAAGGGGTTTCTACTTGCAGTCATTCACATGTTATTTATAATTTACCCTACATAAGGCTCTTTCATGTACAATTTGAACGCTTCTTTTTAGCTAAAGAACATAAAACCATTTACTATTGCTATTTCGCATTTACCCCCTTTTCCAAAATCGGACGACATATTTTTCTTGGGGCACAGTGTTTCGCATAGGAATAAAAGGTTTAGCTAGCGACGGTAAACCAGAGAACAGATTAATAAATTGTTTGGAAGGGTCGAGAAAACCCACGTCCTCCATGAGGTTTCCATGAGCTCTTGAGGCTCTCCGTGAGCACTCCACGAAGAGAGCTGCGGACGCTGGCTTCCCTTCAGTTTATGATCAGATGATGGACCGCACACCTCCCGTATCAGCAAGCCCGGCTCACGCACCCCTTCCAGGGGAGACACAGGCGGGGAGCAACTCCCCCCAGCAGGCCCCAGCCAGACTGGGTCTCCCCATGTGAAAAAGCCCAAACGTTGACCGTATTGAAATAGTTTTGTTTTTAACTGTGGGATGCACATTGAAAACATTGGGGGGTGAACCAAGGCACTAATACATGGCGTCCAGTCTGCTCATACACTTTGTGGGTCAGCGGTAAGGGAAGAGTCACAGCTTGAAATGCTTTCCACGTCTTCCCACACTCCGGTGTGTCTCATTTGATAACGAAAATTCGTGCTGACAAGCAGCGTAATATTTTAACAAAACAATACTTTTAGACCTATATTCTACCACCCCCTCCCTTTTTGTTAAGTTTTAAACAAATGCTAAAGACTCCGGGCTTCTTGAACTTTGAGCATTTTCTTCTCCGGTTCTCATATCAAGTTAAATAAAATGAGAGCAGCCAGGGCACCTGGGTGGCTCAGTCGGTTGACAATGTCCAACTCTGGATTTCAGCTCCGGTCTTGATCGCAGGGTGGCGAGTTCAGGCCCCACGCCAGGCGTGGAGCCTACTTAAAAAAAAAAATTAAAGGAGCTCACTATTTAAAACAAAATCATTCTCTTCATTAAAAAAAACTGTACATTTTTAACTTTTATTTTGGATGTATGAAGCGTTTAGTGAAACGTCTTTAAACATTCCATAAAAACCTCTTAATCAAAGGATGAAAGCTATTTTTTTTTTATTATACCTTTAGCTTTTTCAAGGTGCATTCACGGTCGTAAACTTCATAGGTAGACCATCACTGTGGAAATGAGAGAAAAACAGGATTGTAGGACAAAGAGAAGGAGCTTTCTTGTAAAGAGAGGAGAAATTCATGCACAGTCTTGCCCCTGATAAATCAACATATGATCATCTGAAAGGCAATTACATCATATTGGGAGCTTCTCTACAGCCCCAGCCAAAATACCAGAGCTGCTTCGAAGGCAGCAGTGTTTATGTAGTAAACATGCAATTGAAAGTAAAACTCATCTGTAGTCAAAGGAACTTTTTATTAAGAAAGAAAAGAATCACTCAAAAATAACGTCCCGTTCTAAACCAGTAGGATGTCACTGGGGTTCTAAGGAGGCTTTGAGGCTTTGTAGGGTCATGTATAATGCAACATGGACAGTTTCTCAAATGCAACAGGACAGGAGCTAATTATATAATTAGTCTTTGTTCATTATACATGTGTGATATAATCAGATTTAGGGATAATATGAAACTATGAAACCGCAGGTCTTGTCACGTTAAATTGATGAGAAAAATTATTGCTTAAAGAGACCTTATGACATATTAATAAATGGGTATAGTCTGTAAGGAATATTAACAAAACCTGTCTGAACGAGATTATAAATCTCCAGTGAGTTTTTAAATTACTCATGCCTCCAGGACACAGAAACACCAACTACTGGATTGTAGCCATGTCAGATTTGCAGCTACAAGGCTTTAAAAAAAAAAAATAGCAAGATAAAAGGCCATGCTTAATTAAATGTGTCCACAGATAAATCCCAGGTTAGGTGAATTTTGTGCCTGTGCAACGAAAGTGCGCCTGCGGGCATTGCAAAATGGCACCGGCTCGATCTCAAACCGTAAGGAAGGCCCTCCAAGAGCAAACTCGAAGCACAAATACATCCAGTATTTAATATCTTACTAGACATACTTCTTGCAGGAAGAACAAACTTACATGGATGATTTACAGTTTCAGTTAGAAACTGTTTTCTCAGGCACTTTGTTGATTTCTGCAAACGCCAATCACGGGGGATGTATTTACAGCAAATAGTAGAGATTTGGTTTATTTCCACATGCTTTAGATTTATTAATTCGGTTTGTCTTTACAAATGGTGAAGCTCAAGCCTGCCCGGATGAAGTCCCTTGGACCAAGTCATGAATCTGGTGAATTCTTCCTGTACCATGGGTTTGAACCCAGGCAGGAAACTGGCTGTAACTCAGTTTTACAAGTGCAAGCATAGGGATATTTACGGCCTCTAATGGTCTCTAAGAAAAGTAGCTCCGTTGAACAAAAAGCAGTTTGGGTAAACATAAGCATAGCAATGAGAACTTCAGCAAATCATCAAAGAACGTGAGAGGTGACTTAGCACCTACTTATTTTAAATACCCCACCCTTATCACTTTCCTTGGCCCTGCTGAGAAGTAGAAGTCTACCTTCATGAATGAGATCTGTGAGAAAGCACGCAGTTCTCGGCTTCTGTCACGTGAGGGTGACGTTAAGAGGAAGTGTGATTGGCCACTATGTAGAAGAGGAATGTTCACTGCTGTGTGAAGTGGTATTTCCAGAAACTTCTACCAATGCCTAAGAATCCATTCTTCTTAGGGAAGGTGATGCCGCTTTACCTTTCACGGTTCTGGCCTGGGTATTCCGAGTGACCTGGGATGGCGTTTCGTGGGCGTGGTTGGTGAGGAACAGTGGCACTGATCTAGCTCCTGTCTCCTAGTAAAGAGCTGTGAACTCCCCTGGGCGGAAGCTGGGCTGTACGACCCGGCCTTCCACAGAACACTCACGGCATTCAATCCACCCTGCAGACCAGACTGCTGACTGCTGATTTAGAAAACCTTCTTGAAAGCCTCATGACCTATAGCTTGGAGATAGAATTGGCAACTCAGATTTCCTTTCAGATGGATTTGTTGACTGTCCCAAGGAAGATACTAGCAAGATTCCTCTCATTCGTTCATTCCTTCATTCACTCTAAATTTGCACTATGTGGAGAAAGCTTTCATATGCTTCTTCCAAAAGGTGCAGCCAGTTAGAGGCATTCCAGGGTAATTGTTTGTCTTAGAATCGGTGGGCAGGGCTCCGAATCTCCATCCAGAGCTCCTATGTCCATTTTAACCCATGTTTTATATCATGGCACGGCTTGAAGAAGCCAGGACAGGACCCCTTCGCTTAAATAAAAGTTTTTGCTTTTATGTTTTAAACAATGACCCAGATTTTTCCAACCTTAAATCCAAGTTTAAGCATGGCGCTACCCAATTGGTATCATTAAGCACACAGCTGCCAATACTATTAAAAGCGCTGGCATACATTTTTTTTTTGCACAGAAGTATATTTCTTTGAATATTATTTACAGTTATTCGCTTTGTTGTTATTTTTCTTCCATACCTATTATGCTATATTTTGTCATATCTAATCAGTGCTATTATATGTGCATCTTAATTGACGATATAATAGTCAAAATTGTAGCAATTCAAAGTTTTTAAGGTCACTAGTTAGTTTTATTATTTAAAGAAACTGCTAATATTTTTGTCCCGGGTATGTCAGGGGCAAGAATTGGTGAAGGAGCAGAGGACTGTGGTATAGGGCTGAGGGTGGTTGAAAAGAGCAACGGGAAATAACTAGTTCATGCTTCAAAAACGTGGCTAGCACTACTCAGGTTCAACGCAGGTAGAAGTTACCTCCTTGGTTCAATAAATATTTGGAATATTGTCCATCATGTTATTTTGAACTTCTCACTCCACATTTAACTCCACCCTCCTCCATCACATGTAGCTTCCTCACTTTGAGTAGTTTTTCATAGACCAGCTATGGAACATCATCAAGATCCCATGGCCAAGAGTGAGGAAGAAGGAATAAATTATCTAGATGCCCTATATGACTAGGAAAAAACAAATTCAGTTATTTAGACCTTAGTCACTCCCTTATAAACATACTCTCTTAAATACGTCCACTACCTATATCAGTGTTCTTTTCTTCATGAAGAAATCTACATATTTTTCTAAATATTCCTTTGGCTAACCCAGTTTTGACACTTGCTTTCCCTTGTGCTGAGAAGTTGCAGGAAAACATGTCCCTACACTCTGACACTGGGATTCTCTGCACCTAAGCTGTTAGAAGAGTGAGGACCCTGCCTACCTGATGGAGACTGAATTTTTTTGATCCAAGAAATTAATTGACCACAAATCACTGCCTACGATAGTTTACAACCAAAGCAAGTAAATGTGTACTTACTTGTGCACCTGTTTATTGTCTATCTTTCCTCAAAGAAGATAAAGCCCAAGATAGCAGAGCCTTTATTACTTCATTCACTAACACGTAGGACAGAATGGAGCATAGTTCCTGGCATGTAGTAACTGCTAATAAACATTTGTAGGAATAACCACTGGATGGCTAGAGGCACACGTGGAGAGATAGATGGGTGGGTAGATGAGTAGATGGACAGATGGATGGATGGATGGGTGGATGATGGCATTCCCTGCATCACTCTCTTGGAACTTTGGTTTGAAGAATTATATTGACTGTCTTTGAAGACTATTTTGATGAGAGAGCCGCTTCGTAGACAAAACTAGATGTGATTCTTCTAAAACTGTACTCTGCTTAATATGGGAAGAATGATGCACCAGTATATTGGTCCTAAAATGATCTTACTTTTCAATAAAACAGCTTTTATGCGAGTTTTTGCAATGTAAAAGAGATTGTCGTTTAAATAGCACTGCTGATAGACTTTTGAGCTAAAATAGCTCAACATGCTTGTCATTATATCTTCAGGTCATTTAAAATTAACGTTCAGCTGGGGCGCCTGAGTGGCTCAGGCAGTTAAGTGTCCAACTTCAGCTCAGGTCGTGCTCTCACAGTTCATGAGTTTGAGCCCCGCGTGGGGCTCTGTGCTGACAGCTTGGAGCCAGGAGCCTGCTTCGGATTCTGTGTCTCCCTTCCTTACTCATGTTCTGCCTCTCTCTCTCAAAAATAAATAAACATTAAAAAAAATTTTTTTTAATTAACATTCAGCCTAATGATCTATCATAGAGGTCTCAAGCTGTTACCCTAATGTTTTCATGATTTTATTTTCCAACCATTTTCCTGGAAGTCATCCTAATTCAGAGATCTTCATAATGCTTACTTGAAAATCACTCTCTGAGATGCCTGGGTGGCTCAGTCGGTTTGGCATTTGACTTCGGCTCAGGTCATGATCTCGCGGTTCATGAGTTCGAGCCCCACATTGGGCTCTGTGCTGACAGCTCAGAGCCTGGAGCCTGTTTTGGATTCTGTGTCTCCTTCTCTCTCTGCCCCTCCCCCACTCATGCTCTGACTCTCTCTCTCTCTCTCTCTCTCTCTCTCTCTCTCTCTCTTTCTCTCTCTCTGTCAAAAATAAATAAACATTAGAAAAGAAAAAAAGAAAAAAAAATCACTGCCTAATCAAGTTAGTGCTTGCCTCTACTCTGTAACATAATTGCAAATTGTCTTATGAGATGTCTTTGGACAACTGGACCGTGAAAATCATGTCCACAGCTGCTGCAAAAAAGACCCTCACTTTTGCATTTGGACCGTGATGGAAGATACATTCAAATTACTCTCTTTAGTTAGTGATACTTTACTTCTCTACCATGAAGTATTATATGCTGGGAGAAAGTAAGAGAAGGAGCCAAAGAGAGAAAGTGAAAAAGCAAGTCTTGGATGTTAAACTCAAATCAAATCTATATATTTTGTTAAAGCCTTTGTTAAAGTGGTCCTTTTTTAAAATTTTTTATTTAAATTCCAGTTGGTTAACATACAACCAACAATGATATTAGTTTCAAGTGTACAATATAGTGATTTAACACTTCCATCCATCCCCCAGTGCTCATCACGACAAGTCATCCTTAAGCCCCATCACCTATTTCCCCCAACCCTGCCCACCTCCCTTCTGGTAAACATCAGATTGTTCTCTACAGTTAAGAGTCTGTTTCAAGGGGCACTGGGAGGCTCAGTCAAGAGTCTGTTTCAAGGGGCGCTGGGGGGCTCAGTCAGTTAAGCATCCGACTTCGACTCAGGTCATGATCTCATGGTCCATGAGTTCGAGCCCCGCGTCGGGCTGTGGGCTGACAGCTCAGAGCCTGGAGCCTGCTTCAGATGCCGTGTCTCCCACTCTCTGCTCACCACCCCCCCACCGGCTCACTCTCTGTTTCTCTCTCTCAAAAATAAATAAACATTAAAAAAAAAGAGCCTGTTTCTTGGTTTGTCCCTCTTCTTTATTCCCCTTTGCTTGTTTGTTTTGTTTCTTGAATTCTATATATGAGTGAAATCGTATGGTATTTCTCTTTCTCTGACTCACTTACTTCATTTAGCATAAAACCCTCTAGCTCCATTCATGTCATTGTAAGTGGCAAGATTTCATTCTTTTTGATGGCTGAATGATATTCCATGGTGTATATATCTACATCTTCTTTATCCATTCATCAGTCACTGGACACTGGGGCAGTTTCCAGAATTAGGATGTTGTAGATAACGCTGCTATAAATGAAAGATGGATCCCTCTGGATTAGTACTTTTGTGTTCTTTGAGTAAATAGCTAATAGTGCAATTGATGGATTGTAGGGTAGTTCTATTTTAACTTTAGAGGAACCTCCATAGTGTTTTCTACAGTGGGTGCACTAGTTTTCATTACCACTAACAGTGCACCAAGGGTTCCCCTTTCTCCACATCCTCACCAACACCCGTTGTTTTTTGTGTTGTTGATTTTAGCCATTCTGACCGGTGTGAGGATCTCACTGTGGTTTTGATTCGCATTTCCCTGAAGATCAGTGACATTGAGGCAAGAGAACAAAAGCAAAAATAAACTATTGGGACGTCATCAAAATAAAAGGCTTCTGCACAGCAAAGGAAACAATCAGCAAAACTAAAAGGCAACCTACGGAATGGAAGAAGAGATTTCCAAATGACATATCTGATCATGGAATTAGGATCCAAAATATACAAAGAACTTATAAAAGTCAACACCCAAAAACCGAACAAGCCAGTTGCAAACCAGTCAGAAGACCTTAATAGCCATTTTTCCAAAGAAGGCATAGAAATGGGCAACACACACGTGAAAACACGCTCAACATCACTTATCATCAGGGAAATGTCAGAATCGTACTTGTAATTTTTGTTTGATGTGTATATTTATATGTGCATACCTTCAGGAGTTTTACATTTACCTGGTGAATTATGTCTTTTGTCAATAAATAATTACTTTTCTTTTAATCTAATATTTTCTTTTGCCACAATGTTCATTATCATGAATATAATATAACTATATCTTCTTTTGTTGGTCAGCATTTTCTTGATATGTGTTTCTAAACTTCAAACTTCTGTGTTAATATATTTTAAATACTTTTATCACAACAACATATATAGTTGTTGTATTAGTCAGGTTTTTCAAGGGTAATGAGATAATACGATATAAATGTATACACTTTAGAAAGTGGAGCTTGTTAATGGCATTAAGCATCAAGTCACTGGTAACATCTACATTATAAGTAATTGGGTGGCATGATGTTGGAGCCTGGTGGCTAGCCCAAACTGCAAGGTGGACATTAGGCTGGAGGTCTAGAACTGAGGTTCCAGTTTGAAGGCAGTCTGCTAGAGAATCCCCTCTCAGAACAGAACAGGTTCTGTTCAGGCCTTCGACTGGTTGAACGAGGCCCACCTACACTGTGGAGGGCA
Organism: Herpailurus yagouaroundi; assembly: GCF_014898765.1. Taxonomy (NCBI): domain Eukaryota; kingdom Metazoa; phylum Chordata; class Mammalia; order Carnivora; family Felidae; genus Herpailurus; species Herpailurus yagouaroundi. Next base: position 30,521,323 of record NW_024412434.1, read on the forward strand.
ATCTGCTTTACTCCGTGGATTGAACTGTTAGTCTCATCCAGAAGTATCCCTTGCAGAAACACCCAGAATAATGTTTGACCAAATGTCTAGGCACCCCGTGGACCAAACAAGGTAACAGAAAATTAACCATCACAATTGTTTTTATCCATTGTAAGAATTTCTATCTTTTAAGACATGATTTTAATTTTTTACATTATGATTAATGGTATATTTGTGATCCATACAGTTCATATCTGTGATCTTATGACTGCTCTTTTTTGTTCTCATTTTCTCTTCTCTTTTTGTTTCTCTTTCCTTGCCTCCCTTTGGATTCTTCCAACTCCTCTACTTGTTGTTTAAACAACCATCTTCCTGTGTGGTTGCCCACAATGAGTTTTCATTGCTACACTTTTCAAAGGTATCTTGTGGCATTTACCCTTATATATCAGCATGCCTACTTGTCTAAAAATGACTAAAGTTAACTAGTATCCGTATTGTTTTCCTGAATAATTACAAGATATTTAGATAACTTTTCCATCGAGCATTTCGATTACATCTTATGTGTCATTGTAGTCCCATATTTTAATGCCATTTCACAACGAGGACAATGAAATTATTCATTGCTGTTATTATCAAATTTCATAACCAATGCTTAGTCAGAATTACTACTGTTTTTCCTAGTTTATTTGCTCTCTTTTGCTTCTTGGTGCTGCATTAGAGCCTCTCGCTGTATCTTTTATGTCTTGAGGTTTCTTTGGATTTGTTTTTTTATCCTTTAGAATCTCTGTGCTATATTTTTAGCCAGGGATCAATAATTTTTTTTGTAAAGGGCCAAATAATAAATATTTTAGCATTCTTAGGCCACGAAAATCTAACATATTTTTATCTGTTCCTTCTTCTCTGGTAAATCCTAACGGTGAAATGTGGTTTCACCATCCGTCGAAGCCAAATGAAGGTGCGTGGCAGATGGGAATACATGGAAAGACTTAGAGCACAACTGATGGATGATTTTCTTTAAAAAGAAATAAATTCAGTGCTTTTAGATATTATTGAAAAATCACCAGGAGTTATGAAATTGCATACTTATGAAAATGAGGGATTTCAGTATAGTTGAAACCAGCTTCCTTCAGTGGCCTAGTTCCAACGTGTGCTTTGTTGACACCTGTATCCTTTCTACTCTCAACTTGCTATGGCCAAGAATAGAGCCTGAGGGCCTGGAGCACTCCTTCAATCCCATGCAGTGTGCTAAGCATCCTGTGTGTGTCTCCCAGCCCTCCCTGAGCTGATGTATGTGGTCAGCCTCACTTGAGCCTAGGCATACATAGGTACTGGGAAAATCTTGTTCAATCTCTCCATCGCTTTTTACAGTAATAATCCCACCTGATGCAAAGCCACCTTAGAAAGTAGAACGTGTTAATGACGTAAAGCTGTAAAGTCATTAGGGTGCCTCTAGCTGTATTGTCTTGTAATGTGTTGAACATTGCTGCCTTTGCCTTAGGTTCATTCTCTGCAGCCTGGTCTAATTATTAGCGATTAAGAAAAGCTTTGGCCATCATGGGCATTGTTGGATACGGATGTGCACTCAGACAGAAAGTGACAAACCAATCAGCAGATCGTGACAGTATCTGTTCATTCACTGATTAAGTCTTTCAAAAAATATATTGGGCATCACTGTTCCAGGCACTGTTCCAGGCACTGAGGCTAGATCAGTGAACAGATCAGGCAGGTTTCTTGCTCTCCTAGAATTTTTTTTTTTTTTAGTGTTGAATCTACAATACTTACATATCTTGCTTGAGCAAGTAGTTGCCATATGGGTTTTTTCTGAGTACCTTATTTTTCTCAGGAAATAAGAAAACGAGACAAAGTAAAGTGAATATTTTTATTTACCTCAAGCATAGATTAAGTATATTTTCTCAAATGTATATTTGATCAACCGATATTCGATCCACGTATGAATGCATAAAATAGTCTTAATACTATCTGAAAGTTGAATAAAAACAGATATAATTACATAAAAAGGCAGTCTCAATGCTTTTAGAATAAATGAATAATATCTACTCTAAAAAAGCTCATTTGTAAGAACAGAACCAGCTAATTATTTTCTAGGAGAAGGAAAGTCTTTTCTGAAGATGGCTGATAAAACTTCCTTCCTTTGAGTTTTCTAAACTTGCCCGACCCATTTTAAAGTCTATTTTAAATTTATGAGTGAACTTTCAATTTTATAGATAAGTAGTACCTGGCAAATGTATTTGCATCAGAGTGTATATTTTTGCTAGCTTTGACAAAAAAAAAAATTACATTTGAACTAGATAAAAACGCTTCCCTTTTATTTAGGCTTTCAGTGTGATAATCTTGACATGTGACCCCCGCGCACCCTCGTCACCAGGCTCGAATTACTCCCTCTGTTAGTCATGATGGATGCACACCTGTCCCTCCGCGTCACCTGATTCCAAATAAGTTAGAGGATGTTTCTGGCGAAAGGAATGTGTGATTAATGAACAAAGCACAGCTTGCTACCCTTGAGCAAGCCGCCAAAAATCATGATATTAGCACCTCTGGTAAGAGCTTTTTAACTCAATCAGCCAGTTGGCTTTAGCTACACATTTAAAAACATCAGCTGAATTTTTCGCAGATGGAAGAAGAGGGTTTGTGATTAAGTATGCTCTGGTCACTGCACTGTGGAGGGAGGACGGAGAAGCCTGGGCATACACAGGATGCCTGTGCCACGTCCCCCCTGAGCTCGTGTTCCTGGTGCTCACAGGCCAGTGTTCACCACCGCCCGACGTTTTACAGCCCTTCGCCCACAGCCTTTGTCTGTGTAAGTTTCTCACTCAGGAAGTACACACATGTTCATTGCCTCAGTGAGGCCATCTGAGTAGGATCTCTAATCCTCACCACCTGCCCACACGTGGGTTTCGATATTTTACTGTCAATTTGGTATTTGTGTAAGAATGTCCCCCACTCAGGGCTCACACGTTCCTGCACAGCATTTTCTTAACAAACCCAGAGACCCTTTCTGCTCCCTTCGTGGCACAAACAGGATCTCAGTTCCTCCCTGGGAACTGTGCTTTCTTTTCTCCTTTCCTTCTTTCTCTCCTTCAACTCTTCTGTTGACATGTCACGGTCGGTATATAATCCTGTGTCATTTTAATTCGGCCCCTGGATTTCCACGTCTCTTGTAATGGGCAGAACACGGACTCCTTTATTTCAGGCGCTTCGTTTCAGGACCCAGCATGGTGCCAGAGAGAAATTAAATACTCAGTAGTTGCTTCTTGTGTGGACTGATGAATGCATACAGAAGGCCATCTGCATGTGCAATCACCCAACTTGGTTCACCCTTCCATTACAATATTTTTTTGGCTTTGTTTCTTGCCCTTCTCCAGCCAACTCCGGACTCCGGCCAAGAGTCCCCAAACAACTCTTGTTTTGATGACTACAAGTACTGTCATCATGTACCTCCTTCCTGCCCAAATCAACACCTGGCAGTCCATGGAAAAAATCCTGCTCTGTACTTTGGTAGCCACCGATGGCTATTAGTGACTAGAGATCTCAGAGCACCGGGCACCAAAGACTTGTGTGCTGTATTACCACTACAGGCAGTGTGTTACCGTGCATTCACAGGCAGCGTACTTTCCTGAAGACGTTCGCTGGGGCCAACAGTTGGGAGACAGCAACCTGCTTCATCTTCATTTCTGACTTAGTCATTAAGGAAGGCTTAAATCCATTTCTTTTTGAAGAAATTCTCTCAGGAAAGCACACAGCTTGCCTGAGCTTCTCTCCTCCTCAAGAATCCTAGAAAGTCGTGCTCTTAAAACAGAGGTGGACTTGGAACTGACTTAAGAGGGTTTTTTTTAATGTTTATTTATATTTGAGAGAGAGAGAGAGAGACAGAACATGAGCAGGGGAGGGTCAGAAGGAGGGAGACACAGAATCCGAAGCAGGCTCGAGGCTCTGAGCTGTCAGCACAGAGCCTGACACGGTTCTCGAACTCACCAACCACGAGATCATGACCTGAGCTGAAGTCAGACGCTTAACCGACTGAGCCACCCAGGCGCCCCGGAATTGACATTTAACACTTGCAGCAAACAAGCGTGAAAGATTGTGTCTTACACCGGGATTAGGGCGAAACTTCGTGAGGCGAGCTGACCAGGAGGCCAGGTCCGTGAAGCCCCAGCTCACATCTGGGGTATGCCACTGGGGTGTGCGGTCTGGGACGCTTGTCTTGGATACACGTCTGGGGTGCACGTCTGGGCACATGTCTGGAACGCACGTTTGGGGTGCACGTCTGGGGTACATGTCTGGGGTGCATGTCTGGAACGCACATCTGGGGCGCACGTCTGGGGCGCACGTCTGGAACACACATCTGTCAAGTATCAACTGAAAACCTATTACAGACGATCATGTATCATGACGGAGGCATGCTGAGCACTTGACTGGATCAATTTGTCTTCGAAGATCTTTACAAACTAATGAATTAATTCTTACAGTATTTGCCCTATGATTAAACAGTAGTCACCTCTGTATTATGTTCCAGGGAGGAGTGGATCAATATAAGAAGTAATATTTTCACAGAGAGGGAGGAAAAAAATTTTTTTTGTGAATGAGTTAAAATGGAAAATCTAAGTAAAGGCGGACCTGAAGGCTTAAAGATATTAACTCCTTGTTGCCAGTTCCTTTGAGAGTTACCAGTTTGAAGCAGAACTAGTTTCCCTTCGTATCTGATAAAATTCTGTTTTAATCTCTGCTCAAGATACAAAGCAACAAAGTTCCTCCCAGAAGTGGCCAAGTGGACAGTGGCCTTGAGCAGAGAGAGGTACTGGGCAGGCACCTCACAGCCAGAGGACAAATGAGGTCTGTCCCTTAGAAGCCAGCCACTTGACCTAAGGGTCCTGGCGAGGCCTAGAGCCCAGGAGGGGATCTTTCACACCCAGAATTGTGTGCTGAGGGAAAGCATGTGAGAGGGGAGGCCATATACTAGCATTTGCTCTACATTGTTTCATTGTTGTGGTTGTTGTTTAACTTAGAAATCGTGGGGGGTTTTTTTTAGTTTTATTGAGATATTATTGTCATACATCACCGTATAAATTTCGGACATACAACATGGTGACTTAACTTACATTTAGTGTGAAATGATTAGTACGATAAGAGTAGTTAGCAGCTATGACCTCATATAGTTGAAAGAAAGAAAGAAAGAAAGAAAGAAAGAAAGAAAGAAAGAAAGAAAGAAAGGTGAAAAAGGAAGAAAAAAGGAAGAAAGAAGAAAGAAAGAAAGAAGAGAAAGAAAGAAAGAAAGAAAGAAAGAAAGAAAGAAAGAAAAAGAAAGAAAAAAAGGGAGAAGAGAGAAAGAAAGAGAAAGAAAAAGAGAAAGAAAGGAAGAAGGGAGGGAAGAAGGAAAAGAAAAAATGTGTTTTCCCCTATGGTGAGAATTTTTAGGATTGTTTTAAGTCTTACCTCTGGCACTGATGGTCTGTGTGGGGGCTTTCAAGGGACGCCCTGCTGCTCCTGAAAGCACCAGCAGAGGAAGGCACAGCTGACACCCCTCTGCAGCGAGGGGACATCACACATGGCTAAGTGCTCACATCCTTTCTGAAGCTGGGAGCCCTGATGTTTACCCTGAACTCCACGGCAGGCATCAGGGCAAGGCCAGCGCCAGCTCCGGACCCCTGCCTCTGATTCACAAATGGATTCAGCGTGAGCCCAGAGAAGCAATCAACTCAAGGCCTCAGTTGCCTAAACACAAACATCAGACTTAAGTAGAATTCTTAAAAATCCAAAGGTCAACAAGGGAACAATCATTTCCCCCTCAACCTGGAGGACAACATAAATAAATCACCTGATATTGGGAACAAAGCTCCTATCCGTCACAATTGCACAGACTCACAGGTCAAGAGTCAGAAAATAATGACCCGCGGAAACTTGTGATGATGGCACCCAGTCAAAAGGCGCTGGCCAAGGTGCTTCCATGTCAGTGAGATGTGGTTGACCTAGAGCCACTAGTGGCTTAGAGAGTGGTACTCTGGCAACATCGAACAGAGAAGCGTTTAATTGCCTGCAAGAGAAACCTGGGTTCTGTGCTGTGAGACCACTGACAATAATGGGGAGCGTGTTACGAGGAGGCTCGCAGCCGTCCGTGCATCAGAAACGTGCGTTTAAAGCATTCATTTCTCTTGAAGACCCGTTTCAAAAACATTTGAGGGATGAGTCAGTCGTGCATTTGTTGTTGGTTTGCTGTATAATGTCGGCACGACGCCTTCCCTTATGAACATCTCCGTGTGCTAATCGTAAAGACCAGTCTGGCGTTCCCGCACTCACAACATCAGAGCACACTACTAGGAAATTGCCCATGAATCCTCACATTTGACAAACTCGGGCTTCACAATTATTATTTGAGTCTTTAATATCACTTGTGCTTAGAAGATGGCTGTTTTGATTGTGAAAAATGGGACGTGAACGAGAACTTGTCTCTCGCCTTATTTGGTTTTCCTTTTTAGGAGGGTCAAAGGAAAAAAACAAAGATTCATTTCGGGAGAAAGATGAATGGAGTTTGTTTTCTTTCGCAGCTACTGTCCATTTCATCAGCACGAGAGAAGACAAAATGCAAATTTAAAGATCGGACAAAACAAAAAAGTTAAATAAGGGTCAATCTAGTTCTTTTTTTCCTTCCTCCTTTCCTTCCCGGTGTCAACTAATCATCCGTCAGCCGGGAGGGATTTGTTGCGTGTTTGGAATAGCGGGACCCCACCGTGCAGGATGACATTTTGCCTTTTGTGTGCGCTGATTTAGGCCGGAGGTGTAAGGGGTAAAACATGCCCTTAGGTTCGGGCCATGGCTTGCACTAGTTTCAGAGGATTTCTGTGACACTTTCTAGCAGAATAGACCGTCCAGTTGGCCATCAAGGTGTGTGTTCTTGACTCTGTCTTGGAGTAAGTCGGCTCACCCAAGTATTTGCATACCTAAAATGAGATTCACTTTTAAAATGTATGTTAATGAATAACACCATTAGGGCACCATTTTGCATTCTGATTGATGCCATTCAGGGGCCTTCGAGTAGGCAAAGGACAGCCACAGTTTACGTCCTATTTAAGAAAAGGACATTTGGGGGCGCCTGGGTGGCGCAGTCGGTTAAGCGTCCGACTTCAGCCAGGTCACGATCTCGCGGTCCGTGAGTTCGAGCCCCGCGTCAGGCTCTGGGCTGATGGCTGATGGCTCAGAGCCTGGAGCCTGTTTCCGATTCTGTGTCTCCCTCTCTCTGCCCCTCGCCCGTTCATGCTCTGTCTCTCTCTGTCCCAAAAATAAATAAACGTTGAAAAAAAAAATTTAAAAGAAAAGGACATTTGGTTATTAAATCTGACCATCTACAGCTGCCTACCTCTAGGGAGTAGTATCAGAATAACCATGTTTAATGAGATTTATTAGTTAAAGATGTGCAATTAGATATATTTTGTATCCAGCGAACTCATATTAAATATTTCAGCATTTTTATTACTAAATACATGAAATGCCTTAAAATAACACTAATTCACATCTATATGAGTTTCCATTTTGTTGAGTCATTGCAATTAGATCAGTAATTGGAATAAGATAGTTGCTCCCATCAGATAAAGACTATACCTTGGAATAAATCATCTGCTTCTTACGTGCTGCAGGGAAGTATCTGATCCATTTTGCTCTCTGGCTCTTCTCTATGCAAGCGATGAAGACATTTATGAACATGGTAAATTTTGCTGAGTAATGGAACTGCACGTAATCAGAAAAGAAATGATTAAGAAAAAAAGGTTTGAGGGAGGGTAGGGAAATGACCCAGGTGAATATGTGATATGGGCGCATGCGGTGGGGGCAGGATGAAAGCCAACATTATAGGCAACTAAATGACCGGGCTGAGGCTGGCGTATCTTCTTGGTTCAGGATTGTTTATGTGAAACCTATTAATAGGCTCTCAGAGCCCAGAATCTGGCTTGGAAACAGAGGTTCATTCCCCCGGGGTGACGGGTTTGCTTGAGCCTGTCATCTCAGTGGCTGCCTCTGGCTTTGGGAATTGGTGAATGAGAGAGAAGCAGTTGATGGTGGAAAGATTTCATTTCCCCACAGAGGCTGAAAAAATGAAGGAGATGAAACCAGCCCAGTGAATGCTCACACTGAGATTGAAATCCGAAGCTTTCCTTCATGCCGTCCCTCTCCTGCTGATCTCTGGGGCGGTCTTTGCATCCCTCAAAATAACTCTGTAATTTGTCTGTGGCTTCTAATAGAGACTGAGTGGGTGGCCATCAAGTCCCAGTCTAAAAATAGAATCTCCCATTTCAGAGAGAATGAAAAGAAATGCAAGCAATAGGTATCCCCGTTTGTTTGCAAAACAAAGCCTCCTTTTACCTCGGACAAAGCTCTGCATCATCTTAGAAGAATAGTTTAGAGTAGATAAGGTGAGCTTAAAATGCGGTAACAGGTAGATCATGGGTGAGGGGGTTGGGGGAGGTTGGGGGGGAGGGGGGATGGAAATCCCTCCCAGGACTGGCACAAAGTCAGTTTCTTCCTGACCCCATTGGACCAACTGGATTACTGAATGATGTTCAGAACAACATTCAAAACAAAAAATTCAGGAAGAGTCCACAAGCTCTTGGCTCTCCTTGGGAATCATGCACACAGCAGGAGAATTTTGCTGACTGTTCCTACCGTAAATTGTTTGAAAGGCACACAGCTACAGTTGCTCATGCACTGCTCCTTTAAAAGAATTCCCTAGTGTTTTTTATTGTTTTATTTTTCCTGTGTTTACCCCAAGTTGGCATAGATGAATTAGTAAAACAGTTTGCAAATTGTGCATCTGTTAATAATGTCTAAGTCCTAGGACTGGAATATATCAAATTAGCAGAGTCGTAAATTTTCAGATATTCCAGAAAGACAGAAAGAGAGGAGACAGCGAGGGAGAAAGGGAGAGAGGAAGGCCATCACATTATTATTGAGGCGATATTCAATTATGTAAGAAATCTCAAGTTATACACAAGCCCAGAATGGGAACCTATACTGAAATGTAGCTACTTTAGACTAGTTACGATGGGGTGCACTGGGAGAACATTCCTCAGCATGGGGCCTTGTGTGGAGACGGGGTCATTAACAGAGGTGATCGAGTTAAAATGAGGTCACTTGGGTGGTCCTGCTTCAGTATGGCTGGTGTCCTTATAAACATGGGGACTCTGGACTCAGAGAACGCCACATGAAGAAGAAGTCGGAGTTGGGGGTGGGAGGAAGGTCAAGGATGGCCATGAGAAGAAGCAGGAGAGACGCAGGAACCTCCCTCACAATCTCAGGAGGCACCAGCCCTGCCGAAACCTTGAGCTTGGACTCCCGACCTCAGAACTGAGAGGCAGCCATTTCTGTGAAGTCACCCTGCTTTGTGAAGGCAGCCCCAGCAGACTAACATGAGGTGATTGAGAAGTTGGCGGACTGTGAAGGTGAAAGCTTAGAAGTTGGTGGACTGTTAAGGTGAAAGCTTAGAAGCTCAAAAACAGTGGGTGAAGATTATTGTTATTATCAGTGCGATGACTCAGGTCATTGTAAGTTTTCATGAAATATGTTCTGTGTCTATTTCCCCTAAATTATGTAGCTGCCCTGAGTCAACTGATTTCTCAGGTGGCCCCTTGCCAGATGGGTCCAATTGACAGTTGCATGCAACCGGCCAGTGGATTCAGTGGGGAGAGGTACGCAGAGCCCTTTGGGGAGACATTCCTAGTGCACCTGACTCCACGTTCTGTGAGGACAGAGGCTGCCCTCCGCGCCCCCGCCACCTGCTTGCCCCGTCACCTGGCCCATCCACACAGACCATTCCTTACGCAGCAGCGCAAACGCCGGCACTTAGATTAAGTCAACGCCCTTTCCTTCATTTCCACGCAGTAAGATCAGACGGGGAGACAAACAGAAGCAGGGAAGAAAAGCGGTGTCTGTATGCCGCCTGCACAAGGGCTATGCAGTGCCAGGTTTCACGGATGGGCCCGCCCAATATTTTTCACTCTTGGCTGCATAGCATGAGCAGAGATGCTTATTTCTAGACTTGCCCAAGGACGGAGAGCATTTGGAGAGGGCTGTTGCATGCGTCACGCTCCCACTGGCACATGCCCCTTGGCGTTGAGGCCTGGAATGTTCTGTGGTTTCCTGCCTCCATCAAGGGTGCAGACGTTTCCTTACTGGGCATAAACCATTATTTCCGAGTCACTTCCTCACGCTCCGCTGTGGATAGCTCACATGCCAAATACTTGCCTCAAAATCTTGGGCTGAATTCTTTGGTCTTTGGGATTCCTGTTTCTCACCTGTCGCAGACCTTCACTTGCAGAAGAACTCTCTGTGGCCCGCAGCTAACACATGGTACATGGCTTCCTTAGGAGTGAATGGAAGCTGGGTGCCAGCTTGACCAGACAGGAATTCTGCACAGCGAGGCGTTTCCAGCTCCCGCACCCTCCCGTGTCCCCACCCAAACACATGTAAGGACATTCCTCAAGAGGGCTGGGATGGTGTCTCGGTGGGCGCCGGGCTTCCCGAAGGATCATCTGCTCAAAGAAGTGTCAGATTTCCCAAATGCTTGAATACTTTGCTTAAAACATGTCCGAACAGTCTTCTTAAATATATTTTCAGGCGAGATACAGTCTAAACACTCCTGAGGGGGTTAACGTAGATGTCCAAATAACCTATTGGTTTTCGTGGAATTTCTACTTGATATAAGGCAGCACGTGAGCGAATTCTTCTTTGTTTATAATACACAGTTCTTGTGATAAGTCATATAGTCTTCTCAAATAAACCTATATTACTGAATGACATGGAGGTTGTTAAATTTGCATATCTTAGACAATAAGTCAGCATTTAACTTTTTGATATTAATATCAATATTAAATAGAATAGATAGAAATACATACACAAACAAATCTATTTTAAAAAACACCATCAGGGGCGCCTGGGTGACTCAGTCAGTTAGACGTCCGACTTCAGCTCAGGGCATGATCTTGCGGTCTGTGGGTTTGAGTCCCGCGTCAGGCTCTGTGCTGACAGCTCAGAGCCTGGAGCCTGCTTCGGGTTCTGTGTCTCCCTCTCTCTCTGTCCCTCCCCCACTCATGCTCTCTCTCTCTCTCTCTCTCTCTCTCTCTCTCTGTGTCAAAATTAAACATTAAAAAAAATTTTTTTTAAAACACTATCAAATAGTGTTCCAAGGGATGTGCAAAATTGCCTTTGCTCTTAAACGAAGGAAAACATTCCAGTGACGTCCAAATAACTCCCAGGTTGGGGCACCTGGGTGACTCAGTCGGTTAAGCATCTGACTTCGGCCCAGGTCCTGATCTCACGGTTCGTGGGTTCGAGTCGCACATCGGGCTCTGCTGACAGCTTGGAGCCTGGAGCCTGCTCACATTCTGTGTCTCCCTCTCTCTCTGCCCCTCCCCTGCTCACTCTCTGTCTCTCTCTCAAAAATAAATAAACATAAAAAAAAAAAAATTAAGCCAGATAACTCCCAGGTTGTCATTGGTCAGGTTGAGTTCTCAAACATGCAAATGTTCTCCCAGTTTCTATGGCACATGTCAAACTTGCATTGAGTGTTGCTATATGTCAGGCTTTTTAAAGATAAAAAAGTGAATAAAATACCTTTTGCCTTTCTGGGGTTCAAAAATAGAGAAAATACAGCACCATCTAATGACTAGCTAATGAACGGTTATAAAATGAGTTTAAAACAAGTTACACAGACACAGGTGAGGTTTTTCAGGAACATCATCCTTAGTGTATAAAGAAAGTTATGTGATAAGATTGGTACCCAGGGAAACAAGTGTGTGCAAATCCATTTAAGACTTCATGAATTTCACCTATTAAATAGTTAAATTAATATTATACTTTATTCAGTAGCTGTCCTAAATATGTAAAACTTAATTTATAATTGGAAGTAAATATTTAATACATGATCATGCTGTAATAGAAATATTTGTAAAATATTAAAAGAGCAGGAAAAAAGATAAATAATTTTGCTTGCAGGGGAAAAGAAAGACTTTAGAAAAAATGGCCTTTGAGCAGCATCTGGAAGAATGAGAAAATTGTAAAATGTAAAGTTCAGGACGCTGGTAGAAGGGTGTTCTGGGAAAAGGAAGGGTAGTGGTCACGCATGGAATTGTAAAGTGACGAGGAACATTCTCCTATAGTAGAGGTAGTGCAGGCAAGTGTCCAACATCCTTCTAACTCTGGAAGGTAAGTGTTTCTCTTTTATCCTCCATCCATCTACCCACCCACCAACCCACCCATCTACCCACTTATCAATTCACCCATCTATCCATCTACCCACTTACCAACCTACCCATCTATCCATCTACCCACCTACCCACCTACCCAGCTACCAACCCACCCATCTACCCACCTACCAACCCACCCATCTATCCATCTACCCACCTACCAACCTAC
>NW_024412434.1:30533725-30664721 GCF_014898765.1 Herpailurus yagouaroundi
AACCCACCCATCTATCCATCTACCCACCTACCAACCTACCCATATACCCACCTACCAACCCACCCATCTAACCATCTACTCACCTGTTTGTCTATCATCTGTCTATCCATCTATTTATCTGTCTATCTATCTCTAGCAAGCTAGCTAGCTAGCTAGTAAAGAGGGTTGAATCATACGTGAAGGGTTAGTGGTGTGGAGTATGTTAACAACATGTTTGGTCAAGTTCACCCAGCACTTGGTGGGCCCGATTGCTGGGCTCTGTGAATATAAGACAAACCCACCATCATGTTGCCCATGTGCCATGGCACTCAGTATCTAGTGATCATTTAAGAGGAAGAGGCTAGGCTGATACATATGGACTTCATTTATTCATAGAAAGTAAAGGAGGAATGAAGTACCTTCAGTTGCTCTTTGCCCCCTTCTCTTCCCAAACATTGTATTAGGTGGAGATTCAGCTGATTGACCACAAGATCTCGGATCTACCTTATTATTCTACACCCCATGTCCAAGGCAGAGTTGTAATTCTGCCTTGGCGTTCTAAAGGCCTGGTCAATATAATCTGACAGTCAGGACTAGGGCTCTGGGAGTGCCCCTGGGTCTGGTGGCGATCCCAGATGTGCTTGCTGTCTGCAGAAGGGACAGTCTTGCCTTTCACCCCAGACTTCTACATCTGTCTGGTTATTTGTGGTTCTATTTTCGTTGTCTCTTTTAGTACCGTGCATGTATGTGTGTATATGTGTGTGTGTGTGTGTGTGTGTGTGTGTGTGTATATATATTTTTTTTTTTGATAAGCCTAGTAAGTTTTTATTGAAGAATGGGCATCTTGTATGTAAAGTGATTATAGAGGACATGGAAGCTATTATCTTTCTCTAGAAGACACCACCCTATTTTCTGGTCTCTGGACCCAACCAGAGTAAAGGCCCAGCTTCTAAATCCGGCGATGGGCTTCTCTGGCCTGAGGCCAGTTTCAGTTTTTATATGACTGGCACACTAGCAGTGTCCCTGGGGGCCCCACTGAGAGTCACAGCGTGTCAAGGCCTCTCTGCCTTCATGGATCTGAGCACCAGTAGAATGTCAAAAGGTCTGTCCACCTTTACGGAGGCCCTTCTGTGCAGATCCTTAGCTCCTACCCAGTGCAAAAGTAGGCAAATACCTTGAGAAAGACACTGGTGCAGAGGCACGGTCCTTCACATTCTGATGACCCTGGCGCGTCTAAACTCTAGTTTTATTCTTGTTGTTTGTTTGCTGGCTCCCAACCCCTGTGAAATGTCCAAAAGTTCTGCTTTTGGATTTCTTCTTGGTTTTGCTTGGCTTCTTGGCCTCTAGGCCCGAGCCACTTAAAAACCAGCAAATGCCTCGAGGAAACGAGTCCGAAGAATACATGGCTTATGTCCGCAAACATTCTTCCTCTCTCTCTGGACTCTCGGTTTCTCCTCTCAAATCCTTGGCTACTTTGGAAATCCCAGATGCCTTCAAATTTTACGTAGACATTTGTCTTTCGATTGCTTATTTGGGCTTCAGTCTGGCCGTTCTAGCTATTTGTTGGCAGCCCAGCTATGCCCAGCATGGCCTGAAGTGGAAATTTCCCTTCAGTGTGGTCGAACAGAACCAAGGGAAACTGCCTGCTGGGGCCTGGATGCAGAGGAACGGCACTCACTCCCGGCTCACCCTTCCCTAAAATCCTTGGATGTTTGTGGACAGAGGGTCAGGAACGGTTTTTATTGGTTCAGGATTCCTGAAAGCCTCTCCAGAGTTGTATACTCTCTTAAGGACTCAGCCTGCCGGTGACCTGGTAGCTGTGTCGGAATCCTAGATCATAAATGACACGAAGGAAATGTTTTAAAAGATTTATACAGGGGGGTACGTGGGTGGCTCAGTTCGTTAAGCGTCTGGCTCTCGGTTTCGGCTCAGGTCATGATCTCGCAGATCTGCGCAGACGGTGTGGAGCCCACTTTGGATTTTCTCCCTCCCTCTCTCTCTGCCCCTCCCCCACTTGCTTGCTTTCTCTCTCTCAAAATAAATAAGTCAACTTAAAAAAAAAACAAACAAAAAAAGATTTCTAAAGATCAGGACTTTCAGAATCAGTTCAGCTTCTTTGGGATTCAGGTAACGTATCGGCGACTTTAATTATTTTCGGGCAGGTGCACTGTGCCCAAAGCGTTCTAAGGAACTGACACCTGTCCTGTTGCTGTGCCATTTTGTCTCCATTTAAGGGTGTGGCTACCCACGCAAACAAGTCCCATCACATTAAGTCTTGTATGCGCTTTCTAAAGGTTGAATTCAGTGGAGAGATTAGATTTGCTCCTTTTGAGCTGTAATATTTCAGACGAAGGTGGATTGGAGACTCTACTCTCTAATGCTGGTTGAAATGTATGTATGTCACTTTGGGTTAGGAAGGTGACGTGGCCCAAGGGGTGTGAAGTCGGCTGACGGAGGGCGGGCAGCCTGAGCACCCGCCGCCTACACGAGGACGGTCAATGCTGAGGCACTAGCTGTGTGAGGCACACCCTTTCCTGCCGGTTGGTGTTTCTTCGCTTCCACTCTGCATGCGGGAACTGTGTCTGGGGGGTGGTGGCTCCATTGGCATCTGTGCTGCTCTGCGCCCGGTGGGGTTGCTGCTAAAAGGTATCTCATCCACGAAGAGTCCATCAGTGTTCACTGTCTCTCTGTCCTTAGAACAGCCGAGCTTGCTGTTGTCAGACAAGCCACAGCTGTCTCCTTCTGCTACAGACAGGACTTGTTAGACACATCGCTGCCTTTTATGTATTAAAGGCAGTGGCACTGGGGCACCTGGGGGGCTCAGTCGGTTAAGTGTCCGACTTCGGCTCAGGTCATGATCTCACGGTTCGAGCCCCGCGTCGGGCTCTGTGCTGACAGCTCAGAGCCTGGAGCCTGCTTTGGATTTGTGTCTTCCTCTCTCTCTGCCCGCCCCCCCCCCCCCCCCCCCCCAAGCTCTGTCTCTCTCTCTCTCTCTCTCTCTCAAAAATAAGTAAACATGGGGGGGTGCCTGGGTGGCTCAGTCAGTTAGGTATCCGACTTCAGCTCAGGTCATGATCTCACAGTTGGTGAGTTCGAGCCCCGCGTCCGGCTCTGCACTGACAGCTTGGAGCCTGGAGGTTCAGGTTCTGTGTGTGTATGTGTGTCTCTCTCTCTGCTCCTCCCCGGCTTGTGCTCTCTCTCTCTCTTTCAAAAGTAAATAAGTAAACATTAGAAAGTAAATAAAGGCAGTGGCACCTCTACACAGAAAACATGTATAAAGCTTGTAAGACGCACCCACGCTCCGAAGAGGGACCTGTGATCCCTTCCTTACGGGCGGGCTTCCAGCATGTTTAGTGATCAAAGAGGAATGGATACAACCACATTTCAGCCGTGTGCCTGGAGAAGCTTTCTATAGTTTTCCCTCAATTTATACCTTTTTACAGCTGGCATTTATTTTTAAAAGTAACAATTAGCTTTAATGGTTTAAGCATATGGCATCTATATTCTATTTCATTTCTTTGAAATGAGTTTCAGAGTGTTTCCAATTTTGAATTTTTTAGAGGATGCACGGGTTAATAATCTTTCTGAATCATTTAGTACTCCATAACCCAGTCCCGTCTCATGGTAGTATATTCTAATAGTACCTCGGTTTAATAATAAATGAACTTTGTTCATCTCATCCTGGGTAATTCAGGAAACAGAATGTCCTCCTCCTAATGTCTTTTTCTGATAATGGTGGAGATTTATATTGATAAAATTGCTTCCACGGAAGATGAAGGCCTCCTGATGGCTTCTTTCAGTCTTGGATGGGGCCAGGGAAGCATGTTAGGTTCCTTTGGGTGGACGAAGCAGGCCAGGGAGGACGCAGGCTCAGTCTCAGACAAAGTGGGGCTCCTGTGGCCATTCTGGGGACTCTGCGAGGGGCCGTGGGACACTTTGGGTAGAGAACGGATGTAACGTGCATGTACTGCTTAGACCGCAGAGGACGATGACTTAACTAGAGCCCAGCGAGGAGGTAGATTCTGAGGTGGCTTGGACCAGAACAGGAGCAGCAGAGACAGTGAGAAATGGCAGATGTGTTTTCAGAGTTGCACAGGCAGGATTCGCTCATGGGCCAGGAGAGGGTACGAGCTGGAGAAGCCGAGGGTGAGTCCAGCACATGCTGTCTGAGCAGCTGTCGCCCGGGCTGGTCAGGGACAGCTCACGACAGGAGGTTGGAAGAGGACCTGGGGTCAGCTGTGGGCGAGGGTCTACACTGAGTCGGCCCTGGCGGAGGGTGTCACTGGAAGAGGCGGGGACACCGTTCGCTCACAGGTGATGCAAAGTCAAGACAACAAGCATCTCTGATATGGAAGCAAAGAACTGAGGGACAGGATTCAACCCTGACTACCTGTAGGCGAGGAGAAAGATAGTTTTTCTTTTTTTTTTTTTTTTTAATTTTAAAAATTATTTTTATTTATTTGGTTTTTTTTTGAGAGAGAGAGAGGCAGAGCAAGTGGGAGAGGGGCAGAGAATGGAGAGAGAGAGAGAGAGAGAGAGAGAGGGAGAATCCCAAGCAGGCCCCACACTATCAGCACAAAGCCTGATGTGGGGCTTGAACCCATGAACTGTGAGGTCACGATCTGAGCTGAAACCAAGAGCCAGAGGCCCAACTGACTGAGCCACCCAGGCACCCCAAGACATTTTCCCTTCTACCCTCCTAGGTTCTTGGCTGGAGCCCCAGAGGACGAAAGACACATGAGCAAGAGAAACACATACACATCTATTTAATGGAGATTTTACGGGAGCCTTCATGAGGAAATGATGACCCAGAGAAGCAGAATTGCTGAACGCATTTATATGGGGTTGGGCGAAGACTAGTAAACTGTGAAAACACAACAAGACAGACAGGTTCCACTTAATGGTGGAAAAGTAACTAAGAAGATAGTGTGTTAGTTCACCACGGCTGGTTTGTACAGGTCTCTCTCGGCTTCCTTCCTCTCAGTACAGGGAGGGCAGTCTTCACGTGGGAGGTTTCTCTCCTGCTTCCAGGAAGAAAAAGGAAAGCCAGTGTCCTTCCTGAACCCACTCTTTTTCAAGGGTCTTATGCCAAATCATCATGACCTAGCCCCTTCATATTCTACAACACTGTTTGCTCAGGACCACAGCTTGTGGGGACCCTCACCCTGCCCTACGTGTTGCCTATGAATTGTGAGCCACTGAGATCTGCCACCGTTTGAAGAGGGGGTGATGGGGACATCTTGTTTCAAATGACTCAGGACGGGGCTCCCTCCCCGTGTGATGTGGAAGGCACTCGGCTTAAAGGGCACTCGCAGGGGCTGCACTCTGGCTGTAGCCGCCAAGGACAGAACAGGGTTAGGAGCGCACTGAAGCCTGGAAGGAGCGCGTGGTTCTGGAACAACCTGAAGCAAAAGTGGCCCCTTTGGGATGCCCTCAGGAGTGTGCCGAGGACAGTCTTCCTAGGCTCTGAAACAGACAGGGGACCCCTTGGGACAATGGGCTGGCCTTGAGAAGAGGCCCTGAGGAGGCTAGCTGGTCCCCACACATCTCTTTCCCCTCCCTTCAAAGACAGTCTTGCTGGAGCACCTGCGTGGCTCAGTCGGTGGAGCATCCAACCCTTGACTTCGCCTCAGGTCCTGATCTCATGGTTCATGGGATCGAACCCCACATCGGGCACTGCACTGACAGCACGGAGCCTGCTTGGGATTCTCTCTCTCCCCTTCTCTCTCTCCCTCCCCCCCTTTCTGTCTCTCAAAATAAATAAACAATTATAAAAATAAATAAATAAATAAATAAACAAACAACTTAAAAAACAAAACCAAAGACTGTCTTGCTGAGCAAAATGCTAGCATTATGAATGCATTCCTTTCTAGGCCTGGAAGGATTTATGGTTTGAGGGGGAAAGTTCTTCTGAACACTGTTTTGGGAAAAGAAACTCATTACACATTTCTCACCTAGCACCCCCCCAGTAGGAATTGATTTCTAACGTAAGTTTGCCCAATTCTTGGAACTGGGCAAAGGCTGTGTACTTGGACTAGGCTAGGGTCAGCCATCAGGAAGAGACAAAACGGGTGCTGATGGGGCAAGTGATAGGGCCCCACGGACTTGCATGAATGACTGTGTTTTGACTGCAGCCTTGCTGGTGGGGGTGGGGAAGGCCCTAGCACAGTTGGACTCTCCAGCCTTGCCTTGTGTATTCGTCTTTAAAGCTGACCCAAAGAAACGCCTTTAAAATGGAATCGATTCCCTCCTGGATTTTAAACGATACCGAGAGGGAAAAAAGTCCTTGGTAACAGATAGGACTGGAAGGAGCGACATTAAGAAAAGCAAAGGAAAACGATCAACCATTATACGTCTGCAGCTGTGCCTACAGCCGTTCAACACTTGAAGCAAAATATTTCTATTACGGAACATGGAGCTCTCTTCATCTGTGTTCCCTAATATGCCCCTGGCTACCTATTAACATCTGGGGCCAATTAAGGCTGTTGATTTTGTTCTAAAAACCTCATGCAAAATCGAGCTTCTGATTATCTTGGGGTTTACCTCTCCCGGTTCCTCCCCACGATCCTTTGCTTTTCACCGAAACTCTTTGAGAAATTGTATTTTTCTCTAAATAGGTCAGGACAGGATTTTGCGTTGCATCTGGTTCCAATTGTTTTTATGGATGAACTTTGGGTTTTTATTTTCACCTGCCAGCTACTGTCCCCGAGCCACTAACGGTACTGAGCACTTCCTGAGTAACAGAAGGTCTACCAGCTGCCCCACCTGTAGGGGCCCTGCCTGCCCCTTCCGCTGAGTGGGTTGCACTGACCTGTGCCCTTTCATCTCAGAGGGTCGGTGTTGCCTCCAGAGGATTTCACTGGGGGAGGAAGACTTAGGACATTAAGCTTTATTTCTTTTTTTAAATGGACACTCAAAGGAGCTGAGAGACTAACTGATGGAAACTAAACTGACCCCAAATACATTTATTTTTTTTTTAATTTTTTTTTTCAACGTTTTATTTATTTTTGGGACAGAGAGAGACAGAGCATGAACGGGGGAGGGGCAGAGAGAGAGGGAGACACAGAATCAGAAACAGGCTCCAGGCTCTGAGCCATCAGCCCAGAGCCCGACGCGGGGCTCGAACTCACGGACCGCGAGATCGTGACCTGGCTGAAGTCGGACCCTTAACCGACTGCACCACCCAGGCGCCCCAACCAAATACATTTATTAATGAATTGTGTGCCACCCTAGTGTAGCCACCAGAGCACTGGAAGGAAGACCCTCACTTCACAGCTGGTCACACACCAGCTGTGTGACCAGAAACTTTCTTCTCTTCTCCTTCTCCTTCTCCTTCTCCTCCTCCTCCTCCTCCTCCTCCTTCTCCTTCTAAGAGACAGAGAGGGCACAGAAGTGGAGGAGGGTCAGAGAGAAAGAGGGAGAGAGAGAATCCCAAGCAGGTTCCATACCCAGTGCACAGAGCCCAACACGGGACTCAAACTCACGACCTCAAGATGATGACTTGAGCCGCAAGCAGCTCAAGACAGGTAACCGACTGAGCCCCCCGCACGCCCCTCGAGCAGCCTTTCTGAGCTTGAGGAGAAGTCAGTAGTTGTGCCATGAATTTGTGCTACAGACACTTTCGTTTCCTTTGTGTGTAGAAGCCACTGTGTCCCACAGGTAAGCCGGGACCTGAGGGTTCTGCAGGGCAGAGTGTGAAAACCAGGGGACTGGGTTGTTTCCAGAGTCTGGTGGGTAAACCGCAGTCCCGGTAACAAAGAGGGGGTAGCATTGGCAGCTGCACTCCCGAAGCACTTTCTCCCCTAAAGACGGCACATCTCATCTTATTTGCTGGGGGACGTGCACACACTGGGTGGCGTTTTAGAACCTCCATTTTCTCATCTGTAAAATGGAAGTATTGCAGCCTGGCCAGGAGAATTCATTGGGGGGCAGTGTGCAGACCACATAGCACACGCTCTCTGAAGAACCAAAAATGTGCAGAGAGCTCATCTATTTTCCCGCTGTGATTTGTCAGGGGACATCGTATTGCATGAAGTCTGCTTGAAACCATTCTTCCAGGCTAGTTGTGTTAGTCACCAATAGGTTTAAACTAGAGAAAGTTTTTCTCATTGTGATTTTCCATTTTTCAGTGCCTTTTCTGCAACAAATGTATTTGTAAAAAGGATTCATTTTAAAATGTCACTATTTTGGAAATTTCCGACTTGGAAGCAATTCTGTATTGCAAGTCAAAGGATTAAAGGAGGAAAAGGTTAATCGGGGCAGCAGCCTACATTGTATAGAAAGATTTTTTTTTTTTTTTTTTAAAGAAAACACAGGAAGTCTAAGCTAAGGGTAGAATTTAAATTGGAAGCATTCATTCATCAGCCTTTATGAGGAGAAAGGATTGAATTGTGTCCAAATCAAGCATCGCATCTCCAGGGAAAGCAGATGAGAAGTTAGAAAGTGTGCAGAAAACAGCAGGAATGTCTGTTAAGAGGTTATTACCTTTTTAAAATTGACAAGACTCTGGTCGGATAACAGAACCAAAAGCTGGAGGTCTTAATTCAGGCACGAAGATGGGAAAGGAAGAGGCAAGACGCTCACAGGACAAAACAAAACAAAACAAAGTGCCACTGCTAAGGGGCATCTGAGCCTATTTGGAGTTACCTCAAATCTAGTTTAGGTAAAAGATTGGAAGTTGGGAATATATATCTGCGTTATATATGAATCAGCAAAGCAGTGAGGGATCATTCCCAGGGTCCATTAGATGGCCTCTCAGCCCAGCAGCATTATCTAGGACTAGGGCTCTGGGGATCTTTGAGCTTTGCCATTGTCATCTGGGCAGCCTAGAACCACAGGCTGAAGTTTCCATCCCAAGCATGGCCTTGACAAAGACCGTCCCCTTGACCAAATGAAATAAGCGTCAAGCTACTCTCTGAGGTGGCTTCCCGACCAGACTTCCACCTTGGCCCCCATTCTTGCCGGGCCCACACAGCTCATTTTCAGCAGAAATTCCTCCACCTTTGACATCTGGTCACCTGCTTTCTCTGATCAGATTCGTCACCCCCCACCGTGGCGGCCCGATCACTCTGGTCTGCCTTCAACAAGAGTTCTAGTAGGTTGGCTTGGAAAGGATCCCCCTACCGCCCGCGTCTCCCATTGGTAATTTTCCATCTGCCGACACCCCATTCTGTTTGCCGTGTTCCGTGCTGAGCGCCGGTCCTGGGTGTGTTGTGACCACAGCTTGAATGACAGACAGCAACCCTGTGGCCCACACCTCGGTGACGATGTGGTGTGAGTGAGAATTCAATCTTTGGGCTTCGGTTGGTGGTGTTTTATTTGTTTTCATTGCAGCACGACAGATTCTAGGCCTTATCACTGGATTGTAAGACACAGACTATGGATCACAGTAGTCCTTCCTCGAAACCATGACCCCATCTAACTTTAGTTACATTTCACAAACATCTGTGTCTCTCTCAAGGTATCATTTCTTGACCAGATCATATCTTGACCAGAAAATTCTTTTTAAAAATGTGACTAGGGGGAACTCTTTTAAGAAATGGGATTTTCTCACGCCTAGTGTGACATCTATCATTTAACCAGACCCCTTCTGCCCAGTCAAGGCAAATTATTTTGTGCTCTTTATGCATGCCTGCCACACTACCGGTAATAAAGCCTGCTTGGGTCCTCATTCCGTTACATTTTCCTGGTCTTTTGGGCTCATGTCACTGCTGTTAAACCTCCTGGCTGTCAGCACAATCTCTCCAAGCACGCTAAGCTGCTCTGGGACCTCCACCACCTCAGCTGTGAAGGGCACTTCCTTCTCCCAAAATAGTCCAAGGCCCCTTAGCTATCTCCTGCCACTTCCCAGGGCTTGGAGTAGCTATAAATCGGCAGTGGGTGTAGAAGGGTTCAGAAGATGCCACCCCTGCAGCGCCTGGGTGGCTCAGTCAGTAAGCGTCCGACTTCAGCTCAGGTCATGATCTCATGGTTCGTGAGTTCGAGCCCCACATCGGGCTCTGTGCTGACAGCTCAGAGCCTGGAGCCTGCTTTGGATTCTGTGTCTCCCTCTCTCTTTGCTCCTCCCCCCTCACACTCTGTCTCTCTCTCAGAAACAAATAAACATGAAAAAAATTTTTAAAAAAAAGAAGATGCCACCCCTAAATATGTGGAATTAACATAGTGATAGTTTGTGCGGAAGGCACTTGCGGATGCGGGAAGGGCTTTCTGAACCCACTTTTTAGCTAAAGGCAGGTTGCCAAATTTCCCGTGAGAAAGTGCCTTCTCTGGACTAGGCAGAGCAGAGCATGCTTACCCATGCCCAAATGGACCTGTGTACATGCGCCTACTAAAATCATTGTGTTCCCTCATTAGTCCTCACCTCCCTGTAGCTCCTAGTCCCCATCCCACAATTTACTGCCCAAGCCCTTTGTCTGTTACCTGCCCCCAATTTGCCATTTTTTATATAAAAAGCATATAAACTTTTGGCCTGATGGCTTCTCTGGTCTTCTTGTTCCTTCTGCAGACTCCCCTGTACATGCAAAAATATTAAATAACTTTGTATGCTTTCCTCCTGTCAATCTGGTGTCCATTTTTCACATTTTTTTTAATGTCTATTCATTTTTGAGAGACAGAGACAGAGCATGAGCAGGGGAGGGAGGGGCAGAGAGAAAGGGAGACACAGAATCTGAAGCAGGTTCCGGGCTCCGAGCTGTCAGCACAGAGCCCGATGCGGGGCTCGAACCCACGAACCATGAGATCATGACCTGAGCGGAAGTCGGACGCCCAGGTGCCCTTGTCTTGTGTCAGTTTAATTTTTAGGCCAGCCACAGAACCTAAGAGGGTAGAAGGAAATTTGCTGTCTCCTGCAGGTGTGAATAACTGATGTCATCTGAAACTCTTCCAGGGCCTACAATGCTGTAACTCAGGGGGGAAGTGGTTTATCATACTCTCCAAGAGGAATATTAATCTTGTAATTTTAAGAAACTGCAGCCAGCTAGTAAGAAAGAGACTATTCTTCCCAAAGGGTTGGGTGTGCAAAGCACACATGCCCGTCTGTTTGTAAGACAGTCCCAGGCCTGGGAGACCTACTGTCGAAGAAGAAAAGACCCCGTCTGTCATCTTCTGTGTAAAACATGGAGGCTGAGGGTAGGACGAGTGAGCAGTCAAAATTATCTCCAAGAGGAAAACACACGAACAAGCATCAGGTTTCTAAATACAAATTATCAGCATACCCCAAGGTCAAGGAAAATCCATGAGATAGAAGCACATGGGTGAGGAGCTTGGATCTTCCCTCGGTCCTGCCACGGTGGAGACAATGTTAGGGAGAGACAGAACTAGGAATTGTTCTGAATGCGTTACACCCTCCTTCGTTAATTCTCCCAGCACCCACACGATCACTTCACTGCCATTGCTGTACAGGCGAGGATACCACAACGATAAGGAAAGGCCAAGATCACAATCCACCTATCTGATTAGCAGGAGCTTGGGTAATACATTCAGTTCCTTTGTGTTTAAACTAAGAAGCTTACACTAAACCATCTCTGTAGTTTCTTGAAGCTCAAAAGTCTATGATTTCATGAGCTATGATCATAATTTTAAGGCAGTATTTACCAAGACTTGTGTGAATCATCACTCCTAAGCGATGTTAATGCAATTTAAAAAACAGGATTGCTTGGTCGAATGACTTGGAGCAAGGATGAATACTTTTTCCTGCCTTTGAAAGATTTGTGACACAACTTATTGTATGAAGAACTCGGAAATCTGGCTGTCAGGCGAATGGTTCCACATTGTTTTACCCAGTGTTTCCTAAGTAATTAACAATATGCCTTTTGTTTAAGTCCTTATTAATTCTTTGGAATGAATGTTTCATAAAACACATTTTCCAAAATTGGGATTAAACTTTCATTTCATGTCATAATGTGAAACAAGAGATTTAGATACCAAAAATAAAGGTTTTGATCAGTTGTCCTTGGTCACGGCAATCCAGTACTAACCAGGTGTGATCTTTAGGCATTAGTGGTCGCCACCAAGAGAGTTTTCCTTTGAACCAAAAGTGCTAGTCTTGGTGGCTGCTGATAAAGAGATATAAAAATGGTTGTTTATGATTACTCACAGCTCCAGGGCCAAATATCCTGTCTCTGAACTCTCAAACTCAGCTAGCATCTGATGACACACTTCCTGTTGTTTGCACTTTCCATGTAGCCTTTTAATAACTTTTGTGTGTTAGTTTGGCTCTTCCAGTGGATTGCAAGTTTCCCCTGTAACTTTAGTTTCTCCTGCAGTGTTTGCTTGTGGATTCTCACCAGGAACATAATATCAGTCACTGGAGAAGTTGACACACCCGCTTAGGTAAATGGTACAAGAGCACACAGCTGAGGAAAGTCGCTGGTCAGCTCTCCCAGTCACTCGAGGACCCGGTGACATCATTTCGCCACATGTATGCCTCAAGGACATGTACAGAGTCCTCTATATCCTTACTGCAACTGATAACAAGGCTGGGAAATGGATGTGAGTCAAGTGAGTTAACTAGCCCATGAGCGAGAATTCCAGTCGCATCCACATCGTTCTTAATGTTCAGAATATAATCTCTATTTTGTGATGAATAGGGAATCATCAAAGTGGTCCAGACATGAAACCCAAAAACGTCACGCAATATTGTTTTCTAGGTGTCTAAACTAAATTTTAGAATGAAAATATATATTGATTTCTATGCATCATGCTTTGGAGGACATCTAACATACTCTGAGGCATTGTCTTATCATTTCTTCCATTTTGAATTAAGCCTTTCAAACTTTTAATTTTGTGTTCCCCCAAATCAAAGTATACATTTTAATATATTTGCAATCGTGTGTAAGATCTTAAAATCGTGAAGTGTTTGCTCTACTCTGATTGGTGGAACAGACATGGAAGAATGAAAAATATATAATATATAATATATAATATGTAATATATATATATGCAAATATATTTACCTAACATATCTACTTATCATATTTTTCTACCTACCTGCCTATCATCTGTCTTTCCTTCTTTTCTTTCTTTCTTTCTTTCTTTCTTTCTTTCTTTCTTTCTTTTCTTTTCTTTTCTTTTCTTTCATTCTTTCTCTTTCTTTCTTTCCATGTGTCTCTCTGTCTGTCTATTGTTTAAGAAA
The DNA here is from genome assembly GCF_014898765.1 of Herpailurus yagouaroundi. Taxonomy (NCBI): domain Eukaryota; kingdom Metazoa; phylum Chordata; class Mammalia; order Carnivora; family Felidae; genus Herpailurus; species Herpailurus yagouaroundi. The sequence goes on from NW_024412434.1 coordinate 30,546,837, forward strand.
AATGCTAAAAGACCAGGGTGCCTTTCCCAAGATTTGCATTTTCAACTATTCAGGCTTGTACCATTTTGTTTTATCTCCTCTTATTTGGGAATTTGGGGGAATGACATGTTGGTTGTGTCATAATCCCAAAGAAACAGTTATTATGGCCAGGTATCTGATTTATTTTTTCCACTCAAACTCAGTCATCTATGTAAGTAAAGAGACATGAGTTCAGAATTATTTCAATTCAATTTCATTGGTAAAACCATTTTACATAGTAAGTGTCACTGGATTTTATTACGTCATTGAATATAGTATTTATTATTAATATGCATTAACAGTAAAAGTAGTATAAAAAGTAAAAAGAAAACAATGTTCATAAGCATAATCATTTATAAAGCATAAATAATATGCTTATATTATTTATTATGTACTGTTTATATCACTGGATTTCATTTATTAATTAAATCGACTGCCTTTTTGAAATGAATTTAAGATAAAAATATATGCTTTACAAGAATTAAATATTCTTTATGAAAGTGGGTGGTGATTATTTGGGCAATGGGAAATAAGGCATAGAGGATGGTGTTGAAGGCAATACACAGAATGTGTGCCATGACGGCATAATGTCAGACTTTGATACTGGAGATTGTGGGGAGCCACAAATCTGACTAGCAGTTTCTATTGAAGCCAAGTAAGAAACATGATGAGTTAAATGGTTCCGAGATTACACAGGGAAAAGAAAATTACTCCCTAGGAGAGACACATCTATTTCTAGTTCATTTGGAAGGTGTCCCCAGTTGCTTTCCCTAATGAGGATAGTGTGGAAGGCACAGAGCACCATCCACTAGAACACCCTCCCCAGGGACCCAGCAGGGGTTTCCCTCATGCCCCTCAAGGCCTGGCAAGGGCACAGCACCAAAACACCATGTTATAGGAGCAGGCGTGGGAGGGCATCAGGAAGGCTGTAGAGTCGCTGGCCGCCTTAAAGGCACTGTCCCACAGGGCAGCTACCTGCCGGGCTAACATGGGGCATCCTAGATTGTAGCATGGGCTACATACCCCTCGGGCCATATTCCATGTGTTTCTTTCAAGGAGCCTTTCTCAGAATGAACCGTTTAGTAACTGGTGAGCATCAGTCCGTTACAGGCTAGAGGCCAGGGAACGACCTAGAAGGCAGCTTTGTCCTGTTGCTGGCTCAGTGTTGATGGGATGTGCCGTCTCTTACGTGCTTTAGCGGGATGTGCGCTTTGAGAGTGTGTAGCCGTGTGTGTACGTAGCGGAAGGCCGAGTTCGCACAAGAGGACAGAGGGCGGCAGGGCCCAGGCTCTGGGAAAGTGACGTGCAAACTCTTCTCACTCACAGATTAAGAGATTTCAAGGATGCAGAGTTCCATTCCAGCGAATGTGACTTTTTTGAAGGGAGTGTGACTGAGAATCATCCTCAGTTTTACAAAATGCATGTGGAAATAATGGAGTGGCTAAATTCCCATATAAAGCTGTTAACTTATCCCATTTGGTTAAGTGTTGAGGAATATTGGCCATACTTTACAAAGGTACGTAGAATAATTGGTCTACAACCTCTCTTGTGATAATGATTCAGAAAGAGTTGAGAGCCAAGAGTCTACGAACCCCTGTCACCCCCGGTCTATGGCAATACAGCCTTCTGGTCCCTGTAAACAAATGTCTTAAACTCTCTTCTTTCTGGTCAATGCAAGAGAGAGACCAGGGAGACTTCTCTTTACCCCAAAGTAATATCTAGTCCTCAGTATACATGCTAATATTAGGAAATGTTCACACAAGGGGAGGGGAGCAAGCATTTGTCTTTAACCCTCTGCAAGTTATCATCACATCTGTCAATGAACATCCCTAAGGATCCCAATCATGGATTGCCATGGTGTTAAACGGCAGGTATACACAGAAATACATGATTGTGGGCTCTCACTAGGGGGATGAGATCTGTCTTGTCTCCACCTAAATTCCTGTAAAATATGATCTGACTGGCCACCATTCTGTACCTTCAGCTTCATCTCCAAACTCCCTCACATTTTCTGCTCTGATAACATCAAGTTATTTTGAGTTCCCAGAATCCCACATGCTGCTTCTGCGTCCTTGCTGGTACACGAGCTACTTTCTTCCCATCTCGAATGGCCTCCCCTTTGCACCTAGCCAGCCCACCCTCCATGCCTCGAGTCACGTTCAGGCCCCACCTCTTCTGGAAATACCCTTCCCACCCTCCCTCTGCCTTCTGAAGAAGCATGAATTCCATGTTCCAAGCAAAAAAAATGGAGAAGACCTCTTTAATATTCCTGATGGAAAAAAATCAATAGATTTATCGTAGCAAGGGGTCCTCCCGTTCAGTGCGAGGTCCTCTCTGATTATAATTATAGCGGGCTGTATTATTTCAGGTAGAGTCACATCTAAATCAAATCATATTTTCTCAGCGTAATATAACCAATCCTAAATTAGGACCACAGCCTTACCGCTTTCTATCAAGCCAACGCAAGTTTCTCAAGGTCTAAGTGTAGGCATTTTAAGTACGAAGAGCAATGCAGATTCAAGAAAAGCATGCTTATCCTGTCTTCCTAATCTGTTACACTTCTCTGTGCCATACTTTTTTGCATAGGCAGGCAGCCTGGCAATATTCAACAATTTATACTATAATTCACTCTCTTCAGGTTTCAATTGTATTCATCCCAAAGGCTCATTTCCTTGAGTGTCCTCCAGCTGGAATTCAAAATCTTCAATGAAAGTTTAGCAAGGCAACTCAAGAGGTGCTGAAGAAATAAGTCCATTTTTTTTTCAATGAAAAGACGGCTCTTAGGCAAACTCACAAAATACAGTTACATGGATATTAGTTGTTAATAATGGTTGGGCACTTAGTCTACTGCACGTCGCCTGTCAGGCATCGGCTTTGATGGATGGGCCACACAGCGCCTAATATGATGTCGTTGAGTCCTTCCTTTAAAGGATTAAAACACCGACATCTGGTGAATGAGAAACAGCTTAATATTTCACCAAGATGCCGCCACCGTGATTCATTACGGGTAAGGTGTCATTTTCATAATCGTGAAACTAAAACTACGTGCAATTCTGTAGTAAATATTCTATCACATACACTACAGTCCCTCTTCTACAAGCATATCCTGAATTTCTTTTAAAGCAAATAATTACCTGAGCCCAGGTGTACCCAGTGGCCAACAGTTATTTTGAAAATATTCCCGTGAGCATTTCTGCACAACAAAAATGATTCCATCAGTGGTGATACTTCCTTTGGAAATGGCTGTAAGCTGACTCATTCTGTTCTGGGGAAAGGAGAGATCTAGAGAAAAAAAATGTATCAAGATTACTATGTACTTAGTTCAGCAAAAAAGATAACAGACTGATATATAAAACAGGTCCCACTGGGCTCAAGTGGGATGGCAGGGTCTATCAGAGCCATACGGTTAGATGAGCAGTGCCTTTTTTTTTTTTTCAAGTTTATTTATTTATTTTGAGAGAGAGAAAGGGAGAGAGAGCATGGGCAGGGGAGGGGCACGGAGAGAAGGAGAGAGAGAGAATCCCAAGCAGGCTCCATGCTGTCAGCCCAGAGCTTGACGCGGGACTCCATCCCACGAACAGTGAGATCATGACGGGAGCCCAAATCGAGAGTCGGAAGCTTAAGGGACTGAGCCCCCGGCACCCCCGCAAGCAGTCCTGGTACAGAGTATCTAATAGGAGGGGAAACATCCTCAGAAGCACCAGGTAGTACTTCCCTTTTAGTTCATCCTTCCCAAAGCAGTAGAGGAGGGCTCTCTTCCTGTTTCAGCTCATCTGAATTAAGGTGAATGAGAAGAAACTGGGAAAGTATCAGAGGAGAATTATGATCATGATTAAAATTTGGAAAAGAGTTTGGGGCGCCTGGGTGGCTCAGTCGGTTGGGCGTCCGACTTCGGCTCAGGTCACGATCTCACGGTCCGTGAGTTCGAGCCCCGCATCAGGCTCTGGGCTGATGGCTCGGAGCCTGGAGCCTGTTTCCGATTCTGTGTCTCCCTCTCTCTCTGCTCCTCCCCCGTTCATGCTCTGTCTCTCTCTGTCTCAAAAACAAATAAACGTTAAAAAAAAAAAATTAAAAAAAAATAAATAAAATTTGGAAAAGAGTAAAGTTTCAGGCATAAAGGCAGAGTTAAATACGCTAAGGCGGTAAAGCCACGCGTGAACTTAGTGACAATCTTATCCTACATTTTGTTTCCTGTTTCACAGTCGAAGGAGATAGAGCCGGAAAGGTCAGGTTGCTTATTCGCTGCCACACAGCTGGCCAAATCCAGAAAAGGACAGGATGCACTTTCCTGCACTAGTACAGTGCTTGGTAAACGTTAAGAGGCGGAGAAGCTGTCGGACCAGAGAATGGAAACATTAGGCAGTACCTGGTTGGCAAATAGCTTTGAAGAGCAAGGAACTTAGTAATGAGTCTAAAGGAAAAGTTGGTAATTGTAATTAATATAAGTCATCATGCACAGCTGGTTTGACAGATTTCCAGAGGGAACGTTTTTAGGAAACCACCATATGGCTTTGTTTTGTCCTCATTTACTTAACCCAGGCTGCCTGATTTGGTTCTGTGAAGACACGGCAGGTGTCCGGAGGTGGGCCACTTCACGATCCGTGGAAAGCCCGGGCACATATCAGGGACTGGGGGGATTCCCCCCCTGGTCTCACTGGGCACGCGAAAGTGCACCCACCTACCGCACGGGCGCGGAACTCGCTGTGCGAGTATCAGCTCTTGGAATTTTTTGGCTGTTAAGTCATTCAGTTAGCAGTTGGCTCTGATTTCCAAGAGGCCCATGTAGTCGCAGCGCTCCAACTGCTGTGGTCTGCTGCTGCGTGGGATGCTGGGAAGGTTTAGGAGGCAACAACACACTCAGCGGATGCTAAGTGGCAGGGTCCACGGGAGCATGAGCTTGCAGACTGGACGTGATGTCCTGCTCGGACACAGGTGCCCAGGCCTCCCCAGATCCCTGTGCTCCGGGTGTTCCCCCGCAGCACGCCTGTGCAGACCAGCATCTGATCTTGTCACGGCCGCGTGAAGCCCCCTCCAGTGCTTCTGCTGCCAATAAGGCCTTTCACAGCGTCTTGGGCTGCTCAGGCCGCTGTAACAAGTACCACAGACCGGGTGCTTACAGAGAACACACATTTATTTCTCACAGTTCTGGTGACCGGAAGTCCAAGATCAAGGCACCAGCAGATTCTGTGTCTGATGAGACCCAGCCTCCAGGTTCATAGATGGCATCTTTTTGTCCTCCCATGGTCTCTGGGCTGCCTTCCGTGAGGACACTGATCCCGTGATGAGGCCTCATCACCTCCCAAAGACGTCACCTCCTACGCCAATCACCCTGGGAGAAAGTGACCAGAGGGAAGTGGGAGGGAGGGTGGGAGGGATCTCTGCCGTCCAGACAAGAGACTGCAGAGACATATACGTGAACATGTACACGCACAGCATATATACGATTATATATATTGAGGGAAAGTAGCCAGAGTACATTTCGAATGAGGGCCCACAAGGTATGACATGAGACACGAGGAGGGGGACGAGAAGGACGGATGTTTGAGGTGCACAAGCTGGGTGAGCGCCCACAGTTCACCCTGCAGGATGGGCTGGAGTGGTGGGCGAGCACGGGGCAGAGGGAAGGGGCTGAGGACGAGCCAGGAGTTCTGTTTGTGATCGTTCTCGTCCAAAAAGGCTGTAAAGCAACCAACGGCAGTGTGGAGCTGACGTAAATAAGCACCGATGCTTGCTTCGAGGACGCACGCTCGTTCCAGAGCAATCGACTTATCAGGGGAGAACCGGGACGTCACAGGAATCTCAGATTTCACGCTTGCTTCTGCACAATTCTGTACACAATGAACACCGCGTGAGTGTAGAAAGCAGCACCCGCCCGAACCCAGCACGCGGGAACGCACGCAACTCGGCCCTCACCGCCAGCACCACGAGCTCACGCCCAGCATGGTGTCACGTCTTCCGTCCCCCCGCCACTACTTGCCCATAACCCCTGGTCCACAGGCCCCACGATGCCCGCTCCCGAGAGCAGACAGCAAGCGGGTCTTTTCAAAATCCAGCTCCAGATTCACTGGTAGCTAGTTAATCATCCTCGCCCATTTAGCCCGTGTAAAACTGCAAATGTTCTATTAGTTTCCTGACCTTTTTATACATCACTGCTGAATTGTTGGAGCACGGGGCCTCGCTCGGTTCCCCCAGGAGCCTTGTGGTTTGGGCTGCATGACTTTACACAGTGTGGTGGGTTTTAGGACGCATATGCTGGGGGACAGGAGAAGTGACGATCAGTGAGTGGAGTTCAAGTGAAAAGACATCGCTAGAGCGGGGGCCGAGGGGGCCTTAGACGTCAGGCTGCAGGAAGGGATGTGTCTGTCACAACTTCCTCCCCCGGGGTCCTAGGTCGCCATTGCCCCCGTGCCAGTAACCTCCGCTGGGAGCGTCTTGAAGGCGTGAACTCATCTTTATAAACATCTCTCAACTTCCCGCAAAGGGCCTGGCTTTTAAGAGCCGCTTGACAATTTGCTAACCTAGCTGTTCCTAAAGCAACGTTGGCCTTTCTTCAAAATCGTAATCGTTATGGACAAAATGACATTTGCTGCGAGTTTGACCGAGAAGTGTCGAGTTATGTGCAGGCCTTAAGCTCATTTCATTCTCAAAGCATGTGTACAAATGCTGGGCACTCTCTCTCTCTTTCTGGGGGTGCACTTTGTGTCATTTTGGAAGCTCTATTAATGGCTCCCCTGTGAAATTCTCCAGAATCCTTCCCACCTGCCCGCTCGCCCACAGGGTGTAGTTCTCACACACCCACTCAGGGGCCCACATGATGACTTCCTTCCAAGCCAGTTCCCCAGGCGTCTCTGTGGCCCATAGGAAACTTGCTATGGACCCAATGTTTGTGTCTCTTCCCAAAGTCCACGTTGAAGCACAAACCCCCGGTGTGATGGTGGTAAGAGGCGGGGTCTATGGGAGGGGATGAGGTCATGAGGGTGGGGCCCTCATGAGGGGGATCAATGCCCTTATAAAAGAGACCCCAGAGAACCCCCTTGCCCATCCCACACTGTGAGGACACAGAAAGCGAGTTGTCTATGAACCAGGAAGCAGGGCCATCAGCAGGGTCTGAATCTGCCGGTACCTTGACCTTAGACACTTACCCACCTCCAGAGCCAAGGGAAATAAAGTACATTGTTTATAGGGGCGCCTAGGTGGTTGAGTCGGTTAACCGTCCGACTCTTGATTTCAGCTCAGGTCACAATCTCCCGGTTTTGAGGCTGAGCCCTGAGTCGGGCTCTGTGCTGTCAGCACAGAGCCTGCTTGGGATTCTCTCTCTCTCCCTCTCTCTCTCTCTGTCCCTTCTCCCCCCACCTCTCAAAATAAATAAACTTAAAAAAAAAAAAAAAAAGTATGTTGTTTATGCGCCAGCCGAGTCTGTGGTATTTGTTGTAGCAGTCTGAACAGACTAGGACAGAACTCACACATCTTTTCTACTTGTGTGGTCAGAATTCTGCCCCAGGGGCACTGTCCCCGACTTCTCCTCAAGGCCCAGGAGTGGCCTCGTCTCTGGCAGTTTGGGGATGGTGTCCGGTGAGAGGGTACAGTTTTCTGGGCGACAGGAGGGAGGCAGAATGGACTGTGACCTGCTTCAAAATTACATCCCCTCTCTCTAGTCATGAAAATCAAAGGAGGAAGGTCCACTCAGTTGGCTTTGTTAGACTTTTCCCTTTTAGAACATTTGCAGTGAAATGCCTGGCACACCCATGAGACAGTTCAAATTCTGAAAGATGAGGCTTTAGGGTTTCTGTTCTGGCCGTGGGCAGCTTGCACGCCTTCCCGTCGGGTTGTTGGGAAGCCTGGGGAGTGTGGGTGGAGGTGGAAACACCTTTCCTGGGGTCCTTAAAGACTCCCACCTCTTTCCCTGCAGATAAATACGCCCGGGCTCCGGTCACGCTCCCTCTGAGGTCTTTTAAAGCACTGCTTTCTCTGAGTTCTGAAATTGGCAATTGTCAATAGAGACATGGCACCCTTTTCTGACTCCTAATCCATTTTTGAAGACTTCCTAGCATTGTACCCTTCGGTACCCTTAACAGACCGGTGCAAGCATTTTGTGACTGGCTGTCAGGGTGACCCCCTGAGTCTGAAATCCTTGGCAAACAGGCCTGTTTGGCCGCCTTCCTGCTGTGGTACGTAAATTTCCATGCGTGTAAATAATCACACCCCCATCCATTCACTGGAGGGAGGTTATTGTATTTCACACGCCGTGCAAAGCCCAGAGTGTCAAAGCCATGCTTTATGGCATCATCGCAGGCAAATAGATCGCTGTCAGAAGGCTTACTCCCATAAAACCTCTTTATGGGTGATAGATTTTATTTGCGAGTTTATGACAAATATGTCTGAAACATCAGGTATTCGTGTTGTAACCACCTTTTATGGGCTTTAGTTTTCTTCCACGCTCGGAAAGGGCACGCACCCCCATGCCTGGGATTTACAGAGGCTGATACCTCCGGTGCTGGTTCCTCAGGCAGCCTTCTACCAGTTGCCCGATTCGGCTGCGTGGCACCTTTATAAAACCTGCCCTGCCTGCGTGCCATTAATTGGGCATTCACTCTCATGTTCTGCGAAGATTTGCAAGTGCTCTGTGTGGCCATCTGTCCAGCTGCTTTATGCGTTTGGGCCCCATGTATTGGTTTTCACTGATTGCTTGATTATTTTTACTCCTACCGTAAAACTAAGCCCTCACTGAGAATCCCCCCATTGGACATCCCAGTTTGGAAGAGAGACCTTCCACTGTGGCAACGGAAAGCGATGGGAAAGCGTGCCGTTCTGCGCGCTAGTGGGTTTGCCGCATTTCTTTGTTCTCTGATATTGAAGCGTGAGGAATCTGCCCTGTGCGGAAGAGCTTCAAATATATTCCAGAAAATGGAAGAAGTGCCAACTGATGCGTCTAATTGGGCGGTCATTGTGCTCGAGCACGAGCTGGGCTACTGACGAATAGGTTTATTTCCATAGGGACACAGTGAAGGAATGTCCAGCTGACTGCTAATCTTTGAGGAGACAGATGTCCCCAGTGTGGTCTGTCTTTCTGGGCCGGCGGGGACATCGGGCAGACAGCAGACGGTTCAGTGACCGTGGCTCTTCCTTCCCGTTCCCTCTGGAGGTGCCAGCCGATGGACAGTCCACCAGACACAGTCATAAATGCCACTGGGTTTCTTCAAAGCAGACCCTGTGAATGGAGGGCAGTGGGTTTCCTCTGTGTCCACACAGACCGGGACAAGCCAGGCTTGCATGCAAGACAGAGAAGTTTCTAGAAAATTCCAAAATGGTTCTGGAAACTAGCTCTACCCACACACCTGCTATAGAATCGTGAGTATGTCTTATAAATTGTCACACCACTGTATCTTCACCAGCCAGATAAGGAAAAGAGTACCTCTTCTGGCTTTGAAATAAAAATGTAATATGTTTACATTCCACATTGCGTATTTTTAAGTGGAGGCAGGTAGAAAGTTAAGTTTTTAAAAGCTGGACCTAGAGAGTATTATGCTAAGCGAGATAAGTCATACAGGAAAGACAGATACCCTATGATCTCACTTCTATGTGGAATCTAAAAAACAAAATGGGGCGCCTGGGTGGCTCAGTTGGTTAAGTGTCCGACTTTGGCTCAGGTCATGATCTCGTGGTTCATCAGTTCGAGTCCCGCGTTCGGTTCTGGGGGAGAGCTCGGAGACTGGAGCCTACTTCGGATTCTGTGCCTCCCTCTCTTTCTGCCCCTCCCCTGCTTGCACTCTGTCCCTTGCTCTCAAAAACAAGTGAACATTAAGAAACAAAACAAATGAATAAACAAAGTAACAGAAAGCAGAAACAGAGCCATAAATACAGAGAACAAACTGATGGTGGCTGAGGGGGAGAGATGGGCAAGATAGCTGAAGGGGACAGGGAGATCCAGGCTTCCAGTTCTGGAATGGCTAAGTCGCAGGGATTAAGGGAACAGCACTGGGAGTGCTCAATGATACTGTGATAGTGTCATATGGGGGGGGGGGTCCTCATAACATTTAGAGACATCGAATTACTATGTTGTACACCTGGAATTAATGTAATGTTGTGTGTGAACTACACTCAGGTAAAAAAAAAATTTTTTTTTTTTTTACCAAAGTTCAACCATCTAACATGGTGAGGAATATTTAAAAGACATAGACGTTGCCTGAAGGTGAGTTAGTCATTAAATTACTTTTGGACGTGACTCCAAAATATGGTGTCTCAGGAGAACTGCACACTTGAATTCACTCTGACACGCTCTCCACTCAGCTCACTTACCCCACCAGCAGACAAGCTCCCTGATTCCATTCCAGAAGAGCGTGCTCTCCATGCAAAACCATGCATCTCCAAATTTGATGTTGATGAAGTATCTCTTTAAGGAGTCCAAATATGAAAACCGAGAGATGCTCCTGAATTTCCCACATACCTGAAGGTAAACCCCATTTGGTTGAACTCATTCCAGCAGTAAAACTCAGGTGAATTTCCAGCGTCGAATCCGGAATCTGCAGCCACTGTGAAACCTGCCGTCATTGCTAAAATTAAGAGTGCCACGTATTCAGACATGAGGTAATAAAGGTATCTGGTGGTGGCCTCAGAAGGTCTACCAAAAATGAAAAGCCACCTCAGCTATTTATTCCCATAACATGTTGGTGATGCTTGAGGAACTGAATGACATTTTTAAAGACCTAAAACACTTTTGTTGTGTTTTGCCTCTAGCCTTCTCCCTGCCAGGGTTCTAGAAATCGAGCTATGTTATGTATTTTGTGAGTTTTTACTCTGCATGTAGATTTCACTAAGTGAAATGTGCATGTTGACACCATCAACCAATTAATTTCTCAAGACCTGTTCTTTTTGTCCAACGTGTAAAATAAGGAAATTTAAAACGCGATTCCAGCTTACAAGGGACTCTGCAACGCATTTTAGGGAGTGAGAGTGGACAGCACGATCCTAAGTGGACAGCAATATATGTGTACCTGCAGTGTAGGTATACAAATCAAACAACGGGCTGTCTGTGCTGTTGAGACCACTGTCAAGTGGAAACGAATTAAATAAAACCCAAAGGGTGAGAAGTTAAGGATTAAACGGACAGGAGGCAGTCAGATCCCAACAGGCTTGCACTGTTAGGATGCCAGTGGCTGAGAACAGAACGGCTGGGGCCAGAACGAAGCCTGAGGTTGAAATGAACGTGCAGGAGAACGCAGCTGGGAGCCCGCCCTCCACACTCCTGCCATTGTTTCTGCGTGATTCTCACCCCCGTGAAACAGGAGCCTGGCAGAGCCCAGAGTGCGCAATGAGCTGCTCTGAACAGAACGTGGGCTCGGGTTCCTGATGCTGATTACAGAAGATCTCCTTTCCACCCAAGCTTAGTGTAAAAGAAAAGAAGAGAACTCAGTGAGGAAGAAAGTGCAAGTGCAGAGGATCAAAGAAAGCGTGCTCCATGTGGGTGCGCCATTTTGAGGTTCACATGTTGCTTCGGGATCGAGATGGCTTCGGGTCCAAGTCTAGGAGGCTTGCTCTATGGACCCTAACGTGACTCTTTTCTCCTCTCTCCTTTAGCGAGCCAGCTCCTCCCTCCTGTGCCCGTGCCATTTTCTCTATCCCGAGAGCCCCCCTCCTAGCATCCGGTCCACCAGGAACCATTGGCTGAGTTCTGGTTCCCCTTTGAAATATCAGCCTAATGTCACCTTCTTATGGTGGTCTTCCCTGAGCTCTTCGGGAGAGGCCTGCCAGGCCTCTCAGTTCCAGGCTGAAAGACCTTGTTCCTCAAGGTTCTCCGGCAGCATCAGCATCCCCAAGGGGGATGGGTATGTTAGAAACTTAGAGTCCCAGATGCTACCCCAGACCTGCTGACTCCGAGCCTGCGTTCTCACAAGACGCCCAAAGAACTCCTCGCCCATTGAAGCTTGAGAGGCCCTGGTTTAGAGCACCTGGAATCCTTCTTGACCACATTTACCATTATTAGCAGCTGAGACGGCGTGGGCACTTTCACGCGGCACGCTCAGACCTCATGGCTGACTCGTGGTGCTGTCTTGCTTCCCCCGTGGGCAAGTTCTGTGGACCAAGGGACCTCCTTTGTCTTCACCGTCTTTGTGGCGCCTGGCCTAGTGCCTTGCCCAGCGTGTTGTTGAATGAGTGAGTGAGTGAGTGAGTGAGTGAATGAAACCTTTGGGAGGAGTATCCCACCTCTCCATTTCTGAAGCTGTGGTGCCCACTGAGGGGAGCATGACAACGTGGGCAGGAGAGGAGTGACTATAGCAACCCCCACCTCCCCAGAGAGGACAGGCAGCCACAGGGACTGCCCCCACCCCCACTCCACAGTCCTCGAGGCTCAAGGTGAAAGGAAGGACTTTTGGACCACATCTTGGACTGTTTCCGGAAGAAATAGAGGTTACGATTGTCAGGCTTTCGGCTCCAATTAGCCACCTGTAGTAGAATACCACCTCTGGGTGGGTCACTCTCTGGAAGCTCTCTCGACCTTCCAGAAAAGCTTGAACCATTTTTACATACCCTTGGCAGTGCATACCGGAGTGTTTTGTGCATACATATTTCTCACCATACCTCTAAAATTAGACCGAATAGAATTTCTCGGTGGATCCGCTTGTGATAGGATGTACCCTGCGGGAAATCTTGAGACTTTAGTCACTTCAGAGAAGCCTCCTCGTAACGTTATAAAGGAAAACATTAACTTCATATCAGCAAGACATAGAAAGACTTGTAAAAGTCATCATACAATGAATGCACGTGAAGACACAATTAAAGCTGCAATATAAACATGCCCCATGCTGATTTTACATCTATCTGCTTCTTCCCTGAGCCCCTCTCCATGCAACTATCAGTATTTCAGCAAAACACCCGCGGGTTCCCTTTTGGTAATACAAATTGTTCTTCCTGCCTGAGAAATTCAGTGGCTGCTTATACTCCATGCCTTAGACCATCCAGAGAGTTAGAAGCAAGATTTACTTGATCAAGTGAGCCTCAGTGATGTTGTAAGGATACAATATAAATAGAGAATACAGGGTAATCCATAGGATGCAATCCCCTAACAGAGATCAGTGTTTTCACCCACATGGCTTATTAATGAATGCGCAAATTCAGAGGCAAAATAAGGCAAAGAAAGGAAAAAAATCCTGGTTGAAAGGACCCTTTGTAGAGCATTAGGACAAATAAGGAGATAAGGAAACCTACCCTCTTTGGTTGTAGCTGAACCAAAATATTGTTTTCAGAAAGGCTATTCTTGCATAACCAAAATAATACAGGAGATGAGAGCTGATTAAACACAACCACTCTTTTACATCTTAGAGGTGTTAACTGTGAAAAATCGTTATCATCTGTCTTTCAACTGGAAATTGAGCCAGTGGTTTGTGAAACCAATTCACATCTGCTTGGTCTCAATAGCTAACAGTTGCTTTGCTTCTGAAATCTGTGAGTCTATCTCACAGACTCCTCTGTTTTTATCTTTTGTTTGGTCCTTTCGGGCTCCTAATAGCTCTGGAGGGCATGGCCAGACCACATCTGCTAATATGTGTTTGGCTAAGTGGAATCGTAATCTTCCAAAAAGCAAATACTGAAAACACGCCACTGTAACCAGACCTTTTCGGTTTCCTCTGACTTAGCAGAGATGAGTTTTCATCTCTGGTCACATGCTGTGTCTCGAAAACTAAAAGAAGCACGTGGCGTTGGAGGGCCAGGGGGTATGTGGTGGAGACAGGGGAACGGCATGTGGCCACCACAGAAAGATCTTCAAAGTTTATTTTTTCAGCTTTCTGGAGTTAGAAAGTCCTATGGTGCCATCATGAAAGAGGAAATTCTATTCTTTCCATTAAAAAAAAAAAAAATCTCAAAGAACTAAAATGCAAGGGCAATTTTTAAAGGAAATGTTGACAGCAAAGCTAGGTGGGCAGGTGAGCATTGGGGTGCATTAGAACTGGGGAAAAAATCCCCAGGGGGAACATTGGTAGAGAGATATGTCATAAACAAATGTCCTTCTGTTTGTTGAGGTATTCGGATGCGGGAGCGGAGACTGTTTTAGATTTTTTTCTTTGCTCAAAGTCCTATCGGCAATTCGGCAAGGAAAGCTAACAAGAAATTCAATTCTGTTTTTCTCGAGAATCGCACATCCCATCGATTTGGGCTTGAAGCCCCGCTGTCTCCTGGGTAGTCCCCTGAAAGTCGCCTTTCGCGGGATACGGTTGTACACGCTGCACATTTTAGACAAAACAGCCCACGCTGGAAGGTCCATCTTCCATCAGCGGGCAGAAAAGAGAGTGTGGTGATCAGAGAGCTTTGGTGGTAGAATTAGGACTTCTTCTCAGAAGCAGTGATTGGGAAATAAGGAACTTTTAGGAAAGATGAATAAACAGGTCTCATTAAGGATTGTGGTGTTTGGCCTCCTTACAAACAGTGTAACTGTGGTGTAGCTTTTTGCCGGAGAATTCAGTCCAAACATGATGAAACACACCTTTTCTTTGCAAGGCTGGAGGCATGCACCCTGCCTCATTTTTTTTTTTTCAAGAGATCAGTATGAGTACCATCTATTGATTGTGGCTTAAGGTGTGAGTTTGAAACCTCTAGCCTGTGCATGAACGGATTAGACCAGAAAACAGGGCAGAGCAAAATGTCTCTGTGCAGTCGGCTTCCTACATTGTGGAGAAGAAACTCAGTCCGTGCATGCAGAGGAGACGCTACTGGGGTTTATTTTCATGCGGGAACAACGGCGTTTGCAAACAGACCTTCCAGATTCTCTGGAGGCAAAGTGTCACCTCAGAAAGAACACGGGATTTGGAGTTAGAGACCACTGCTTTGTTCCAAGGTCACCTACCTGGGAGAAACCACACCCAAGGTCATGGTGAGCAGCTCCCAGCACCTTCATTTACTCATGCACTGTTTCATCACACCATCCTCCATGGACAAGGGCATTACCATTTCTACGGCCCTGATTTCTTACAAATCACGAGGAGGACTCTCTAGGCTCAGTGACCAATGTGGATCGCTTCATTCGGACAGTGGGGATTCCCTGTAGTACATAGAGTACATACTCAGATAATATATGGCAAAAAAGGTTTTAATTGCAGAAGTCCCACTTGGGTCAGCTCTGTGGCTGTGGTGAATATTGTCACAAGCTCCCAGTGGAATTTGACTTGGAAATTCTTACAGTATAAGTAGGAATTCACAACCATTCTGCAATTCCCTAATCATGTGATTTGGGAAAAATGTAATCTGATGCAGGGGTGGGGATCTGGCAGAGTCTTGGATGCTGAATCATTTCTCTAACTTGCCAGTGAACTTAGGCAGTAGAGTATGTCCTCTCTATGTGTCTTTGTGTACAGAGATGATATATCATTACCTGTCTGTTTAGTGAGTAACAGAGCAAGGGCAAAAAAGAAGCCAAACAAATGTATTAAAGCACAAATTATTTTACTAGTTTAGCATAGTTATTTTATTGATGAATATATCAATTACCTACATAATAATATATTATTACTATATTAACGACCTAGAAAAAATAAATCCATATCTATGCATGGGAATGAAGACCATCATTTCAAAAAATGTCAATATTATAAGTTGTTGCCTTTTTAATAAAAAGTGTTAGATCAAATATTTGAATCATTAACATGTTACTGAAATGGGATAGAAACAGAAAGTTGGGTTTGAGTAACAAACTGAAATCTCAGAAACAAAATACAGATGACTCAAATTGTAAACACTAAGTGCAGTTACTATACAAATGTCCAGAGTGATTCAACAGGTATTTTCAATAACTTTCAAAAGCTATTTAGCTTGATAAAAGATTTTTGCATCCCACTTGAGAAAGAGTTGTTTAACAGGTCCAGAAGAAACGTTGTAGCTTTTCCAAATTCAGGAAAATTCAAAACCCCCCAGATGAAAAAAACAATGGGAACAAACTAATTTCTTTATAGAGCATTAGTTAAAACAAAATTAATTACGAGTGAATCAGAAAAGATATCTCGTAGCTAGTGAAGTTTTTGCCCACATTGGAATTAGACAGCACAATCCCCGCCAAGCTCCGAAATGGTCTCCTGTTGGCCACTCCCAGGATCTGGAATTGTTTTCTCAGACTAACAGGAAAGGGAGGAGAGTTGAACTGAAAATCCCATCTGGTTCTCATTCCACATTCCCAGGAAATGCTCCTGCATCAACTCCAGAAGACAAAAGCCAGGTTATAGTGGCATTGCTTTGAGGAAATTAGCCAAATGGCTCTAAAAGGCTGGAGCACAGCTCTCTGGTCACTGCACGTCTGCTGCGCTGTGTATGGCGTGGGTGGCCACCTGGGGGAGGAGAGACTGTTTTTAAGCGAGCATTCCAGTGTATCTGAGAAACTCATCATTCATAATACCTTGTGACGCTTCTATCTAACCTGAAATACAGCCTCCTCAACAGGCATCCCACTTGGAGTTTCTGGCACCGTGAAATGTGCTAAACACCTGTCAAGAGAAGCCCCCTTCTTGAGAAGCCCCTACTGGGTGCCATTACCGGACCCACCCTCCCCATGACCACTCCTTTCCCACCCAGGACTGCGTGCCCAGCACCTGTATTGACGCTCAAGTTCCACGCTGCCCTCATACCTGAGGTGTTTTCTAATTTTATCGGGGCTCGGGAGAAACAGGATGAATTCAGAAAAGTAGCAGAAGATGAAGATCTCTTTGGTCACTGATGCTTTGCTCCCATGTCCATGAAGTTTGGGTTTGGGAACACTCCCCCGTGTGCACAGTGAAGGCAAAGATGTGTGCGTACACAACAGTGTGTAAGTTTTTGGAGCCTGACCTACTGAGTTATGTGTCTTTGGCAGATTAATGGGCTATCAAAAGATATGTGTCCTAGTGTGACAAATAGATTACATCTATGTATCTGTGTATAATACAGATTTTTGTACAGATGTTCTCTAATGAGTTCTCATGGATTTGTACAGAAATGGGGAACACAGTAAAGATTTAAGGAAAGCACGCAAGAGTTTTTAAAAACGAAACCAGACAAAACTTGGGTTTCCCTCACACAGAGGTGTTGAGTTTCTTCAGATGCCAGTGTCTGAATTGGCAAAGTGAAGGGAGCTAGGTGGTATAAAGGGCCCCCAATTCTTCGGTGAATTGTAACAGTAAATCACGCTTTACTATAATAGGAAAATTAAAGTTAGACTCTATCTTTGAATAGCATAAACGTCTACGAGAGGGTAAAGGCAACCGTGGACAGAACCTAATACCGACGGGCCCTCTGGGGTCAAGTTCATTGCATGGCATCTCTTTACAGGATATTGGCACAGTCCCAATGTGGGCCATCGCTGATAAAACTTCAAACGCCACCACCCAGGGCAGAAGGTCCCAAACAAAGATGTATCTATAAAGACTCTCCTACAGCGGGGCGTGATTACGACCAGAGCTAGCCAGACATCCCCAATACTTTCTGAGTTTTACTATAATTGAAGATAATATTCTAATATTTTTCTGAGCCAGAGGGAATGGTATATGACAAGGTTGATGGGATCTGAATGGCATGCCCGTGTAAAGTGAGGTTTTGACAACGAATGATGGGCAGTGTGAGAAAAATAGAAGACCAGTTGAGAATAACACTGTAAGAAAAAAAATAATTCATTGCCCGACTTTGCTCTGACCCTACTGTTGAGTGACTCGGGTCCCATTTGTTGCCCAGGTGACAGCATTCACACCAGATAACTCTTTGTATGAATGTGTTCTGACAGTGCAATGAAATATCAGTGATCATGTTTCAGAAATGAATCCAGGCATTAGAGATCATTTACACACGCATAAAAAAAATGAGTACGAGTGCTGAATGTCAATGCAATGGGTTCTTTTTCCTTCTTACTCAACATACATCAAATTGGTACCCCTTTTGAATTTACAAAATATAATTTAAAAAAAAAATTTAACATTTATTTATTATTGAGAGACACAGAGTGACAGACCGTTAGCAGGGAAGGGGCAGAGAGAGAGGCAGACACAGAATCCGAAGCAGGCTTCAGACTCTGAGCTGTCAGCACAGAGCCCGATGTGGGGCTCGAACTCACAAACCGAGAGATCATGACCTGAGCCAAAGTCGGACGCTTAACCGACTGAGCCACCCAGGCACCCCTACAAAATATAATTTAAACACAATCTCCTAATTGTTTCAAGAAAAAAAAATGCATAAATTCCCCCAGTGTCTAAACTCTTATTTCTATGGTCAAATGGCAGTGTGTCATTTTTATGGTACCCTATTTTAATTAGTTCAGAAAGAAAGTAATTTTTTATTGTTTCTTCTGAATGAGTTTCAATTTACCCAAAACACTGAAGAGTTCTGAATCAAGATTCACTCTATTTCCACTTCAGATTTTGTCACGTAGGCTGCATTGTATACACTTAGCATAAAACACGTGTAAACTATAGAATCTTGTCTTCCGTATAATACGAAACCGTTTGTACAGCACAAGTAACGTCATCTCCCCTGGCATCCTTTGGTATAAGAATGCTAAAGTTGGCACTATGTTTTGAAGATTTCTGGCATTGATATCATATTTGCATGAGACATTGCTGAGTACCACATTTCATTTTGTCCTTTCTAAAGCTTAAATAACACATAATCCTATTACTAAAACAAACCTTACGCTTTTTTTCATCAGTAAAGCAGTGCTTGTGTTGTAAGGAATTGAGCTTTAGTTAGTTAGATCATCAAATTATTACTATTTTAATGTAATTTTTTAAAACCTAAACACAATCCATCCCTTTTACTCAAAAATAGTGCCCACAGATGTTCTAATTTCCTTTTTTTTTTTTTTTAATCACTTACATATTTGAAAGCGATTGGTAAACCCCAGTGGTTTTTTGGAAAGTGCTTTCATGGTCCTGTAAGAAAATGTCCTCTATGTTGGTAGTAAATGGCAGTCATGGAATTTTGGAAGCCAATGTTTCAGCCGTCCACATGAAACGGGTGAATGTTCCTCTGGGTAGATTGGCTCCTGTTATACTATGTTACCGCAGAGAACGGTAAGAGAATCCCCCCTGTGGGGTTTGTGCTGTATAAAATATTGTATCTGTTCTATAACATTAGACAGGTGACGGAGATCAGACGGTATTTAAAAAGAGTGGCTTCAGAACTGGTGTCTTCAAAGAAAAATGTAGTGGGAGCTGTGATATCTTTTTTTTAAAAATTCCCTTATTTTCAGCCCGGCTCTGCCTCCCGTCTCAGGACGGCTGCTTTCACTGTAGACCTGGAGACACTTGGTTTTAAATGTCCACATGTAGAATAACTTGCCACAGATTGGGTCAAGTTCACCCTAAAAAAGAAAATAACGTACCTGCAGAGACAAGCCTAACCATGCAATTAATATGTAATAATTCTGAAGGGGTTTTTTTGAGGGATTAATTGTACTTGGCCAACCATGCTGAAATATGCCTCCAACCCCTTGGCACCAAGCCGCTTTGCCGCCAGTGTGGACCAGCCCCCCTCACAGGAGTCACGGTCTACTGTGCTGTGCACCAGAGCATGCCAGCGCACTGGCTGTGTTGGTTTGTGGGAGATGATGCCCTACAGCAGGCTCCGTGGTTCCAGGGTCACTCGACTGACACACACACACACACACACACACACACACACGTGCATACGCACATGCACACGCAGACTCGAGGGCGGGCTCTTTATCCCACTTACTTCCAGATCTCTAAGGACTCTGTTCTTTTTCTTTTTTAAAACTGATTTGGCTTCCTCATCAAAATATTTAAATGACTCATTTGTGTGCGCGTGTGTCTTTTTTTTTTTTTTCAAAATTTCAGTTCCCCATTGATTGTAATCTGTGATTCTTCGGAAACAAATCAACCACACTGCGCGTCCTGTGTCGCCAGTTCCTGGAATCCTTCATCTGTACACTGGAGACCCGGCAGGGCAACAACGTTTGCCCTCCCCGTGACAACAAGGATCCTTTGCTCCCCTGCGTCCGTCCGTCCATGCAGTCTTGCCGCTTTTGAAAACGAGAGGGAAGGGGGACCGTTGGGTTGCACCTGCTACCACTGTTCCGCAGGGCACCCCAGCATCCTCACCGGCCTTTCCCCTACTTTGCGCTGTCTGCTTCTCACCTTCCAAAGCAGTCGCCAGCGCCCTGTGCTTAGACCTGGCTCTAGTCACCCTCGCCGCCGCCTTTTCATTCCCTTGTTCCTTGTCCCCCTCAGTCCATTCCTGCTGAACTGGAGTCCAGGAGGACACTTACTTCTTCTGCTGCCCAAGTCATGTTTGCAACCCCAGAGGCAGCTGAACGGAGCCAGCTGAAGCTGTTGTCACCCGTTCCTCTCAAGACCTGGGGTCTGTACCCCCCCCCCCGCCCCTGCCCCCATCCATGGCAAGTTGCCACCCAAGCCCACATTGACATTTGCAGAATGATCATGGCTCTTCTCTTAGGACCCTCTACCTGGACCCTTTTGGATGGCCTGGGAAGCTTCAGGGCAGGGGTTTCCAAACTAGACAGCATATTGGAACCCCACTGTCTGAGGCTACGCAGAGTGCGTGCATCCTGATCTTGTCCTTCACGTCTACACACGTGCACGGTGGGAGTCCCACACACCTGGGTTTGGATTCTTGCTCTGCCCCTCCTTAGCCTGGTGGCTTTTGTCTCAAGATGACCATTCTCTGTGAGGTGGTTCCTTCTCTTTGAAAATGGGACTGACATGGGACGCCTGGGTGGCGCAGTCGGTTAAGCGTCCGACTTCAGCCAGGTCACGATCTTGCGGTCCGTGAGTTCGAGCCCCGCGTCGGGCTCTGGGCTGATGGCTCAGAGCCTGGAGCCTGTTTCCGATTCTGTGTCTCCCTCTCTCTCTGCCCCTCCCCCGTTCATGCTCTGTCTCTCTCTGTCCCAAAAATAAATAAAAACGTTGAAAAAAAAAATTGAAAAAAAAAAAAAAAGAAAATGGGACTGACAGCCTCAGGAGCTAAATAAGAAATTTTTGGAAAAAAATCCAAAGTGGGGGACATCTAAAATGAGGGAGAACGGCTTGAGGGGACACATTTGAAAGCACCAGTGTATGTAAACAGAGTTTCTGCTAAGTTTCATCTAACGCTAGCGTGGCATGGGCCCAGAGGAATATGGTCAGAAGGGTCTCCGTGCAGAAACGTGAGGCCTGTCACCAAGGTTGCAGGAAGAAACAGACTTTATTTCACTAAGTTTGTTGGAACAATCACTTTGGGGAAGACGTGTGAGGGTGACGTGTGATAGAGAAGAAGCAAAAGTGCTCATCTTCTCGGTTTCCAGTCTTTTCCCCCAAAGGAAATAATCTCCGAAATGGAAAGGTGACGGGAATTGTTAGGATGGGCGTGAGTGGGTGTGGGCTCCCCCCGCCTCCTGGATGGCAGCTGGTGTTAGGACCTCTGGGTGTGACAGGACACCGCTGAGGACTGGTGGATGTGAGACATGCCGTAGACCAGCTGTTCTCCTGGGTTTTGAGGAGAAACCCTGATAAAACTCGACAGCAGTTTATTAGAGCACATAAAACAATTTATTGGAGTTTGTAAAAAAAAAAAAAAAAAAAACAGGTTTTGCTAAAAATACATGCCAAGCTATCATTACTTTCTGATAGCAATGCCAGAAACACAAGAGTAATCTCTTCAGAATCCTGTTTTTAAATTTAAAAAAATTTTTTTCATGTTTATTTTTGAGAGAGAGAGAGAGAGAAAGAGTGTGAGTTGGGGAAAGACAGAGAGAGAGGGAGACACAGAATCCGAAGCAGGCTCCAGGCTCTGAGGTATCAGCACAGAGCCCAACGTGGGGTCCCAACCCACAAGCCGCAAGATCATGACTCAAGCCGAAGTCGGACGCCCGACCAGCTGAGCCACCCAGGCACCCCTGGTTTTACATTTTATTTTGGTGCTTAGCTGAGAGGCAGTGAGTGTGTGGCATGGCTCCTGGTCCAGTCCACTGGGTGGATTGACCCCCAGCAGTGGACTCGGGACACCTAGGGTCTCCCTGCCCCACCAAATAATGGCAGAGATCGGTAGGAGGTGGGAAGGAGAGGATTCTGTTACAGTGACGTAAATGCACACGATCTGAAGCTGGCCATATGGCTGGGATTCTGCCTCATGCCGGAGTGCCCCGATTTGGTAAGTGGGCCAGCTGGCTGCAGTGCCTAGGAAGGTGATGACCAAGCCATGATAGTTGAGTCATCTCTAGAGCAAAGTGTTTCAAGAAGGAGAGAGTGATCACTTCGGGATGCTGGTCAGAGGAAGGTGCCCATTGGATCTGGCAATATGGAAACTACTGGTGAATTGGGCAAGAGATATTTCAGGAAGCGATGCAGGGAGATGCCACTTGACCTGGGGTGAGGAATGAAAGAGACTTCCATGAAGTGATGGCAGGATGAGCACAGACATCAACTTCCCCATCTGAGACTAATTAAACTGTAAAGAGACTTTATTGGACACAAACCCATAACTTAAAGGACAACGTTAATGGCAAAGACAGCAACATGCTTTAGGAGCTTCAGAGCATATGGATGGTGGTAACTACCATTCCAGAAAGCAGAATCTAAATCTGGCGGCAGAAAAATTATTTAGTTAATTCTGTATTTAATTATGATCAGACAGCAAAATTATGATCAGACAGAATCTTCAGACATCTGAGAAAAGCCTCTAACATGAAGATAATAGAAACCCATACAAAAACAAATGGCAAAAAAGAAAGCAAATGAACAATAACAAACATAAAAGGAAAGCCACTTGGAAGAAACAGAGATAATGAAGAGAGAGGGAAATTTCTCAACATGTAAACAAACAAATCATTAATGTCCTCAGAGATTAAAGAAAATGTCACATCCAGGAAGCAAGAATGTGAGAAAGTTATACTTGTGTGTGTGTGTGTGTGAAATATTCAGAGACTAAAAGAGAGTATTTAGAAATTTAAAACATGATATAAAATTGTTCATCAAGAAAATGTTTGGAAACATTTGCAGCAAAACAAGTAGCTAAATTGAAGACAGGGACAAGAAAGCTGGAGAGCCAGCTTAGGGTGCCCAACTTATAGTTAATAAGAATAGTAGACAAAAGGGAAAAAAGAAAAGGCAGAGTTAGTATCAAAGGAAAACTCTGATCATATTTCCAAGAACAGAAGGATTTCCAGACCAAAAGGACCCAATGAAAGCTTACAATAAGAGATGAAAATAGACTTATACCAAAAAATTATGTTGTGAAATTTCAGCAAAGAGAGGATGCACCAAACGTCCAGAGGATGGGGGGGGGGGGGTCTAAAAATAGGTCATACGCAGAAGATCAAAGACCAGAATGACTTTGGACTTCTTAACAACAACTCTGAAAGCTACAGAACAATGGCCAACTTCCTTTACAACCCTAAAGACAAAGCAAAACAAATGAACAAAAAATTTCTAAGATCCTGTGCTCAATTATTAATAGTGAATGCTAGCAAGTCTAAAGAAAATGGTTTTCCTGGCATTTATCTCCAGGTCGTGCTTAGAAAATGTGTAAACTAGGAGAAAAGCCGCTGTGGAAATGAGAAAACATGACCCAACCCAGGGGACAGGTGAAGAAATACACAAAGTGGGTTGCAAATGAAGATCCCAGGAAGAAGGCAGAGGGCCTCATGTGGAGGCAGCCAGCCCAGACTGAGTGAATCCAGAAGCTCCAGGAGAGGATTAGTCCAGAGATGTAAACTGATCATCTGAATATACCCAGAAGAGAACCACCCTGGTGAAGGGTTTGGATAGATCTGTAATGAGAATTTAGAAAACCGAGCAACGCAGGATCACAGTAATCGCGGAACAATCCTTAACTATAGGAAACAGTGAGAGAGGGAATGGACTGAAGAGGCGGAGATGAAATTCCAAGGAATTTTTCCGAGAAGGGGAGCAGAGAAAGGCAGGACCTGGAGGAGATGGGTTAACAGAGTTTGGGGGGTTGTTGGCTGTATTAGTTTTGTTCTGTTCGAAAAATACTAAGTTACGGTTCCTGTGTACGAGAAGGATCCATTGGTAGTCGACGTTGGCATTTCAGGAGAGACAAGTCACTGCAGTAATGGCCTCCTTGAAGGACAAGAGGAGATAAGATCTCAGGGACCAAGGAGGAGGGCATCCTTGCCGGGAAGGGGCCTTCCCTTGAGTTAAGTAGCAGGAAAGCAGGTACACAGGGGTGAGATGCACTTCATTCTAGACATTTCACAGAGGGAAGACAGAGATGAGGTGCTTCGTTCATGGAGAAATGAGGTGATGCCATTAGGTCTTCTTAGTGTTTACCCTGCGAGGTGAGAATCATAACTGTCCCGGTACCATGAAAGAGGAAACTGAGGCTCACACAAGTTACGGAAGCTTCCTGAAGTCGCAGAAGCAGTAGGAGGAAGAGCAGGGAATGAAAATCGGGCTGATCTGACTCCAGCAGCCTTGCTCCACATTAAAGCCTCGCCTGGAAAGCTCTCAGCCTCTCCTGGAGCGCCCGGGAGACACGCGGCTGTAGATGCCGTGAGGTGCGCAACATGCACACAGGCGCTATCTGATCTTGCTGTTCTCTCTGTGTCCGAGCCAGGACAGACATGAAAGGAAACCAGGAGTTCTGTTTTTAGCAGAATGAAATTTCTAACAGATGTCCAGATCCGGGAGGTCCCTTGAGAACCCTGTTTCTTGTCTGCACAACACATTCCATCAGAGTCCTAGTTACCACCAACTCCCTCCTCGTTCCCTGGTCAAAGTTGGCGATGGGACGCGGTGACACGCAGGACAGACATCTCAAGATATTTGACACGTCCGCACAACATATCCGTATCCAGTGTGCTGGCCGCCGTGTCCGAGATAATGGCATAAATATTAAGACGTTTGACGGATCTGACCAATGAGGCATAGCGAGAGGGGGAAAATGGAAATGTCTCACCTTCCGACAAAGGCTTTGGCAATTTTGAATCTACTTCCAGGGAGGGCAACACAGGTTCAGTGCTCCCTGAGACATTGCCAAAGAAGCAAGACTCGAATCTGAGTTTCTGCAGAACCAGGGTGAATGGGGTGAGTCAGAGATTGAGGCTGGGAGAAGCCGAGAGGCAGACGATGACAAGGCGCTATTTTAAATGTTCAGGGCAAGATCAGAGCAGGGTGTGCTCCTAAAAAGCAGGTTTTGAGTTAATGTGCAGTTGTGAAATGAGAAACACATTCTTTCGCCAATAAGAATAAGAATAATAGAATGAATAAATCAACACAGAAGTCCATGAGAACCATCGAGAACAGAGCGGATGGAGTCAAGACTGTGATAGGCTCTGTGACCAGGTGCAGCAGAAGAGAAGGGGATGTTCCACCCTGGCGTGGCCCAGCCTGAGTCTCTGCCTCCTGCTCTGTGACGGAAACACACTTTGACCACTGACTTCAGTGGCTTTTAGAATTTCGGAAATCCATTGTTTTAAGGGCCTTGACTTCTATCTCACTCCATGCTCGCACCTGTTTGACACACGCTTTGACTTTATAAGTCACCCCCTTAATCCAGTCCCTAATTGGATCATTAATGCACCCTCTCACCCTTCCATTCTCAGGAGGAAGAACAGGTTCTCATTGAAAAGCTGGTCTTCATTTTAGCACCAAGTCCGGACATACCCCCTTCCCCCCCACCACCACTCCTTTTTGCAAATTAGCAAAACTGAAAACTCAAAGATCCGGTTTCTGGGCAGGGCCCAAGCATTTCCTTGCCAAGGACATTTGGCTTAACTGCCCTCCATTAGGTCCTTTGTCACTCTGCTGAGGTCTTGCCTCCCTGCAGGCAGATTCCTGCCATTTTTTCTCAGCGCGCCCATAAAACTTGAAATCACTCTGTAAATAGCCAGAAATTATATGCATTCAGAGGCAGCCTAAGAAAGCTGGACCTGTGGACTCTGACACCTTGCTCTTGTTAAAGACGCGAGCAGGTGGTTTATATCAAGCCGTTTCCAGAAAATCAAAAACCCAGTAGGAAAAACAAAACAAAACAAAACACAACACCAAAACCTTGGTTTATGGACTCATTCTGCTTTTGTTGCCTAAAGAAAACTTACAGCTCCTTCAGGCAGATGCTGATAGTGCTGTCGCAGGTTACAAAGGAGAGCATTAAACTCTTTCTTGTGGTCACCGGTCTTCCCTCTAGAGGGACTCAAAGACATACAGGTGCAAACATATGGAAAGTTCTGTGACCAAAACCCATGTGAGTGCGAGCACCATGTTGAGAATTGCCCGTTCGCGAGTGTCCCTCACGAAGGCAGAAGTTCTGAGGCCACACCCAGCCCAGCGACCCAGCCAGCGGATGGGAGTGCTGGGTCTGCCTGCTTCACAAGGGCCGTCAGTGTCTGCTTACTGACACCATGGCTGAGGTCAGACCTTCCGGGCACCGTGGTGTCCCACGTGTTCCATCTCTCGTCATCCACTGAGAGATAGTACCTTTCCTGCCTCTGCGTGCATGTGAAGCTTGCATGCTTTCCGTAGACCACCTCAAGTCCCGCAACATGGAGCAAGACGGGGAGGAACCGGAGCTGCTGGGGCCGTGACGTTTTTCCGGACAGTCCACCCCTTTTTCGTGGCTTAATCAGTGGCTAAGGAAGGCAGAGAATTCTAGATGAAGAGCGTACGTGCGAAGCCACAGGGTTCATAGATGACTCTTCATAATTCTGTTTCTTGGCACAATGTTGCCCCGCCTCAGTTTGGTAGGTAGAACACAAGAGTCACAAGACAGTATGCTACTTCTCGTGGGAGAGAGTATGCTGTTGTGTCAGTGCTTCCCCCAATGTGGAGACTTAAGCCAGTGAGGTCTTCTCGCCCACCTCGCCGGGACAGCACAGGCCGGAGGAAGGCTTTGCTCCTTACTGTCACTGAGCAAGTCTGATGGCAGCTCGCATCCTTCTCTTCAGAACATCACAGCGTGGAAGGAAGTGGAAGGGCACGGCAAACACAGACCCGGGCTTCCCAGCTCCAGTCTGCAGAGCCCGCGCCAATTCCCAGCACACTGGCCAGAAATGGTCACCTGTCCCCGCCTGGAGGCAAGGGAGTCGGGACCGTGAAGCATGTGGCTGTCATCAAGGAGGTGAATAGACCTTCACGAATTCACTTCCTGTGGGCCAGGCATTGCAAGGGCTTCCAAATATTAGCTTGTTCATCTCCCAAATCAACCTCTAGAGGGTTCTTCTAGAGTCCTTAAATGCATGTGTGACAAATGGATGAAATTTCTTTCACATGACTGGAACACAGAGAGGAACACAAAAAGTAAGGTCAATCTGGATTAATTAAAAGGTCTAAATTATACAAGAGTGCAAGTATTAAATAGCAACATGGAAGTGGCAGGGACTCGAGATGAGGACGGTCCCGAATTGTCCCATCAGGCATTCATGAATGCGTGCTTTGAACCTGATGACCCCTGATGTGCATGCATGACCCATAGGGTGATGGCCGACTCCTGCAGACCACCTCCCGATTATTCTGGAGACTAAGTCGGGAGAGAATTGATTACCATGCCTTACACCATAAGGGCATTTTACTTTTAGTTGCTTTTGTGTTTTGGGTTTTTTGTTTTCTTTTTTCCCATTCTAATCTATTTTAGAAGCTGTGATCGGGCTGTTATAGCACAGAGAGCCCGCTCACGTTGCTTCACTGTTTCATCCGCTGCAGTCTTTAGTTTCAGGCAACAGGAACAGACATTGAGCTTACAGTGGGAATTTGTTATGAAGACACAATGGGCTGAATCGTGGAACGAGTGGATAGGAAGGAAGCAAGCTTGAGGAAGGAGATGGAACACAGACTCTGGCTCCCATCTTAGTTCTCTGTGCACAGTTGCCACTCACTCTTGGTCTCTCTCCCTCTGTCCATCTCTCTGTCTCTCCCTCTGCCTTTTTGTCTCTGTCTCTTTCTCCTGTCCTGTTTTGCTGATCGGTGTATCAGGACCTGGCTACTTTCTGATTCCCAGCTTCATCGCCTGTTACGGTTCTAACCGTTTGGTGAGACTGAATGAATTCTCTTAGTTTCAGCCCTGATTCCCAGGGAGTGGGGATGTGATAGACCAGCTTGGATGCTGCGGCCATCCCCGACCCCATCACCCTGGCCAGGCCTGTGGGACTCCCCCTGACACCTGCCCCTGGGATGGGGAAGGACCATTCCCTGAGAAGGCGCTTTGAGGCGTTTACTACAGTTACAGAGACCGCAAGTGTTCTGTGGGGCTCAGCAGACACAGCTCACAGGGTTCTTTGCTGTACTTTCCCTAGTCTTTTATCTGTGAGCCCCGATGATGCCTCCCTAAAAATGGGCCATCAGAACCACCCAGACATATGTGGCTGCATGCCCTGTATTCAGCAAATAAAAGAGGAAGCCCTCTCTCATCTAACGGTGCCCTGAACACCTGGTGCCACCCGCACCTGCATTCTGCTCTAGAATCACGACACTTCCCCTCGCTAACTGTTAAAATTTGACTCTTCCAGCAAGTCTAAAGTGGAAGGTCACTTCTTCCCTGAAAGCGTCCCCTGTAACTCCTTCTCTGTCCCCCTCTCTCCTTGGCTCCACCATACCCACACTCCCACTCAAACTTCCGCTTTGAGAATTTGCTTAGCACCAGGAAGTTGAAACACCCAACACACTTCGCAGTCAGATGCTACCTTTTTTTCTTCGGGATCGTAAGGATAGCTTTCCAGTGTTTGATTTTAGGAACGTCTGTTCTGTACATCATGGAAAGATAACTCTCTCCCCTTTTGCATGAAATGACAGGAAAGCAGCACGCGGGCACGTCTTCGGCGCACTTGTGTGTGTGGAGTGGTTCGCGGACATTAGATCTCCTACTTCCCACCAGAGACCCTTCGCCCCTTCCCTATTCATAGTTCTGTCTGTAAACCATATTTCAGCCTTAAAACAGAGTGATTTCAGTCCCTGGGGTTCCTTGAGTTGCTTCTGGAAGGCAAACTGGATGGAGACAACACCATGGCTGCATATGGAGACCAAGCAGCACCAGCAACCGTCGGAAGCAAAAACAAATTAAATCCTTTATTTGAAAACCATGATTCCGTAATTAAAATGAGTAATCATAACTGACTTCTAATGGATATTTCGCTCAGAACAATCGCTCCCCCCAAAGCGTAGCCTTTGCCAGCCTGGCCGTGCTTTACCACGTTTCCCTTTCTAAGGACACGGAACCCCTGCATGGGCAGCAGCTCCACACCCAGAGCCCGACTCCACCACTTCCTGTTCTTTCTCCAGGAGGAGGGTCCACGTTGTTTCTTTGTGCCACTGACAGCTGTGTGAGAGATGACCTCTGAGCCCTGAGTCTGGGAATCTGGAAAACCAAGGTGGAGTCCAGCTACCTCGTGCATTCTGTCTGCTCCGTCTACACACGGTCTCTCGTACCCACTTGCCCCACACATGCTATTGCCCTGCAGTCACTCGGTGTGTGTCGTTAGCTCTTCTGGTGTAAGCACATCCCTGGGTGAGGGCCATACCGCTCTCTGACCCACTGCCGAGACCTGAGCCAGCTTCACGGCCAATTTCTCACCATTAGAACGAGAGTTCATTGTCTTTGCATTGAGGAGAGGCTGTTTCCACCACAGGCTCTACCTGAGGATAGAATCTACATCCTTTGTAATGAAACACATCAGCCTGGGCCTCCTTACCTATCAAGGCTGCTCCTTTCTTTGTGTTTAAATAGCAAACCTTCGAAAGGTTAAATTAAAAAGTATAATGTTGGCATAGCCTTCATGCCAGATCT
The DNA here is from genome assembly GCF_014898765.1 of Herpailurus yagouaroundi. Classification (NCBI taxonomy): domain Eukaryota; kingdom Metazoa; phylum Chordata; class Mammalia; order Carnivora; family Felidae; genus Herpailurus; species Herpailurus yagouaroundi. The sequence continues at coordinate 30,576,552 of NW_024412434.1, forward strand.
ACGAATAGATGGAGAAGAATATTCAACAAGCTTTCATCCAGGACCTCCCGTTTCACTGGAGGAGAAGCAAGAAAAAAGAAGAATTCTCCCAGAGAATTATCAGATGGACCGACTTATAATTCCTAGGAATCAAAGAAGGGTTATGGCATGGAGTTTAGTCTTACTGCATCTACTATAGGGGCTCTTAAGTCAAAGGAAACCATCTAAGAAACTCCTCCTAATGTCTTTACTGTTAGTCGTTCAGGGCAGGGGAGGAGGTGGAAGAGGACAAGAAACACTTGGCGATATGAGGTAGTCCTTTGGCCTGGCTGTCCTGGGAGACTCCAGAGTATAATCATGGATAGAAGGAAAATGGCTTCTCCGGGTGGTGCCTCCCAGCACCAGTTGGGTTCTTAGAAACCTAGACTTAGCCTGGCCTCCTGGATTAGAACCTGCTTTCCTGCATGGGTGGGACAGGTTTCGAAATACGTCCTGTTTCCCTTAAACGTCATTGGCATTCACTTCTCCGTGACTCTATGAATGCTTTACTAATGCAGACTAGAGAGTTCATAAAAATGCAGCATGGACCCATTTAAGCTATATGATTCACTGCTAATATATGATATTAACTTGTAGGATTTTATGGAGATTAGCACGTGTAATTATATTTGATGGTATATGATAATTACCTGTTTGGTGGCATTTTAAAGTCTGATAACTTGAGACTGTTCGTCAGTTCATATAGGGGCTCAAAGACCGATATAAAATTGCAACTCATTTTAATTGTTTTCCAGGTAATCAAACTGACATCTTTAAAGCCTAAAGGAGACTGATTAGTTTTATGGAGACCATGTTAATAATACAGTGATTGGAATGCTAATTGAAAATACTTGTTGGAAAATGGGGCGTTCTGATCAATATTTTCCAAATGAGCTAATTAAGTGTGAGTGTAATGTTTCTACATTTCAGATTAAACATACAAAAATCCAGCTCTGGGTCCTCTAGAAGGCCAGGGTACCGACGCTTTCACAGAAAAGCTTTTGGAGTTGGGGAGGAAGATGTCTTTCTTCCTAGAGCTCGTCTTGGCGAAGCTTCAGTTCTCTGCTCCCGCTGACAGCTGAGCACGAAAGTCTTCACGACCGTCCTTAACACTCCCCACCTCCTGTACCTTTCCTTGAATTCTGTCTGGCCTTTCCGAAGCTGCTTCCGTCTTTCTCCCAAAACAGAGTAACCGATTCACTCGTAGACACGTGACTCCTCCTTCGCGTGACAATAAGCTCTAGGTTCCCTTCTATCCATGTATAGTGTTAGTTGATATTTAAATTTAAATTACTTGAAGCCTTTTTTTTTTAACACCCCTTACTCATGTGTTTTTGTTGCCTCCCCCAAATGACTCACCTCAGTGTGAATCCTAAGTGATAATACATGGGTGGCATACAGCTTAGCCTAAAGTACAAGTCCCCTTCAGCTTTGAGGCATACACCCTCCAAAGTTTGACTCACGATGACCATGTACACTGGGCAAGACCAAACTCAGTAATCTGTTATACATAGAACCCTACGTCCAGGATATCCAGGCACCGTGTCATTCACTTTTGTTATCTAACAGAGAGGAGTGAGCACATGGGAGTCAAGAGACCCCCATGGGGACCCATACTGAGTGCAAGAGGAAGCATGGGGCCCACGCAGGTGGCGTCTGTCTACACACCAGCTCAAGAGAAATGGTCACCTGGACACTGGCACTAGCAAGTAGAGGGTAGAGCTAGCCGGGTGTGGAGGACAGACACACACCCCGTGTGCAGGGCACATCCACCGGGACAGACACCCTTCCTGTATCCTTAATCATTTCTCCTGAATTCTGATGGCCCTTTATATGTTTCATAGCCACTGATGGAAAAGCTCTAAAAAGGGATGCTTAATTTTTCTGCAGTGTCAGCTTGTACTATTTTAAGGTTGGTCAGTCGAACCGTGATTTCCGTGTCTTTACAAAAACTTTACATTCTTTTTAAAAAATCGTAAGTTAGGCCACAAATGAATCGTATTCCATTTGCACATACTCTGCTTTCCTAAGATGAAGTGAAATGTAACAGTGTGAAGACAATTCTTTGGAAAAAAAGTTAATGTTCAGTTTCTAATTATTAACACAATTAATCTTTCCTGCTGTAGTTTTAGGGTACTAATAAAATTATCAAATTTAAGACCGGCTTCAGCCGACTTAAGTGCTTAATTAGGAGAGCACATAGATTTTATGTGTATAATTGAAGTTTCAAGTCGAGGACTAATTTTCTAGCTAACCCTTCTGAGAATTAAGAGAGTTGATTATGTGTAGCCGTTGACCAAATCCAGGAACCTAGAATCTGGGTGGTAATCCCCCAAAGGGAGGTGCCCATCCAAGGCCAATGGGGTCTTAACTGCTCTGTGTAGAGCCCCTAGGAAAACATGCAATTTCCTCATGAGCTAAAATGCAAAAGACGTTATTGCAAGTCAAAGACAGGATCAGTCAACACTAGAAATGTGTTCAGCACACCCTTTATGGAACCACTGCTGTGGACCACAGAGGCTGCAGACCATCTGTGGCTGGTGTGGCTGGAGTGGGCTGTGCCGGCTGCCCTCAGGGAGGCGACAGTCTGGCAGGAAACCCGGCAAACAGTCTCATAACTCTGCGTCAGTGCTGTCGCTCCTCAGGAGGGGTTCTGAGCTGCCCGATGCACGTCTCACCCGTTGGGTTGAGTGGAATCAGAATCAGAATGAGACCAGGAGGAACAAAGCCCGCTGGTCGTGATTTGTACAGAGCATTTAAAGAAAGCCACGTGACGTCAAGGGGGTTGACATGAGCGTTCACATCAAGTTTGGAGAGCCACAGTGATGTTGACGCTCTTCGAGATGATTGGCTCATTTTCATCATGATCAGTGTACTCTTGAACCTCCATCCTCTAATTCCTTCAGCCCCTCACCCACTTCCCCTCTGGCGGCCATGTGTTTGTTCTCTCTAGTTAAGAATCCGTTTCTTGGTTTGCCTCTCTCTCTCTTTTTTTTCCCTTTGCTTGTTTGTTTGTTTGTTTGTTTCTTAAATTCCGTGTATGACCGAGATCATATGGCATTTGTTTTTGTCTGATTGATTTGCGCTCCTTAACATAAGACTGTCTAGTTCCATCCACGTTATTGCAAATAACAAGTTTCGTTCTTTTTATGGCTGAATAACTTTCCATTGTATGTCTATACCACATCTTCTTTATCCATTCATCTGTTGATGGACACTGGGCTGCTTTCACAGTTCAGCTATTGTAAATCATGCTGCTATAAACATAGGGGTGCGTGTGTCCCTTTGAATTAGTGTTTTTGTCTTTCTTGGGTAAGTACCCAGTAGTGTGATGGAGACTCTTTGAATTTAGATTAAAAAAACAAAGGATTGGCATCTTTACTATAGATTGGTAAATGATGTAAGTGGAGACAGATGGGTCTCTAAATGATCCTAATGATCCTCAAATTCTGGAATTAAAAAATTTCTTTAAGAATTCATAGCAAGTTAGGAAGATACACCCTGAGATCAAACAGTTCAGGGCAAATGGGACTTCAGGATGAGAATCAGCACACACAGTGGCCACCACCATGAGGCCACTCTACGTGCAGCAAGTTTGAGGGAAGGCTTCATGGGTAATGACAGCACCCATCTCCCACCATCGAAGGGAAGAGCCCACAAAGACAACCATTTGCCTAAATTTAGAACCCTGGACTGACATCATGGGGTTGACGTTCTGAGTTCACGTTACTGTTGAGAAAACAGGCCATGGGTCAGGAGGTAAAAATGGCCCAGGGCCGGCAGTGGTCCCTGGCATTTGGCAGAAATGTAATTCCTCATGCATATGACCGGAGTCTCAAAGGCCATTTACAGACAGAGTCACAAAGGTCTCTTACCACACGGAGAGACGAGTTCTAAGAAACTTAAACAGTTGCAGGCAGACAAAAAAGACTTGAAGCTGGTGGGCAAAGATGTGTTTGATATGGAAATATTGGACATAGAATACAAATGAGTATATTTACGATTCTGATTAGATAGGAACAAAATAAGAGGTTTAAAGAGGTCCATCAGACTTAAAAGCTAAATTGAATTTCTAGCCAATTGAAGTTCTCAGTCTTCTCATCATATGGGACAAAACCAAAGAGTGAATAGTGAACCAGAAGGTCAGTCTGAGGGAAGTGAACAGAACACCGCATGAAAAGTTAAAAAAATTTTTACCAGAACACCACATGACATAGGGTCAGGAAAGGATTTTTCAAGAAATGAAATAAATACCTTGACAAGGTGGAGTTTTGCTACATTTTATTGTCTCAGAATGAAGAACATCACGAATAAATTTAGTAGGTAGATACAAAAATGAGAGAACATATTAACATCTAGACTCTTAATACCAGAGTCTAGGTGTTACTTATTACTTATGACCAAAGTAATAAGTAACACCTAGACTCTAGTACTAAGGAGGAATTAAGGAGGAATTTCTAGTATTGAGGAGGTAAAAGACAGCAACCTCTAATATACACATATACATATATACACACTCACACACACACACATATATATTTTATAACTTTACAACTGTATACATATATATGCAATAGGAAATATCTATATATACGTGTATAGATATATATCTAATATATATCTATGCATATATATATATATGCAAAAGATATGAAGAGACAATTTATAGAAAAACTGGAAGACAATGAAGAAATGTTTAAAATTCTTAGTAAATCGAACGATGGTAATTAGAATAGCACGATGCCCGTTTTGCCTACACACTGGCTGAAGTAAGAAGCTTGCTGACGGCAGGTGTCAGGGGTGAGAAGGTGTGGAAACCTCACTCATTGCTGGGGGGGATTGTGAACCGGGGCAGCCACTCTGGAGAGCAGTCTGGCCCTTCCTAGTCAAATCCAGATATCTCCGTCCTGGAAATTTATCTAAAGAAATTTTGATGTGGGTCCATAAGGAAACATACACAGGTGCTCATTCCAGCATCCATGGGGGAGGAGATGGAGGTGCCCATCATTTCTAAGAAAACAGATAGGTAAATGTGGTGACAGTGCACCTTAAAGCATTATATAAACGGGACCCAGCAGACGGTATGCACACACAGCTACATGGTGGAGTCTTAACAGTACTTAGTGAAGAAAAAAGAGTAAGAAACAGAATGAGATGTAAACATGGTACCATTCACTTACAGATGCATTTGCATAAATCAAAGATACACATTATGCAAAGCCCATACAAGCAAAATTATGTGCATTCATAATAGTGACATTCATAATAACAACATAGCTGGAAATAACCCAAATGCTCATCACCACAAAATAGATAAAGATATTTGGGTAAAAGTATTTAATAAGATATTATTTGTCAGTGAAAAGAAATGAATTGTAAAGACATGCACAATGCGGGCACACCTTACACACATTAGTTCTATTTATATAAGTTTCAAAATAGGCAGCACTAAAGAATATATGGCTTGACATGCAAAAATTGTTCAACCCCAAAGACGAGCAAGAGACTGATGGGTTGGCGTTCAGGAGAAGTGTTGTGGGGGCAGGGTGCAGGTTAGGGGGTTCCAGAAGTTCACAGGGACATGTGTGTATGTGTGCATGTTCTGAACTAAGACTTGGGTTCATGAGTATTTCTTGTACCATCATTCTTTATTTCTGAACATATATTTTATAAGTAAGTTTGGAAAGATGATTATTAGTTTAAAAAAGCAACACACTTTTTTTTTTTTTTTTTAATTGTGAGCAAGGGACTATCCTGGACAGGCTATTGTTGAAGAAAGAACACAGAATTGGAGGTCAGACCAGGGCCAGCAGCCGTGAAAGGTCACACATTGTACGATTCCATTTATATGACATTTCCAGCAGAGACAAATCCACAGAGACAGAAGAAAGGCTGGTGGTTCCTAGGGGCTGAGGGGAGAGGTATGAAAAGTGGCTGTTCACTGGGTATGGGGTTTTTCCGGAGTGATGAGAATATTTCAGAGCTCAACAGAAGCGGTGAAGGCACGACACAGTGGGTGTACTAAACACCAGTTTAATATGGTTAATTTTTTTGTTATGTGGTTTTCACCACATTTTCTTAAATGTTAAAAAAAAAAGACCAAGGTTGTAGTTTTCAGGTTTATCATTTCCTAACTTAGTTACTTCTGAGTATGTTTTCTCGTTTACTTAACAAGCATACGGATAGCTGCCTTGCAACCATCACCCTAGGAACACACACCGTCTTGTATGCACTGCCCCCAGCACGTGGTAGCTGTCTTTATTTTCACTCCAAACATGGAGAACGCTATGTGTGCGGTTCGTCATTTGAAAAGGTCCGGGCTGTTGAATCTTTGACCCTTAAAGGTGCAGTCTTTCCCCAAATAATGACTGTGCACTGTGGGGACAAGTGTCAGTTTCTCAGAGAGATGATGTCAAGCAAACAGAATGATGTACATCTACTGTGTTTGGTATTTGAAGAATTAAGTCAGATCAATTCGTTTTCCTCATCATTGGAAAAATACTATGAGAAAAGAAAGAAAATGGCTAGTAGAATGCTGTGTCACAATTTCTACACAGTGATTATTAAAAAAGCATTGTGTTGGGGCGCCTGGGTGGCGCAGTCGGTTAAGCGTCTGACTTCAGCCGGGTCACGATCTCGCGGTCCGTGAGTTCGAGCCCCGCGTCAGGCTCTGGGCCGATGGCTCAGAGCCTGGAGCCTGTTTCCGATTCTGTGTCTCCCTCTCTCTCTGCCCCTCCCCCATTCATGCTCTGTCTCTCTCTGTCCCAAAAATAAATAAACGTTGAAAAAAAAAATTAAAAAAAAAAAATAAAAATAAAAAAAAAATAAAAAAGCATTGTGTTGCAGATCAAGGGAGAGGCTCTTGTCCGGCATGTTATTGATCCACACCACATAGGAGCCAGGCAGGTAAAAATTAATGTCACGATAAAGAATTCAAGTGCATTTTCATTATGCACAAGCTAACGCCCCTTAAGTTCGTGAAATCTGTGATCTAAAAGACAAAAAGAAAGCATCCCTCTCTTAGAATTCTTTGCTCAGCAATTATTCAGAAGCTTCAAGGCAAAGATATTGTTCCTGAAAAAGCAATTATTCAGAAGCTTCAAAACAAAGGTATTGTTCCTGAAAAAGCTTGAAAAAGGCCGCCAGTTGATTATGTTTAGTAAGGTTTGGGGTTTTGTTTTGGTGTTTTGTCATACTCAATGACATGGGTCTTCAGGCCTAAATTCAGTGGACCACATCTCACAACCCCACCTGTAGGTTTGCTTTACAGATGTTTTTAGCAGCGAATAGAATTAAAGAGATGCTAGTACACTGAAAATTAACTCTGAATGTGATTCATATTTGACATCTTTAAAAAAATTTTTTTTACATTTATTTTTGAGAGACAGAGTGAGGGTGTGAGTGTGGGAGGGGCAGAGAGAGAAGGAGACAGACTCTGAAGCAGGCTCCAGGGTCTGAGCTGTCAGCACACAGCCCGACACGGGGCTCAGACCCACGAACCGTGAGATCATGACCTGAGCCGAAGTCGGGTGTTCAACCGACTGAGACATCCAGGCGCCCAATATTTGACATCTCTTAATATATTTCTAAGTTGTCTTTTAAAAAACAACAGTGGTTTCTGCTCTGAATCTAAAGAGCTTGGAAGTTGTCACTCTTATTCTCACAACAGGAAAAAAGCTGAGCAAGCTAAAAACCAGCAAGTCTTCTTAGAAGTGCCAGGGCAAACCACTGTCCAGAAAACTGGAAAGGGAGGGGAACACCAAGAATCATAGCTTCCTGGGCACATGTCCAAGAGCAGAAGCCTACCCACTGGGGCAGGACCATTGTGGTGCAAGTCTCTAATTTTGGAAAATTCTTAGTCGTTATTACTTCAACTGAACCAATAGGATTTACCCCGAGTAAGCAGAACTGGTTCATCATTCAGAAACCAACTGATGTAATTAGCCACATTAGCAGGCTAAAGAAGAAACATCATACAATCATATATGGGAAAAAATTAATAAAACCCAACACCCACGCATGATAAAACATCTCAGCAAAGCAGGGGCAAGAAGGGACTTCCTCAACTTGGTATAGGACACTTGGAAAAACACAGCTACCTTCACGACAAAGGACGAGAAACCAGTTGCCTTCCTGCTATGATCGGGAGCAAGGTAAGGATGTCTGCTCTCAATACCACTTTTCAACATTGTGCTGGAAGTCCTAGACAATACAATAGGACAAGAAAATGAAATAAAAGGTATATGTATTAGCAAAGAAAATATAAAACTGTCTTTGTTTACAGATGGCATAATTGTCTCTGTAAAAAAAAAATCACAAAGAATCACCAGGAAAACTCCTGGGACTAATAAGTGATTACAGCAAGATTGCAGGATACAAGAATAATACATAAAATCAATGGTTTTCTATGTCCCAACCAGGCACAATTAGAATTTGAAATTTAAAATGCAATACTGTTTATATCAGCAACAAAAAAATGATCCTTAAGTATAATTCTAACAGATATAACCAGATGAGGAAAACTTCAGATATCTGATAAATGAAATAAAAAAACTGAATAAATGGAGAGATAGTCCACATTCATGGATAGGAAGTTTCAATATTGTTACAATGTCTGTTTCTCCCAGACTGATCTGTAGATTCAATACAAACCCAACCTAGATTCCATCAAGATATTTTGTGAATATCAACAAATTGATTCTGAAGTTTATATGGAAAGGCAAAAGACCCAAACTAGCCAACACAATATTGAAGAAGAACAAAGTTGGAAGACTTAACACTCTTGACTTTAAGACATACTGTAAAGCTACATTGATTAAGACAGTGTGGTTTTGATGAAAGAATAGACAAATCAGTGGTATAGAACAGGGATCCCAGAAATAGACCCCATCTTTGGCAAAGGAGCTAAGGCAATTCAATGGAGAAAGTTCAGTCTTTCCAATAAATGGTATTGGAAAAACTGGACATCCACATATAAAAAGAAAAAAAGGGGTGCCTGGGTGGCTCAAGTCAGTTAAGCGTCTGACTTCAGCTCAGGTCATGATCTCTCATTTCATGAGTTCGAGCCCCACACCGGGTTCTGTGCTGAGAGCTTGGAGCCTGGAGCCTGCTTCAGATTCTGTGTCTCCCTCTCTCTCTGCCCCTCCCCTGATTCCACTCTGTCTCTCTCTCATAAATAAACATTAAAAAAATTTTTTTAAAGAAAAAGAAAATAAAAGAATCTAGACACAGACCTTACACCTTTCATAAACGTCAACTCAAAATGGATCATAGACCTAAGTGTAAAACATAAATCTATAAAACTTTTGGAAGATAACACAAGAGAAAAATCTCAGTGACCCTGGATATGGTGATGACTTTTTAGACAAAACACCAAAAGCACGATCCATGAAGGAAAAATTGATAAGTGAAGCTTCGTTAAAATCATAAACATATCCTCTGTGAATGACACTGTCAAGAGAGTGAAAAGAAAAGCCACCGGCTGGGAGAAAATATTTCCAAAACATGTATCTGGAAAAACGCGTTATCTAAAATACGCAAGAACGCTTAAAACTTAATGAAAGGAAAGCATACCACTCAACCTAAAAGTGGGCAAAAGACATGAACAGACATCTCACAAAAGAAGATATGCAGACGACAAATAAGCATATAGCACATGCTTCATGTTCCACGTTATTAAGGAAATGGACGTTAAAACAATGAGATACAGTTGTGCACCTACTAGAATGGTGAATCCCAGAGACCACTGACAACACCAAATGCTGGTGAGGCTATGGAGCACAGTAATTCTCTGTCATCTCTGGGGAAAATGCAAAATGTGTTTTCAGGGGAGGGATGAGTAGCTGGAGCACAGGGGAGTTTTAGGGCCGTGAGACTGCTCTGTATGATACTGTGATGGTGGATACAAGACATTAGGCATTGGCAAGAACCCATGGAATATACAACACAAAGAGTGAGCCCCAATTCATGCCCACGAGGATTTTAGTTCATAATAATGTATCAGTATTGGCTCATCAGTTATTACCAACGCACAACACTAATACATAATATTAATGACAGGGAAAATACCGTGCCGGGCAGGGAAGTGTCCTCTATGCGAATGCTGTCATTCGCAATTTTTCGGCAAGTCTGAAAATGCTCTTAAAACATTAAGTGCGTTAAAAGAAGTAACATCCCCATGTGTTCCACCCTTCCTCATATTTTTTTTCCCCGCAATCTATCAGTGATGACTCACCGTGGGCTTTGAAGAATATAAGTGTTTTACTCATTTTCGATAAAATTGAAGCCTTGATCAAAGGATTTCCGTTGAGAGACAAGTGGAGCCCACTTCATACCTTTTAAAATCCCCAGAGACGTGACATCCCCTTCTATGCCTAGATTAGTCGGAGAATAATTTCCGAGTGGTTTGCTCAGAACTGCAGTAAATACTTGAAAACTTTGAGAAGCGTGGAGAGCTGCTTTTGTGCTCAATCTTAGGGTAGTGACACATTATACATGGAAAAAAAAAAAGGTGTAAGAGGTGTCACAAGCCAGCACAGAGAGCGTGAGCTGCCAAACGAGTGCTGTGACACATGTGACACTCGGAACGGTCTGAAGGCACCGTCTCTGAGTGGCGCCCTGGCCCTCTTAGCAAACTTCATTGCTTTCATTGCTCTTTTCTTCTGTGAGCGCATGAAACCTGACTTAGCCAGACGTCCTTAAGCATTATGCACAATGGTGTTTAAGTGGTACCGGTGAGGGAAACCTAAACCACTCCGTTGGCACCCCACCACCCGTTTGGCACGCTCTGAAAATTAGAATTATGTGGGACAGGGCAAGGGTAGGAGACTCTTTTTTTTTTTTTTTTTTAATGTTTTTATTTATTTTTAAAGGAGAAAGAGAGACAGAGCATGTGCAGGGGAAGGGCAGAGAGAAGGGAAACGCAGAATTCGAAGCAGGCTCCAGAGCCCGACGCAGGGCTCGAACCCACAAACCGTGAGATCATGACCTGAGCCGAAGCCGGACGCTCAACCGACTGAGCCACCCGGGCACCCCAGGAGACTCTTAATAAAACTAACAAACGCTGTTCTCTGCCTTTGGTTTTCTCTGTAGGTCACGATCTAGCGAGAGTTTGTACCACAGACAGAGAAAGATGTAGGCGAGTGCCAGTACTCTGTGAGCTCACATTCCCGCTCACGTAGGACTTGGCTTTCTAATCTGTGAAATGGGTGACTCAGACCTGCCTCAGAAGATTGTTGCAAGGGGAAAAGTGACACGGGCAGGCGCCTGGCACGCAGATGGGTTTTCGATATTCTTGTTTCCTTATCAAGTCATTGAACTAACTGGAATAAATATGGCAAAGCAATTGGAGGTCAGGAGAGCTGGAGTCTTAACCACGGCCCAGCCACTCACTAACTGAGTAATCCTGCTTTAATTATGTAACTTCTCCAAGCCCCGGTCTTCTCACTGCCCCCACCCCAGAAAAAAAGAAGTACATATTTTTAGTTTTATGTAAATGAAACAACATCGCTTATATACAGCCTCGAGTTCAGTACTAGGAGCAAAATAAGTGTTTAATAAATAATGGATGCCTGTTATGGACTTAACAGTGTCCCTCCCAATTCATAGGGTGAAGCCTTAACTCCCAAGGTGACTGTATTTGGAAATGGGGATTTAAGGAAGTAATTAAGGTAAATGAGGCTATAATTTAATAGGACTGACATCCTTATAAGAAGTGAGGCCCTGGGGCGCCTGGGTGGCTCAGTCGGTTAAGTGGCCGACTTCGGCTCAGGTCATGATCTCCTGGTCCGTGAGTTCTAGCTCCGCGTCGGGCTCTGTGCTGACAGCTCAGAGCCTGGAGCCTGTTTCGGATTCTGTGTCTCCCTGTCTCTGACCCTCCCCTGTTCATGCTCTGTCTCTCCCTGTCTCAAAAATAAAAAAAACATTAAAAAAAAAAAAAAAAAAAGAAGTGAGGCCCTAATTTAATAGGACTGACATCCTTATAAGAAGAGAGAGAGATACAAGAGATTTCTCTCTCTTTCTCCCTCCCTCTCTCTGTCTCCATATTCATGCACATGGAGAAAAGGCAGGTGACACACAGTAAGAAGGTGTCCCTTTGCAAGCCAGAGAGAGAGGCCTCAGGAGAAAGAACCCTGCTGGGACTTTTATCTCAGACTTCCAGACTCCAGAACAGAGAAAACAGATTTCTACTTTTTAAAAAAAATTTATTATTTATTCATTCATTCAGTTATTGTCACGTTAGCTGACATACAGTGTAGACAGTGTGCTCTTGGTTTCGGGGTAGATTTCTGTGATTCATCGCTTCCATACAACACCCAGTGCTCATTCCAACAAGTGCCCTCCTCAGTGCCCATCACCCGTTTCCCCCTCTCCCTCTCCCTCCGATCAACCCTCAGTTTGTTCTCTGTATTTCAGAGTCTCTTTTTTTTTTTTTAATTTTTTTTTTCAACGTTTATTTATTTTTGGGACAGAGAGAGACAGAGCATGAACGGGGGAGGGGCAGAGAGAGAGGGAGACACAGAATCGGAAGCAGGCTCCAGGCTCCGAGCCGTCAGCCCAGAGCCCGACGCGGGGCTCGAACTCACGGACCGCGAGATCGTGACCTGGCTGAAGTCGGACGCTTAACCGACTGCGCCACCCAGGCGCCCCTATATTTCAGAGTCTCTTATGGATTTGCCTCCCTCTCTGTTTATTTTTCCCCTTCCCCTCCCCCATGGTCTTCTGTTACGTTTCTCAAATTCCACATATGAGTGAAAACATATGATATCTGTCTTTCTCTGAGTGACTTATTTCGCTTAGCGTGATACCCTCCAGTTCCGTCCACGTTGTTGCAAATGGCCGGATTTCATTCTTTCTCATTGCCAAGTAGTATTCCATCGTATAGATAAACCACATCCTCTTTATCCATTCATCAGTGGATGGAAATGTGGGCTCTTTCCATGATTTGGCTGTTGTTGAAAGTGCTGCTGTGAACATTGGGATACAAGTGCCCCTATGAATCAGCATCCTGGTCTTGGCAGTTCCAACAGGTAAAATGCCAATATTTGACATAGGGAGTTCTTCGCTCCTACCCCTTCCATCCTCCGGGAGGCTGGTTCCATATTCGGGCATCTACAGAGCAACCTGTACCCACAAGTTTAAGTGGAGCGGTGGGTCCACAGTTTAATTCAGGTCCCCGGGCTGGGCTTCATTCTGATTATGTATAAAACACCGTGCCGTGAATACCACTCTGTCCAGGTACGATGAAACCACTGCGTAGCCTGAACGTAACACCCTCTATTTATGGCACACAATCTGAGAGTCGTTCCGCCCTGATTTGCTCCTACTTCCTGCATGTGTATAATACAGAGAAAGTTGCCTGGTAAAATGTACAGAAAAGTGGCCGTGGGAGAGCTCTCTGGTAGTAGGATGGCTAACAGGTTATGTTTTCCCTCTTTTCGTGATCTTCATTAGCTGTTTCTACACGTACGCCTGTTGCAATTAAAATATATGTATATTTAAAAACACTTTCATCCACACAAAAACGAATCGTACTGATGTTCTGTGGGCATGCTGTGTACAAAATAAAATGAAGCAAATCCTGCAAACAGCTGGCGGAACGTTCCCTTTCCCTTACTTTGCGCTCATACGCCGAACATGCAGGTTTTGTCCATCGTGGGACCTACCCCCACCCCCGGCTTTTCTTCATCTTCAGACCCGACGTCACTGCTGCGGCTTCTTATCCTCGGAACCTGATCCTGTTCCTGCCAGGGGAGAATCCACTTACGGCTTATCTCTACTATCTCACTTCAGTCCCGCCCACATCAAAGTAATGCTGATCCATATGAGCACTCTAAAAATGAATCATTTCTTTACCCTCAGTCATCTCTGGCTCCTCTTGAGCTCATGGCCTTCCCAGGAGATAAATTTTAAGCCATGTTCCAGACTTTTTCCTTAGAATGTCTCCTCTGCCACATTTTATTAAAAGATTGATCTTCCTTTTCTCGGATAATAACCGTGTAATCCACCCCTCTTGGTTATCTGTTTCTTAGGAAAAGTCCCAGCAGCAGTGGGCCGGCCGCTGAGAAGCCCTAAAATGATCCCAAACTGGTTGCTGTCTCTCCATTCATCCTGCCTGCTGTTGTTGGGAGGGTAGAAATGCAAACTAACTTCGATCCAGGGAAGTCTGAACAGACCAGTTGTATTAAAAAAATATGCCATTGCCATTAAAAGACATTTCCAGATTGGGGCGCCTGGGTGGCTCAGTCAGTCAAATGTCTCACTTCGGCTCAGGTCATGATCTCATGGTTCATGAGTTCGAGACCCACTCTGGGTTCTCACTGGCAGTGTGGAGACTACTTGGGATTCTCTGACTCCCTCCCTCTGCTCCTCCCTCACTCATTCTCTTTCTTTCTCAAAATAAATAAGTAAACTTAAAAAAAAATTTTTTTTAACTCAGAGGAGTTCACACGGGGAGGGGGGAGAGGACTCTGCTCCATGAATGGTGGCGAGACCTGGATTCTCTGCCTTCCTTCCAGGCACCATACTTCAGTCAACAGTAAGCAACGTGGGTTTTCCCAAACAAAGTTAATTTAACTTTATATAACTCTTTTCTTTTTTAGTGGCTTAAACAGCAGAAATTTATTCTGTCACAGTTCCAGAAGCTAGGAATCCAGTATCAATGGTTTAGTTTCCCCTGGGGCCTCTCTCCTTGGCTCGCAGAGGCTGTGCCCTCACATGGTCTTTCCTCCCGACATACATCCCTGGCATCCTCTGTGCCCAAGAGAAAATACAACTCTTAAAGCCCTTAGTTTCTGCCACTCGGAGGCAATCATTTTCAAGAAAGTGTCTCCATACAGTTTTTTGTTTGTGCTGTTTTTCTTGAATTACATCTTCAAACTGGGCAACACGAGGTAATGAGGCACCGACAAAGGAAACACACTCGGGAGCAGGGAGCAGCTTTCGGTGTGCCTGGTTCTTGCCTTGCACCCGTAGGTGAGTCCCAGCACCTCTCTGGTTCTCCGTTCACTATTCTGTAAGACGGAGACAGAGATGGAGAGAGGAAGTATGAGATATTGAAATAAGAACACATGGAAAGACCACCTGAGGGACTTGGTTGCCAGCTGGTGAAGCTGAAGCTGGGAAGGGTGACCCGATCAGTGGGTCATAAACATGCCAGGGCGCCTGCACAAGCTCTTCCATCAGAGGAAGTCATGTTGAGGGGCCCAGCGTCTCTGCAGGCGAGATACATACATCTGTGGTCCTGAAATACGAAACACAAAATTTTAAAGGACAAAAGCAAAATGCAAGTAGGCACTTAGATGAGTTTGGTTTAAGTTACAACATTCTGTTGAAAAGGAAAAGTTAACACAAGCAAAATCACCTAGTGCGCTTGAGGAATTTCTGAACCAGACGATGGAAACGTTTTATCCTAAAACTGGTAGGCTGATCGGCTTCTGCATTTATGCCTTCGACAATGAGACTTATTTTTTGTCCACTGAAAAGAGCCACGCTGATGTAAAGGGTCATGACTCGGCACAGCTGCTCCAGAGGCAGCAGCAGCTAAGCCCCTGCCCCTCCTTGGTCCAGGCCTCTTGTCACCAAGCACGAGATGGGGCCAAATCCCCCACTCTATGCCCTCAGCATTTATGAAGAAAGCTGGTTCCCATCAGCTCCCCAGCAGAGACCCTACACTCTTCCAGCACTGGATTCCCTTGGCCCCAGGGCCATGTTGGAACAGTCTTAGAAAATGGGTGGATACGCAGTCAAAGCATGTGTTTGCCCACGTAGTCATCACGAGTGGTCGCTTGAGTTAGCACTGCATGTGACATGTCTGTAAATGGTCTGTGATCGCTTCTCGGCCTTTTGGCTAAAATCAAGTGTAAATGGTCTGTGAGTAGTATGTCAATGGGGGTCATCTCCACGTGGTTAAACCCAGTCCACAAATGATGGGAACCCAAGTAGGATCATGATTAAGGCTGACAGGAAATGTGTTCACAAGAGGAATTTAGTTTAGGACACATTTCTTTGTTTTCCCTAAATAGTCTCACCTAATACTTTTTAACTATGTGTAGAGGGAAAATACAAGGTATAAAATAGAGTGAGATTTTTCAGTACCATGAAGGGAGGTTTGAAGATTAACTTAAACTAGAGTTTGAACATCTTAGAAGTATATGGAAACACCAGAAAGCCATTTCCTTTGAGGACAAAAAAGTAATAATTTAAAATAGAGGCCATAAGACATTCATGGGAGACAACCCAGGGAGACGCTGAGAAGAGGATTCTGGGAGGATGCTACCTAAATCTGTCTCGCTGTCCCTCCACTACCTCCTCAACTTCACAGGGCTACTCTCCTGTGTCTGCCAGCAGCACTGGAGTGAAGCACATAAAGTCTTGGAAAATGCTCAAGCTGGAGAAAGTTGGAGACCCCTGGGGGCCATGCCTAGCTGCCCTGGCCCCCTACGGGTGAAGAAGCAGTTCCATGGGGCAGAGCCCTGTCTGTTCCTGAAAGTCTGAGACATGAGGAAAGGTGAGTGGGAATGAGACCTCATCTGCATCTTTCAGGAGGCAGCTGAGAGAACGCAGATCCTGTACTAGTGGCTCATGGATGGAGGAATCATTTTACCTGTCTCCAGTTCCACAAGTGCCAACATTTAGGGAGCGACAAAAATCAGACCTGAGTTGCAGTGAGCAAGGCAAGCAAAATACCACCCATCTGAGAGGTCTGCACCAGAGGAAGGAAGAAGGATCACCACAAAGGCCACGCCTTCTTGGTGAAAGGAGCCACAGATGATCTGTCGAGTAGAAAATATCCAAGGGCTGCGCTAAAAACATTCTCTGAAGCTAAAATCTAAGATGTTTCCTAGATGAATTGAAAAAGAAGATGGTTATTGTTGAATGCCAACTTAGAAACCTGGAAAGCCAAGTCTAAGAAATGTCGCCAAGCACGGAGCAAAATTGTGGAGTTGGAAATCGTGGACAGAAAAGTAATCCCAAGAGAAAACTATGAGCATAATGGCGATTCTGGAAGGAAAAGAAGAAATTAGTGGATTTGTGGAAAAATTTCCCAGATATGCCTCAGATAAAGAAAATAATATTATAAGTCTTAAGAAATAAGAAGCAAATAGAAAAATAAACGAGAAGACAATGAAACAAACATCCAAAGTCTGTAGATCAAAGGGACGCCTTTAAAGGTACTGGAATAACATCTTGAGACAATATATGAGAAATGCCAACCATCTTTCAGAACAAAAGGAGATGTGAATATGCAGTCATTTGGAAAACATATCAGCCTCTGCTCCCACTGAAAGAACTCTAGAGGAAATCCTGACACCAGAGAGCAAATGCATTATAACAGAGAGCTCCGGGTGGGCTATAAATACTCTGCAACTCAAAACAAAAATGCAAGTTAGAAGGACAATCTGGGAGAACCTGAACTTTACATTTGAAAACACGAAGAAATAAAAAAGAGAGACATTCTGTTTCTCCTACATACCAAACTATATAGGCCTGAGTAAATAAAGCAAAAACTAAACTGTTAATATTATAACTTTAGTGGGATATTTTGATCTGCTTCTTTGAGATTTGGGTGGATCTGAAAGACAGAAGCATTCCACAAAGTAACCAAACAATTAAGTGAATAAATGTGGTTTAATTGTTATACACCAGATCTTACATTCCTTGAAAGAGAATTTTTTGTTCACACATCTGTGGAAGCTTTACAAAATCAATCAAAGAAGACCTAAAGATCCTAAAATAAGGTGTTTATTGAGTTCATTCTGTGAACATGAGCTAATAAGGTCAGAAATAATTATTAATAAGAGAAAGGAGCTAAAAATTAGAATCCCTTGGGAATTAAGAAGTACATTCCCAGACAGATAACTCTTGGATCAAAGAGAAAATCAAAAAGACAGTTACAACCATGGGGAAAATAATAAAGAAGTACATTCTTCCTAGCTAAACCAATGGGACAAGCAGCCCCCAGAAGAGGAGGAAAAAAAAACTGACATGAAATATCATCATTATTTACAAAGAAAGTAAAAGAATAGAGAGAGTTTGTGCTCATCCTAAGAATATAGAAAATAATGGGGCGCCTGGGTGGCTCAGTCGGTTAAGCGTCCAACTTTGGCTCAGGTCATGATCTCATAGTTCTCGTGGGTTCGAGCCCCGTGTCGGGCTCTGTGCTGACAGCTCAGAGCCTGGAGCCTGCTTCGGATTCTGTGTCTCCTCCCCTCTCTGCCCCTCCCCCACTTGTGCGCGCGCGCACGCGCGCGCTCTCTTTCTCTCTCTCTCTCTCACACAAATAAATAAATGTAAAAAAAATTTTTTTAAGAGAATATAGAAAATAATTTAAACAAAAACAGTAAGAAATGGAAATTCAAAGCAAAAGCTAAAATTAATGAAAAATAAAAAAGGTCTCAGAAATTTTAAAATTAAATTTATTGTAAGTCAACTTACATGAATGCTTCATGAGCATGTTTGAAGGAGAAAAAGAGAAGGCAGAGGTACACCAAATTAGGAGAGGCAAATAGGAAATAGCCATCACTATAGAAGTGATTGAGGTAGTCATAAAAATACATGTCTGTGAAATTTTCTGACAAGGCATTTGAAAATTTAGAGGAAATGGACGATTTCCCAGTAAAATATGTATTGCCAGAATTTACCCAAGAAGAAAGGAAGAGGAAACTTAAACACAGCACTTACCATAAGAGAGTTTAGAAAAAGACACTTGAAGATCTACCATTGAAAAAGGCACTGAGAACAGATGGATTCCCAGCTGAGGTTTATGTAACATGAATTTTATATAACCTTAAAGAAAGAGGGCTTTTCAAAGTTAAATTATTCCGGGCCTTAGAAAAAGGATGAAAGTCCTCCCTGATTCACTTTATAAAGGCAATACAGCTCTTTTAAAAAGCTGGTAAAGATAGAACAATAAAGGAAACCTGTAGATAGATCCGATTTATGAATAAAGGTGAAGCAATCATTATAATATTGGAATCTATATCGCAGCCTTACTTTCCTTATTTATGGAGCAAATTTTTTGTTGAGCACCCAACATGTTTCATGTCACCAAACAAGATAAATAGATAACACACACCTAATATGTTAGATGGTGATACAATACACGGAATGGTGAAGCATTACGGAGTGAGGACAAGAGGGACTTATTGGGAAGGACTGCCATTCAGGGTCACCTCTTCAGATTTGTCAGAGAAAGCAACTCACGGGTTATCAGTAAAGACTAGAAGCAGGTGAGAGAGCATCAGCTATGGCAGGGGAGGGCGGCTAAGATAGCTGGGAACGCCGTTCCACGCAGAGGGAAAAGCCATGCAAAATCCTGAGGAGATACCAGAAGATGGTGTACCTGGATAAAAATAAACCAAGAAGAGAAAGCAAACAATGTGATCAGAGAGATACTGGGACCCAGACCTTGGAGGGCATGACAGGCAATAGTGAGTATGCCTTTTAAGCCACTGGAGGAATTCCAACATTGAGCTGGCATTGTGTGACCTCCCTTCTAGCAATGTCCCTCTGGCCGCTGCATTGAGATTGGATTGAAGGGGAACAGAGATGAAGTCAGGAAACCAATTAGGAAGCTTTTGCAATAATCCAGGCAAGAGTTCCTAACATTAAGGAGGATTAAAAATGATGTGACCTTTCATATATTTGTGAGTAGAATCAAAAAATTATCTGGATAGGGGCGCCTGGGTGGCTCAGTCGGTTAAACGTCCGACTTCAGCTCAGGTATGATCCCATGGTCCGTGAGTTCGAGCCCCACGTCGGGCTCTGTGCTGTCAGTTCAGAGCCTGGAGCCTGCTTTGGATTCTGTGTCTCCCTCTTTCTCTGCCCCTTCCCCATTCACGTTCTGTCTCTATCAAAAAATGAATCAACGTTAAAAAAAAAAATTTTTTTTTAAAAAGAATTATTTCATTCTTTAACAAAAAAATTATCTGGATGGATTGATTTTGTGATGTGAGGGGAAAAACAAAAGGATAAGAATGCTCTGAAGACAGTGCCGGAGAAGCCTGCACGAAAAAATAACCATAAAGTGATCTTAAAAGACTATGCAGTCAAGTCTAGGTGGGGGTGGGAAAAGGTTGGAAGCCAAAGTTTGAAGAGCTCAACTTAAGATGTCTACTCAACAGCCAAATGGTATACCAACTAGAGGACTGGGTACATGAGACTGGACTTGGTGGGGACACTTCCTGGTTGGTAATAAAGGTCCGGGAGTCTTAAGCTCTGGTCACTTCGGGCTGTGACATTGGATGAGATGTCCAAGACAATTCCAGGAAGTCCAAGGAGACATTCCAAAACTGAGAGCTGTTTCAGTGGAATGCTGGAGACACCTAAGGAGCTTGGTGTAGACAAGGACAAGGAGAACAAAATACAGACAAGTCAGGGAGTTTTACCATGAGAAAGAGAGTAAACGAGGCAGTAATGGGACAGGAAAACAGGATAAAGAGAAATTCTTATTTTTTTTTTTTTTTAATGACTGGAGAAATAAGAGCGCATTTGTATATTCACGGGAAGTAATTCATCAGAAGAAAGAGGGAGTCTTCGTGGAGCCCTGTCCCTGTGTGGTTGGAGGAGAGGCAGCTTGGCGAGGACAGAGGAGACGTCAGTTGTCAGGGGGTGTGTGTGTGTGTGCACGCGTGTGTGTTGGGAACTCATTGGGGAGGAGAGCAGAGGAGCTAGGGACATAGACCGTGACTGGTGGGCAGCTTCGAGAGGGCACCTCAGCTGTGTTTATCTTCCTTCAGCACCTTCCGCCGGGTGGGCGTGGGCACAGAGCAGGCAGAAAGGTGAAGCGTTGGTTGGTCTTGCAGAAACCATTACATAAACACAAAGAAAATCAATACAAAGTGTTAAAAAGATGTTTAGTGACACTCCCCTTTAAAACCTTAAGCTAAAAAAGGAGTTGATATGAACCATTTAAGGAAAACAATAACCGTTTCTACAAAATACCTGGAATTATTATTCTAAATGGTAAAATGCAAAAATCTGTTTTCATTAGAGTAGATACTAGACACGTATCCCTACCATTGCCATTATAACTGAAGATCCTCTTCAAGGATCTAGTCATTGTAATTAGATAAAGAGCTTAAGAAGTGGTTCTAAGTTTTCAAAAGGTAAAAATATTTCCTTTTTTATGACATGATTTTATACCTAAAAAAACCAAAAGACTCTTTGTAAACTATTGGAATTATAACAGAAGAATCTGATAAAGTGAATCTGAATACAAAATAAATATATCAAGGCCTTTGGTTTTTTTTTCTAGTGTAATAATGAGAATGTAAGGGAAAATGAGAAAAAATTCTCATAATAATGAGAAAAGCATGAGATATTAGGTATAAATTAAAAAAAAGGAAACAAATCATGCTAAGAGAAATAGAATATCTCATTGAGTAATATGATGTATTATATAAAGAAATGGAAAGACATACAATATTCTGAAATGAGAAGTTTTTGATATATAAAATGTTAAATTTTTCAAATGTAATATATAATGTTAACTATTATATCAAATTCTGCTTGAATCATAGGGCCAAAAAATTTATATGAGAAAATAAATGTTAAAAAATAGCCAAGAAGAATTGTGAATATGAAAAGTAGGGAAGGATTGATTTGACTTACTAGTATCAGAAAAAAAAAAACTCTAAAGCCATTAAAGTAAAATTAGCATGTCATTAGCATAAAGATATTTGAATAGATAAATGAAAACTATGACAGGCTAATATATAACAATAGTATTTCTGTTTAGTGTGGAAAGGATAGACTTTTTACTAAATGGAGCTGGTAAAAATAGCTACATATCAGGAGAAAGATGAAATGTGAACACTATTCTGCTTCATATAAAAATAAACTTTGGGGCGCCTGGGTGGCTCAGTCAGTTAAGCACCCGCTTCTGCTCGGGTCATGATCTTGCGGTCTATGAGTTCGAGCCCCTGGTTCAGGCTCTGTGCTGTCAACTCAGAGTCTGGAGCCTGCTTCGGATTCTGTGTCTTCCTCTCCCCCTGCCCCTCCCCTGCTCACGCTCTCTGTCTCTCTCTGTCTCTCTGTCTCTCTCTCTCAAAAATAAGTAAACATTAAAAAAATTTAAAGGGGCACCTGGGTGGTTCAGTCGGTTAAGCATTCGACATCAGCTCAGGTCATGATCTTGTGGTCTGTGGGTTCGAGCCCCACAATGGGCTCTGTGCTGACAACTCAGAGCCTGGAGCCTGCTTCAGATTCTGTGTCTCCCTCTCTCTCTCTGCCCTCCCTGGCTCCTACTCTCAAACGTAAGTAAACATTAAGACAAAAAAAATTTTTTTAATTTAAATAAATACATTAATTAAATAAATTTCAAGTGGTGAGATATTTGAATGAGAACAACAAGAGAGCTTTGGAAGGCATCCAAGGAGGCCTTGGATGCTTAGCAGTTTATTGGGCTAATTAAGGGCTGAGCTCCCTCCTCTGACCACGGGGACCTGTTGTACCCGTTCCCAGTGCACACGTAGTGATGCAGGTGTCCCTGTGCAGTCTACCCAAACCCAGCCCCACAGGATGGCACAGGGGGCGGGGCCACCTCCTTCATCCGTAAGTTGCAGACTACAGAAGAAAACTACATTTCCTTTTCTCTGCTGTCTCATTAGAACTGTGTGTACTTGGCACGACTCTAGGTAATCAGGTATAATCTAGGGATTGGAGATATTTAAGGAGTATCTCCTTAAACAAAGATTGGAATCTAAGAAGCTATAAAGAAAATATGTACATCTTTTATGTCATAAAAATGACATATTTGTATGATAAAATGTATCAGGAACAAAGTATATAGAAAACCTATTCTTTGGGGGGCAACTGCAAATAATATAATAATCATGCAAAGATCTGACAAGTTCATCTGAAGGAGAAAAACAACCCAATAAGAAAAGGAGGCATCCACATGAAGAGGCAGTTCACAGAAGTGCAAATCTAAATGGCCAGCAAATTTATGACAATATGTTCAAACTTACTAACAGACACATGCAGATTACAGGGACAATGAACTCTCATTCTGTACTTATTAGATGGGGCAAAAGTAATCACTGTTGCTGGCAGAGATATAGAAAGTGTATGCTCGGATTTGTTGGCAATTGAAATGTAAATTGTTATCGCTCTTTGGAAAACCATCACAGTGCATGATAAGTTCACATTTATAGATTTATGTAAAAGTGTGTGTGTGAAGGGAATTTTAAAAGAGAGAAGAAAAGGGCATCTATAGCTTGATGAGTCATCAGAAGCATAAGGGTCATGCTCATACAAGAGTCTAGACCTGGCGTAGAAATGCCAATTCTAAACTGACCCAGATGGCCACATTCGGTAGGACACCTTTAGGAACTAGGCAGCACGGGAGAAACAGCAGATGTTTTCGAGTGAGAAGTCCAAGTTAAAATACTGTTTATCACGAATTCCACTTCTGACTAGGATATAGAAAACTGGAAGAAAGTTACTCCTCCCTTAAGAAGAAGAAAAGTAAAGCAGTCTCTAAGATCGTAACTTTCCTTGATCCCATCAGAGCTGAGCTTGTAGGACAACCAAATAGCCTGAAATCTAAAGAAAGAGGAGTCAGCCATTCCAGGGGAGAGGGGCCCAGAAGAGTGGCTGAGTGGGGGAGAAAGGGGCTGAGTGTTAAAGAAGCTAACATTCCAACAGCGTGTTGAAGTGTGAATGTGGGCCGGCTTGAGACAGATACAAGGTGAGCTCACACACACTCGTAGGTGCTTCTGCACGGCCCTCCGCTGGGTGCTTGTGGGAAGGATGGTCGACGGGGCAGGAAGGACTTGTTGGTGGAGGGGAGTCGTGTAGCCTGAGGCTTCTGGGGGAGGACTAGAAAGCCTAGTCACCCCAGGCACAGGGGCAGGTGTACTGAGGTTGGAGGAAAGATTTAAAGAAGAAAGACAAAAAGAAACCAACAAGAAAATCCTCTAACCCTGAAGAAGGAGCAGAAAAAGGCGGATCCCTTCACCAAAGTTCTCCTACCGTGTCAAGAGGGACAAGAAAGTCTCTCTTGGATACTAACCACCGAAGACGGGAAACAGCCCGTGGCCGCCACCAGGTGAGGCAGGACCACTGAAGAATTCCCACCTTCAAGACCCAGGCACACTTAGGGCCCTCCTAGAACTCAGCGAGCACCACAGAGAACTCCCTTTCCTGCACCGTCCTCATTAGCTGGCCAGCAAACATTAGGAGAGGAGCGGAGGCCTGTCACAGGACAAGAGAAACAGTGCAGAGAGGCCCACAGTCAGGCTCAGGCACGTAAGGCGAGCCGGAAACTGTGGGCGCAGCAGGAGCATGGGCTTCCCGTCCCTCACCTCACCCTCAGCTCAAGGGAGTCCTGGAGGAATCTGAAGCTGGTGGTGAGGAAGGGAACCAGCACAGCAGAACCCTAACGCGGCTGGGCTCCTGAGCGGGCCGCCCTAGCCTTCTGCCCCGACAGTCTAGCAGGAGAAGGGGGCCGTAGTCCAGGTGTAAAGAGTATCTACCTCAGTCTTACTCTTCTTCACGTAGCATTCAATCCAAAGGAATGAGCAAGAAAAAGCAAGGGATTGGGGGGGGGGAACACATGCAGTGGCATTTTAAAGAGACAAAAAGATCAACAGAACCAGACTCAGAGATGGCCCAGATGTTGTGACTATCAGACAGACATTTAAATTTTTTTTTAATGTTTACTTATTTTTGAGAGAGAGAGAGGGAGGGAGATAGCATGAGCTGGGAAAGGCAGAAAGAGAGGGAGAGAGAATCCCAAGCAGGCTCCGTGCTGTCAGCACAGAGTCCGATGCAGGGCTCAAACTCAGGAATCATGAGATTGTAACCTGAGCCAAAATCAAGAGTCAAACGCTTAACTGACTGGGTCACCCAGGCACACCTAAAATAGATATCTTTTTAAGACAATGTAAAGAACCTGAACCAAATGCTCAGAACAAAATAGACACCTCATGATGGGCGTTCTTGTCGCTCTGGTTATAGCGGAAGTTATTTTTATTATGCACTCACGTTCTCAAACAACTGGGGGTGACTAAACATCACCAGTTGTGTGCGGGTTACAAGATCTCTTTCCCTGGAGAGCAGGATGAAAGTCCCTCTGTCTGCAGTGGTTCAGGGGACCCTCCCACCTGCAGAGAGACAGCAAGTTATCTCTGAGGGGCTCTTGGCCCTTTGGTTCTTGGATTCGTCCCACTAAGCATATGTGACCTCCTAACAGCCTCGTCTTTATTCACCCCCTGCAAGACAGCTTAAAGAGAAGATACAAACATCCGAATATATTGTGCATAAGTAAATCTTGCTAATATTTACAGCAAAATTTAGGAAAGTGAAAACCAGTCCACTTGATTCTAGGAATGGTACTGTCCTAATAAGCTTCCGTGAGGACAGAATAAATAAGACATTTTAACAACCTCAGCAATTAAAAAAAGAATTAGCCAGCTAGACCTGCTGTCTAAGATATATAGAGAGTTCTGATCTGATTCTCTCTCATTCTTCGTCTTTGCTGTACATTAAGTATCTAATATTGTGTTGGAAAATGACTCGGGACAGATGTTAATGGCTGGACATGTCTGAACCGGCCATGTAAATAGGAGTGTAATAATTAATTCCCACCGCAGAGTAGCAGATTAATCACTTGTGCAAACTTAAACTTGCACGTCGTTTGTCAGTGTTTATGTCAGGAAAGCTCTTGAGTAGCTTTAACCTACAGAGCCGCATTACAATTATTTAATGGTATTTCAAATGATATTAATCAAGTATGATTAATAGAGAAGAGATTTTTGGCTCATATAGCACTTCTCGTAGTTAAGAGAGCTCCAAGGGCTCAGCAAATTCATGACGAAGGTGTGCAGTGACTGGTAAATATTATAAGGTCACAGGCCCATGGCAGCCCCCGGCCAGCCTTGCTCACGGAACCTGCCTCACCACTGCAATACCGCCTTTCACCGTCCACGTTTCGGCCATGGAAGGAGTAAAGGGGAGTCTTACAAAACCTCATTCAGAAAGGGAGCTACCAGGGCACCTGGCTGGCTCAGACAGGGGAGCATGTGACTCTCGATCTCGGGGTTGTGAGTTCACGCCCCATATTGGACGTAGAGCTTACTAAATAAAGAAGAAGAAGAAAAAGAAGGCACGACAAGGAAGACGTGTTCAGACTGGTTCATCTCATCAGCACTGGAGCCCTCCTCACTCCATCCCGCCAGAGCGTTGGAAAACGTGTGGGGTAGTCTTCTTTATGGATGGAGCTCACCGGGGTCTGTTCTCTCTCCTTCCTAACAGCCAGCTCAACTGGTTGCTTATGGCATTTCCCCTTCTCTGTTTAGAAAAGAATCCTAGGATTTTCATTACCATTGGACATAAGCAACCAATTTTAGTGAATTTTATTGTAGTGCAGCTTCCATAGTGAAAAGTGCACAAGTCATGAAAACGGGTACAACTGAAGTGCCCAAAGTGAAGGATTTTTCACAAAAGCCAACGTATTTGTGTCGCCACCACCCAGGTTGGGAAATGAAACTCTGCCATCACTGCAGAGCCTCCCCACGCCCCGCAAGTCACCACTCAGCGAAGGCACCTGCTATCTTGATGTTAACACTTAGGGTCACCTTCCTGCATTTTAAAATTGTTAGGGAGCTATACTGTGTATTTTTTAAGTCTCCCACATTTTTTTCTATTCTCTCTGCTCTTTAGAAACTCCTTGCTTGCTTTGTCCTTGGACTTGTCATGAAGACTGTCACTGTAAAGATTCTTGGATATACCTTTTGGCGAGTGATTGTACTCTGTTTGGTGGAGATGTCCCCAGGAGCTGAACTGCTGTGACAGTACATGTGTGTGTTCCGGTCGACCATTCGACCGTTCAGTGCATTGCACACGTGGCCATTTCCAAGCCTCTCTCGCCTTCCCCACGGCCTGCCCATGCCAACCAACCTGTTGCTAGCGCTCCCAGCTGCGGGCTGTGTGGTGGGATCTCATTTGGTTTCCCGTTGCATTTTCCCGTGACTAATGAGGTGGGCACTTTTTCACATGTTTATTGGCTGTTTGTGCAGTCTCTTTTGTGAAGTGGCTGTTCAGCTCTCTAGGGCATCTTTCTATGGGATTATTGATCTCTTTCATTGATTTGTAGACCTTCTTTATACATTCTGGACATAAGTCCAGACATAAGGACATAAGTCCCTTCTCCCAGCCTCTGTCTTGCTCTTTCACTGTGTTAATGGTATCTTTTGATGGAAGTTCTTATTTATAATAAAGGCAAGTTTTATAAACTTTTCCTTTTATACTGAGTGCTTTTGATCTGCTTTTCAAGAACGCTTTACTCACTTCAAGGTCATGAAGATATCCCTGTATTTTGTTTTTTTTTTGAGAGAGAGATTTTATTGTTTTCCTTTCACGTTTATATCTGTAACCCACTTGGAATTAATTTTTATAAATGATATGAAATAGAGTCAGAATGGGTTTCATTTCAGGGAAACGGTAGTGAATAAGTCACAGTGCCTGGTTTCAAAGACCCTGTTTTCTAATGAGCAGAGTGGACAAATGAACAATGAATCACGACGTAGCAGGTATTTCTTAGTGACGCAGTAATGAGAAGGGGAGAAGGGGAAATGGTTATTTTGAAGAGTATGCTTTGAGTCTACAGGGGCAGGCCTGAGGAAACTACCATGACTGGTCCATCTGGTGATGAGGGGCAAGGCCGCCTGGCACAGGTAATTTGGTCATCTTTAGTGAAACAAGAGCTATGTTGCTCTAACAGTTAGCCAGGCTATCCTGTCTTCCTGTGAGGGGGGTAAACATGGGGAAGGGGGCATCCTGAAAGAGCAGAATGAGGGTGTTTGAGCAGACACGGTTCCTGAGCAAGATGGCAGCCACAGATGGAAGGAGGGTGGCCACCCAGAAACTGCCTGCAGCGAGAATGGCATAGGGAATTCCGGGCAGGGATGTTCAATATTCCCTCTTCAGGGCTCCTCGCACGGGCCAGACATAGCCTCCTCAGTGAGTCTTAAGCCATTAAGTTAGGGTGTTACATCCAAAAGCCTCAGTGGTGTGTTTGTCGAAGCGCTCTTCAACCGTCATGAACTCTCTCCTCCACGTGGCTGTTACTCGTTGGTTTCAGTCACTCAGTTTCCTAGGAAGAGGATTCACACAATGTCCGGCAATCCGTGCCTGTCTAATCCTTGTGTGTGATGTGGAGGGGAGACCACACGAGCCAGCAATGACTGAGACCTCCACTGTGCACCCGAAACCGCCTGGCCGTCGTGATAACAGTGTGATAATAACATGCTGTGCTTCCTCCATCATGCCCCCTACCCACGCCCTGGGCTTCCCTTCTACACCTTCCCCCCACCTCTTCCCCGCACCCCCCCAGGCCCTCCTCTGTTCTCAACTGATGGTTGTGCTCTCTGCTCGACTGAGGCAATGGAAGGAATCTCAAGACAAGCACCACAGCCCCCTAACTGCCCACCCAGCCCAGCCTTAGCTACACAGTCTAGCTCCCATCCAGTTCGGACCAGCCGTCAGCGCCCCGCGCACCCAGCCAGCCAGCCCACTTGTTCACTGGATCTCATCCTCTCTTGTCTAGGCAGGGATATGGCTCCAGGAATTCGTTCTCTCTCCCCCATCATCGTGTCTTCTGTCCTTACTGGAGCATCCCCACCGGCAGGCAGACCTGCCGTCTCTTACACCATCCTGAAAAGTGCAGGTCCTCCCGGGCACCTCTCCTGCCCTGGCCAGGCTCTCCCCTGCAGTCCGAATCCCGAGCGGTGCCTTTGGGCCTGACTCCTCCCGAGGCTCTCCACGGAGCTGACTCCAGCCAGGCCTTCCTCTCCGCACACCGCACAACCTGCCCAACTGGCCTTCTTCACCTGCTCCCTGTGGAAGGCAGCGGGCAGTTCTCAGTCCTCACTGAAAGAGTTGCTCACTCCTTCCCGCCTAAACACTTGTGCTGCTTGACTTTGGAGCACCACCCTGGGCCCACATAGCTTTCTGGAACCCAGTGAGCTCATCTCCTGTGTCTTTGCTTCTTCCCCATTTTCTTCTGGGTCTCTTCAGTGCTGGTGGCTCAAAAGTAGGCCTTCTTCCTCTGCTCTCTCAGCCCACGCTCACCCCCTTCAAGACTTGGCCCAGTGTCATGCTTTAAAGAATATCCACGTACCAGTGACTCGGATTTTACCTCCAGCACAGACCTTTCTGGAGCCGGCCTCACGTCTCCAACTATCTGGTTGACTTTCCTGCCAGGATTATCAGTAGACACCCACCTTAGCGGATCCCAGACACAACTGCTGATCTGTCCCTTCTGCCTGCTTCTTCCGCGGCTCTCACACATGTGCTTGACTGGCCCAAACTCCCTCTACTCTTCCCGAAGCAGGGTTGAAGACCTTGGCATTGGTCTCACCTTTTGCCTCTCTTTCCCATGACCCAAACTGTTGGACCTTGTCCTTCAAGATGTCTTGTCCTTCAAGATGTATTCAGACTCGGACCACTCCTCATGTTCTGAATGTCTTTGCTTTCATCCAAGATCCTATTACCTTCCCTGTGGGTCATGTGATGTGGTCTCCCAGCGTCCACCCTTGAGCCCCGTCACTCTGTCTCAATATGGTAGCCAAGATGGCCCCTGAAATGAAGTCAGGTTGTGGGATCCCCAGCCTTCTGCAGTCCGTGCTTCATTCTAAATAAAATCTCTGTCTCTTACAGTGGCCTACAATGTGCCGGATGGCTGGACTCTCTTCACTGCTCTGGCTTCCCTTCAAACACCCCGCTCCCACCCCACACTGTTCCCCGAGTCTCACCGCACTGTTCTCAGACGTGCTCCTGTACCAGGGCCAACACCTGTTTCTTCTGCCCCAAACACCCCTTCCCCAGATACAAGGCTCACCCTTCCACCTCTGTTAAGATTTTGCAAAAACTGTCTCTTCAACCATGAGGCCTGCCACGAACAGTTTATTTAGAACTGTGACCCAATTCCTGGCAACCTGAGCATTCCAGACACTCCTTATCCTGCTGTGTTCCTTCTGAGTTCTTGTCACCTTCTAGCACGTCCTAAAATTTACTTATGAGTTATGTTTATAGCTCATTGTAGAGACTATAAGCTTCTTGAGGGCAGACATTGTTGTCTCTTTTTTTACTAATTTTTTTCCACAAGTTTCTGGCGTAAAGACCAAACCAGTAGGTGTTCAGTAATATTTTTGTTGAATGAACGTGTATCCCCAGGCAGATAACACAGAGTACACAGAAGAGGTTCACACTGTACCATAATAGAGACTATTCTGCAGTCCGCATGATTTAAGAAGTATCAACAGTTTTAGTAAAGGGCACAATTAATGCCAGAATCCATACACATTTTACTATATTAAAAAAATTTTTTTTTCAACATTTTATTTATTTTTGGGACAGAGAGAGACAGACCATGAACGGGGGAGGGGCAGAGAGAGAGGGAGACACAGAATCGGAAACAGGCTCCAGGCTCCGAGCCATCAGCCCAGAGCCTGACGCGGGGCTCGAACTCACGGACTGCGAGATCGTGACCTGGCTGAAGTCGGAGGCTTAACCGACTGCGCCACCCAGGCGCCCCAACATTTTACTATATTAAACTGCATGTACGTACCTACATGAACATACACTCACGTAAACATGGAAAATTTTCATTCCTCTTAACAAATTCCCATCTTTAAAAGTATCTCTAAGGCTCAGATGTAGTGACAGAAAACTTTGATCCTAGAGGATGGCTAAGTAAACATTTTTGCTTTGAGAGTCTGTATGACTCTTAAAAGAACCCTATCTTAAATGGGATATGTTCTGCTTGAAGATGCTACATATGTCACTTGACGAAGTGAGGATCATTGTATATTCCATCAAATGCATTTGGACTCAGAATCAATCGCATATGATAATTTGAAACATTTCGAGATGGTGTCCACAGGCCAAATTGAAAACATTTTATTTATTGAATAGCTTCATGAGAAAATGTCTCTGCAGTCATGATGTAGTTGGTGACTTCTTCAGCCATGGGGTATTTCTTCTCATCTTCTGGTACGTTAGCCCTTGTTTTTTCACGATATTATCTTTTCGAGGGTTAAAAAATTTTTTGTATGTTTCTCCGTGTGGTTAATTATTAAACTTCTGGATAAAGGGATACAGACCACTCATCTTTGGAACCTTCCATTCCTAGGGACGGTGATAGGTGCTCAATAAATGAATAGGCCCCTATTAATTAGTTAAAAACATTGAACTCACTTCTGTCCATCTGGCATCCAAATTTAGCACATGGTGGAAATAATATTTTAGCTGCGGCTGGTCCACCGACAAACTGTGATCACTTATGGTTGATTTCCAAAGTCGTTCTCTGGAAAGTCTCCTTGAAAGTGGACCTAAAAGAGTTGATACAGTCACATGCCATATGCCATTGACAATCTGCTCATGCACAAGCCAAGCTGATGTACCAAAGCTCAGGCCAAATAAGCAAAGTCCAAATTGTGGATATACCTAAACTTGGCAGAATCCTTCACTAGAGTAGAAAAGGAAAGCACAGCCAATTATTTTATTAAGGCTCAAATGAAAAAAATCCTGGAATCTTAAAAGCAGTGAGGTAAAGGACAATTTTTTCCCTTCACCTTTGAACTTAAAATGGGCTACTGTGTTGAAGAAAGTACTAGGTTATTAGTGTTATCATAAAATGGAAGCGAAAATCATTTATCATGGCGGGTCAGTGTGTATGTGTCTGTGTATGCAGCCATGCGTTGCTCTGTGTGCCTGTGTGTGTGTGTGTGTGTGTGTGTGTCTGTGTGTGTTTTTACTTGAGGGCAGACCATTTCGTTTTGTCAAATTGCAGACTTCTTCATTTTTCCCTTCACACTGTCTGCAAATTTTAACTGAGATCTAATTTTATTGTTGAAAGTGAAACTGTTCTACTAATATCTGATGCTTGGTGTTAGCCGTTCTCATTCTTGGAAGAATTTTAAATTCCACTAAGAGTACAAATTTAAACTGATTTTTTTTTTTTTTTTTTTTTTGAGGAACTCAAATAGGCAGAACTGAGATCTGAAATCCGCTGGTTTGTACAGATTAGACCCTAAAACAGGAAGTGAGGGTTTGGGTTGCTTTAATGGAGGGGAAATGACTCATCTCATGTAATAGACACCCTAAATTTAGTTTTCCTTTTAGTGTAAAACCTAACAGTGATAGAGTTACATGAAACTTTATTATACTCAACTGCAATTTTCTCGTTCCTTTATCCTGCCATTCAATTGTCACATCTTTCATTAAGTATTGTTAAGACATGTTTAGTGTATAAAATAAAGTCTTGCAAAACCTGAGTTGGATTCATAGAGCATGCTGATGTAGGAAAGGTTTCATGCTCAACGAAGTAAGAACAAAGTGTCTCAAGTCCATTGACTTTGGAAAGAAAACATAAAGAACTTTGGGATAATGTTACAAAGGAACGTACATCCTTTGACACTATTGGAAAGATAGATAGATAGATAGATAGATAGATAGATAGATAGATAGATATGTATACAACAGAAGGTGTGTCAGAAATAGAATTATTTTTATACTGTGCATCTCTTTACTTACTGTTATGTGCTAGAAAATCACAGAACACACTTAATACTGCATCAAAATAAATCTCAGTATAAAATCTGTAAGTAAGTATCCTTGCTGGAAACTGAAGAAGGGAAAAATGAAAGATTTCATGTTTGCATATGTAGAAAGAGAGCATTTTAAAATTCCTTATTGGTCTGCACTAAACGTCCATTAATTATTCGTGACATTTACCTGGCATACACCTGAGAAATGAAGATTAAGAAGATAGCAGACCGTGTACATCAGGCAGTTTTGTTGCTCTGTGAAATAATTGAATGTTTTTTTAATTTTTTTTATTTTTGAGAGAGAGAGCGAGCGAGCGAGGAGAAGGGCGGGGGGAGAGGGAGACACAGAATCCGAAGCGGGCTTCAGGCTCTGAGCTGTCAGCACAGAGCCCAACGCAGGACTTGAACTCACAAACCATGAGATCATGACCTGGGCCAAAGTCGGATGCTTAACCGACTGAGCCACCCAGGTGCTCTGAGATAGTTGAATTAACTCAAAGATAACCATGTTCCCTGATTCATAACGGTTCAACTTACAATTTTTTGACTTTATGATGGTGCAAAAGCGGTATACATTCAGCTGAAATCATACTTGGTGTTTTGAATGTGAATGTGGGTCTTATCCCAGGCTAGTGACGTGCGGTCGG
Organism: Herpailurus yagouaroundi; assembly: GCF_014898765.1. Lineage (NCBI taxonomy): Eukaryota > Metazoa > Chordata > Mammalia > Carnivora > Felidae > Herpailurus > Herpailurus yagouaroundi. The sequence continues at coordinate 30,609,772 of NW_024412434.1, forward strand.
ACGCCCTCTGGGATGCTGGGCGGTGAGCTGCCACCCCCAGACAACCAACGTTCACAAGGGCAGACAGATCCACCGACAACCATTGTGCCCATCACTTTCAGGTCAGTCCTCAGTACATGACACAAGATAGTCAACACCTTGTTATCAGGCAGGCTTTGTGCAAGATGATTTTGCCCACCTGGAGGCTGATGGGAACGTTCTGAACACATTTAAAGCTGGCCAGGCTAAGAAAGCAGTGGTGTTGGGTAGGTTGGGTGTGTAAAATGCATTTTTGACTTGCGATATTTTCAGCTTCCGATGGGTTTATCAGGACTTAACCCCACTGTAAGTTGAGACACATCTGTATACCAGGCATTCTGTGGGACAGTGTTTGACACGTACATAGCTCTTAGGAACCTTTGTGATACTAGTCGCTTTACAAAATGCAATTGCCAGAAACTTACACCTTAGAGCAGAATGTAAGTTCAGTTTAAGGAGCAAAATTATTACTTGGAAAATTTTCAACGAGTGATAATTATTTGCCCTCTCCAGAGGTCTTAATTGGTTTAAGTAAAAGCACCATTGGGTATACTTTTGTACAAAGTCTGTAATTGATCGAAACTTCAAATCAGTTAATATAATCCCAGACCTGCCATGCCGGAAGGGGCTGTCGACAGGGTCTCCATGCCAGATGGGGAAAGGAAATCATTAAGGCCCTAACCTACCCAGATCCACTCAGGTAATTTTGCAGAAGAACTGAGACTGGAATTCACATCATTTCTCCCCCAGAATAACTCTTTTCTCTTTATCGTTCAAATTGCTTCGCAGAGCTCCTCTGGAACCACGTATCATGTGGGGGGACGGTGTCGTAAAATAACAAGACTTCCGAAAATTAAAGGAAGGAGATAATGCCCTCTGCCTTTAGGAAAAATCACCCTGCCCCATGGTGCTGGCGATGGTATTAATCACAGGCATGCTCTGCACCCACCTCGTCGGAGAAGGTCCCCTTCTTGTTTTTTTCTCACCGAGAGCGGCAGGAGATTCATTTCACATTAAAAACTATGGGTTTGTGAAATAAACTTTAAAAAGGCGGGGGAGTACCTGGGTGGCTCAGTCGGTTAAGTGCCCAACTCTTGATTTCAGCTCAGGTCATGATCACATGGTTCGTGGGATAGAGCCCCTCATTGGGCTCTGTGCTAACAGCACAGAGCCTGCTTGGGATTCTCTCTCTCTCTCTCTCTCTCTCTCTCTGTCTGCCCTCCCCCACCTCTCAAAATAAATACATAAACTTAAAAAATAAATAAAAACGATGCGTTCGCCAATGTTGGAGGATTTGGAGGTTGCTTTTGTAGGAATTTTAGTGAAATTCATAAAATTTTGGACTTCCAACTAGTAGACATGCCATTTCTCTGATTTTGAGAGAATCCTCGTGGAATCTGAACAGCAATGGACCACAGCAAAATATTTCAGAATTTTGGCATCATATTACTGCATTTAGGTGAAGTTTTTCGTTTGTGACGTAATGTCAGGACAACAGTTGGTGGCCATTTATCCAATAGTTTATTAGCATGCTACTGCTACATAACAAAGGACCACACACCTAGCTGCATAAAAACAAACACATTCATTCTCTCATGATGTCCATGGGTCGGGAGTCCACTCATAGTTTAGCTGGGTTCTCTGCTCAGGGTTCCACAATATCGCGATCCAGTTAGCCAGGCTGTTTTCACCTCGATGCTCAACTAGGCAAGAATCCATTTCTGGGACTATTCAGTGGATGGCGAATTTCATGTGTCAACCCGACTGGACTAAGGGATGCACAGAAGGCTGGTAGAACATTTCTGGGTGTGTTTGTAAGGCTGTTTATGGAAGAGATTAGCACTGGAATCCATAGACTGAGTCAAGGATGGCCCTCCCTCGTGTGGTCAGATCTCCTTCAACCCACTGAGAGCCTGAATGGAACAAAATGGCAGAGGAGGGGCCAGGTCGCACTCTCTTCCCTGGTGTGGGGACATCCATCTCCTCCTGCCCCCAGATGTCACAAGTCCTGGTTCTCAGGCCTTTGGACACTGGGACCGACATCAGTGCCACCTCACTGCCCCAGTTCCCGTTGGACCTCAGACTGCAATGACTTTATTGGTTTACCCTGGTTTCTTGGAGTTAGACTGAATTATACCCCTGGCTTTCCTGGTTTTCCAGCTTTTAGATGGAAAATTGTGGGTCTTCTTGTCCTCTAAAACCATGTGAGCCAATCCCCATAATAAACCTTCCCTAACATCTCGTATATCCTATTGGTTCTGTTTCTCTGGAGAAACTTCACTAATCCATTCAGGTTATTGGCAGAATTCTTTTTTTTTTTTTTTTTTTGGCTGTATGACTGGTGCAGAGGCACCTTCTAATTTGCTGTCTCTTAGAGGTTACCCCTCAAGTCCTAGAGATGATTGCCCATGACCTATGGCTCTCTCCATAGGAGAGGAGTTCAAAACATGGCAGCTCACTTCTCCAAGGCTAGTAGGAAAGTCTGTCTCCAGTCTAAGACAAGGTCTTACACAGCAGAGCAGTCATCATGGGGGCCACATCCAACCCTCTTTGCCACACAAGGTAACCTAATAGAGACGGTGACAGTCTATCATTTTGTTGTGCTTTATTGGTTAAAACCAAGCCACGGGTTCCACCTACACTCAAGGGGAGAGAATCACTCAGGGCATGATTCACTGGGGTCACTAACAGTTTGTTGCTTAATGCTAAGAGTACTGTATACATTACAAGGGGTTCTGAGCCCCCCACACCGCAGGTCTGCGATTGAATTTTGCCTTTAGGTCATTTAGCGTTGAAGTCAAAGGGCCAAATTAATGTTTGATGTGTTCCATTCAGATTCTATGACATTTACTTTCTAATTCATAATCAAACTATTTCCTTATTGGATTACTATGATTTTGTTATAGTCCACAAGTTTGACCATGCTCCACTTGTATTTTTTTTTCCTTTATGAAGAAAAATGTTCCAAAAATAACACAGGGAATTCACCAAAGTGGTGGTGGCACACTGGGTTCCTGATCTGTTTCTCCTTACTACACATGGAGAGAATTTTCCTTCTGTAGTGGTTGCCTTCAGAGAATGCTTCCCAGTCAGTGAAAACGATCTTGCCTTTGGTGACAACGGTTCCAGTGACATGTGGCTGCAAGATTCACCCTCTGAGCAAAACTTTGTGATCCAAGGCAACATATCCACGTTACGTTCTTCAACGTACTGGTGCTGCACCTTGGGTTAAGGGGGGCTACACGTCAGGGATGGGAGAGGTGTCAGGACCGAAAGTGTGGTGAAATGCTGAGTTAAAAAAAAAAGTTAACAAAAACAACAACAACAAAAGACAATGAAATTCCACTGCACACCTACTAAAAAGGCCAAAAACCCAGAACACTGACAACATCAAATGCTGGCCAGAATGTGGAGCGATAGGTACTCTCATTCGTTGCCGGTGGGGATGCAAAATGGACAGACACCTTGGAACAGTTTTGGCAGTTTCTTGCAAACAAAATGTACTCTTATCGTATGGCCCAGCAATCAACCCAAAGGAGTTGAGGACTTACATTGACACAAAATTTGCACTTGAATGTTTATAGCAACTTTATTCATAATTGCCAGACTTGGGAGCAACCAAGATGTCCTTCAGGAGGTGGATGGATAAATGAACTGTGGTCCATGCAGACAAGGGAACATTATCCAGTGCTGAAAAGAAATAAGCTATCGAGCCAGGAAGAGACACGGAGGAAGCTTAAATGCATATCACCAAGTGGAAGAAGCCAGTCTGAAAAGGCTCCATACTGTGTGATTCTGACTCTGTGACATTCTGGAAAAAGCAGGACTATGGAGACAATAAAAAAAAAAAAAAAAAAAAATCAGTGCTTCCCAGGGGAAAGAGGGGATGGGGAGGGATGGATGGGTGGAGCACAGAGGGTTTTTGGAGCAGTGAAAATACTCTGCCATACCATAATGGTGGATACACGTCACTCTACGTTTACCCAAGTCCAGAGTGCGCACCACCAAGAGGGACCCCAAATGTCAACTGTGGGCGTTGGGCGATATCCGTGTACCTTCCCCTCAATGTGGTTGTAAACCTCAAGCTGCTCTAAAAAGCTAACCAGATGTCTTTCTGTCGGGGCTTCTCAATGACTTCAAACTGCTGCTGTGCTTTATGAAAGTTTCAAAGACGTGGAGACAGCTCTCCATACTGATGACAGTTTTTCGAGCAACACAGTTATGTGACACACTTATTCATACTTCACGGGAGAAGCTTCTGTACAGCAGTTGCTCATGAAATGCTGGTCTAGAAAATTTAGAACTCCCTCAGGAAAATCCTTCAGAGAGCTGGTTTGAAAGGGCTCCACCCAAACGTTTGGCACTTTTGGTGATGCTGGCTTATACCGATTTGACACTATTTATCAAAAATTCGAAATTAGAAAGTAGTCATGAGTGTTAACTGGGCACCCAAGTCCGTTGGGCCTTAGGATTTGTTCACAAGTATTGAGGGGTCGGACTTCAGAGCGACTCAGTATTAACTGGATATTGTCAGTCCCTTTCCTGTTTTGTTGAGTCTGAACCAGGAAGCTGAAGTTCCTTCCTCTAAAATTAATGGCTTCTTATTTACATAATGGCCTCCTTTTGTTCACTTTACACAAGCAGCTAATTACGTTAGAATACCTCAAGTATGGGGTTCGCCTACCGGGTTAATAATACCCTGACAGGTGCCATGACTTTCCCTTCTGATGTAACCTTGCTAATGACCATGGTTTGTAGGGTGTGGGGTATTGATGTGGGTAGATTTGAGAAGGCTAGCTGTCACGACATATCATAACATACAATCTTAAAAGTTAATTCTTTGATTCGACTTGGGGCAGGATCATCTGCATTAGGAAAAATCCAGCTTGTCAACAAACTCCAAACAACAAGGGGCTTGGAATGAAGGTAGAAGTTTATCCCTCTCTCCCTTATTTGAATCCGGAAGCAGATGGTCCAGAGCTGTGATGGCAGGCCTGCTCCACCAAATCCCAGAACCTTGCAGTCTTCTGTCCCACAAAGTAGTGGTCTCTGACTTTTAGGCAGCAGGAGGGGAGCAGAAAACAGAGGGCAGAATGTCCGCTCCCTTTGTCTCTTGCTTTAATTAGGCCTCGCTTCATGGTGGGTGCATCAGTACTTCATCACTGCATAACCAAGTACCACAGTGTAACAGTTAAAGCAACACCCACTTAGCAGCTCATGGTGACACAAGTCTGGCATGGCAAGGCTGGGTCTTCTGCTCAGGGTCTCCCAAGGCTAAAACCAAGATGTCAGGCAGGCTGTTCTCGCTTGAGCTCAGAGCCCTGTGCTTGGCCCAGTCAGGTTGCTGGCACAACTCAGTGTTTTTGCAGTTATGGGACCAAGGTCTCCCTTTCTTTGCTGGCTGTCCCCTAGCGGCTGATCTCAGCAGCTAGAGGGCCCCCCACATTCCTGCCATGTGTCCCTCTCCGTCTTCAAAGCAGCCATGAAAGATTTCCCGGGCAGCCTTTCTCCTGCTTTAAATTTTTATCAGGAGGAGCCCAGTTTCTTTTAAAGGTTCACTTGATGAGGTCAGGTTCCCCCAGGACAATCTCCCTCTCATTAAACCAAAGATGCCATATAACTTAACCTAACCACAAAAGTGATACCCCGTCATTTCTACACCACCATTGTTTTACATAAATACCCCCCACACCCTGTTATGTGGATCTGGTATGCCAACCCCAGGCAGTTTTGGGGAACACCTTAGAATTTTGCCTACTACCAGTAGGCTTTATTCAGGGTGGTTTAACACCTGGGACCCAGATTTTTTGAAGACTCTTCAGCCTCTGTCAGAAAGATTATTCCTGGGCCTGGTTTCATTCATCATTAGTGCTTAAAAGGAAGGGCAGAGATCTCTGCTATAATCAGTGGAAATTTTCATTAAAGGAAAAGGAGGAGAAAGAGAAAAGAAGAAGAGGAAGAGGAAGAAAAAGAGGGAGGAGGTGGGGGAGGTGAACAAAGGGCCAAGACACATGGTCTTCCAGTAATCACAGAAGGTCTTTTCCAGCACCAGTGAGGTTTAGGCAACTGCTTGAGTAGATCACCCAATTCTGCAGGAATCCCCTTACATGGAAGGCTCTGTCCCTTGGTCAGTGCTCCATTCTCTTCTGCCATGTTGTCACCTAAAGCGGCATTCTTCTATTGCACGTGACGGCCCCTCAGCTAGGAGACGTAAGTATTCCACACACATTAGACAAATAAGTTGTATGATTCTTTCCGAGAGGACAGTCACATTTCTGTGCAAGACTGTACTTCCCAAAGATGGCCACACTGTCTTCTGGCCAATGCATCCTTGTATGCCGTGATCTCAGCTCCCGTCCTGATGAAGAGTGGAGACTATGTCTGTCCCTGAATCTGGACCTTAACAACAGGTGATACACTAGCTTCGAGGGCAGTGGAGGCCACACCACTCTGCCGAGATCTTTGGGGACCCTCACCTTTGGAGTGCTGGCCACCACATAAGATGTCCCTCTGTGCTGAGGCTGCCATGTTGTCAGGGAGCCCAAGCCTACCGGTGAGGGACCACGTGGAGAGGTTCTGAGGGGCACAGGGAGAGCAGAGCGATGCCCAGAGCTCCCTGTGGGCCAGCCCAGCTACCCCGTGCCCACAAACGCGTGGGAACACACACGCCAGACAAGCCCTTCCCAGAGTGCGGTAACCAGGAGGTGCTGACTGCAATGTCCCTCTGGTCGGAACCAAGTGACTTCTTTAGAAGTGATACGGATAACAAGCACGCGTACTGCAAGAATTTTCGAACCAAATGCAGGATGCATTTGCTGTTTTAGTCAGACACGCTGGGGATGTGAATGTGGCTTGCCGACTCCTAGTTCCCCAAGAAGACACAGAGAGCTGTCGTCTCCACATCAACTCCAACTGTGTGGTGAGGGTTATGGCCACAATGTCAGGTCAATGTATAAGTAAGTATTTATGTATCTGAAAAAGATTTAAGTGATCTTGAGGTGTGACATGAGTATAAATAATTGTGAAACACGGGGTAATGATCACATAAAACTTTCATAAGTAATAAAAAATAAGTAAAACTTCAGTAAACGTCGATTTACAGAATTTTTGAGACATACTTAGATACATTTTTGTTTCTTTTAGTTTATCATTTCTCCAGGAGTTTGGGGGTCATAAGTAATTCACGTTTACTTGCAGAGTCACGCCCTCAGTCTCTTTTCCCTTATGAATTTCTTTTAGGATATTTTTTAATGAGGTGGAATTTTTGCTATTAACACCTTCCAAGCAGCAATCAGAGAACACGGGGTTTTCCTGAGTACTGACCCTTTAACGTGCGTGTGAGCGCGAACAAGCCGGATCTCCTTTGTGTGGGGGTGGCTTTCTCAGGACAATCTGATGAGCTTGGGATTGCATTCCTGGCAATGTCCGCACAACAGATGGGTTTTCATCTAAAATGACATATTAAAAAGATGAAGGAGGGCGCCTGGGGGGCTCAGTGGGTAAAGCATCTGACTCTTGATTCCAGCTCAGGTCGTGATCTCACGGTTCATGAGTTTGAGCCCCGCACTGGGTTCTGTGCTGACGGTGGGGAGCCTGCTTGGGATTCTCTCTCTCCCTCTCTCTGCTCCTCCCGCACTGACACTCACTCTCTCAAAAATAAATAAGTGAACCAGAAAAAAAAAAAAAAATTGAAAGACGCTGTTCTGAAAGTCTAGTTTAACACACGTTTTTTGAACTGACCTTACACGTACGACTCATGACCAAATGTTGGCCCCTTTTTGGCCCTGTTTAAATACCACACGTGCTCACATCCTGCACTTTAAGCACAGAGGGGCCCTAAGACCCCAGCCCTCTCTCGGCCAGGACCTGGAAATTCCCTTACTAATGCAAATATCTACTTCCTTTCTGATCCACAGCCATTAAAGCTATGGGAAATGAAGCTTAACAGGAACATTAAGGGCCCAAAAAGAGGCGTGGGGGAGGGGTTGGGGAGGGGCAGGGGGATCTGAGGCTGGTCTGTCCCTGTAGCAGCCAGTGGAACCACACTGGGACGGCGCCCTGGAGGCTAAGGGAAGCCCTCTTCACCATCCCTCTGGTCCTCTGTCACTCCGCCAGAGCAGATCAGAGTTCTCACAGAATTTATTCCAGTCCTTGCAAATTTCCTTCTCAATGATTTTTATTCCTGTTCCAACACAGGGAGAAATCATTCTTTTGGAATCATTGAGTAAACTAGGAAAATAAAGATTGATTAAATAAAATTTCTGAAATTGAATGTGTTTAGCCTTATTCTATTATTTTCAATATACAAAAATGGGAAGACAGTAATGTCTTTCAGTAAAATCCTCTACAGAGTATTTTATATATATTATATATTTATATATAAATATTTATACATATTTATATATGTGTGTGTGTATAGATATGAATAACGTAATATATAAAATACATAAATTGTTGTAATCTTTTAATTATCAGTAAATATAAATGTTTTACTTTTTTATCATACATATACAATGCTTTTAAAGAAGTAGAAAGAAGATGTTTTCTCTTCTGGAGTTAAGCACTGTCTTTGTATTTCTGTGGCTTAAGTTATCTGCAAAAACTTATTTGGGTCACAAGGGTGAAGAGGATTGACAGCTGTTGAAGCCTCTCTCCAGGCACATTGCATATATTACCTCAATTACTTTTAACAATAAACAAAATTTAATATGAGATTCAAGGGGCGCCTGGGCGGCTCAGTTAAGGGTCCCACTTCGGCTCAGGTCATGATCTCACAGTTCGTGAGTTCGAGCCCCGCATCGGGCTCTGTGCTGATGGCTCAGAGCCTGGAGCCTGCTTCACATTCTGTGTCTTCCTCTCTCCCCGCCCCTCCCCTGCTCACACTGTGTCTCTCTCTGTCTCTGAAAGATGAATCAAGTATAAATAAATAAATAAATAAATAAATACAGACGAGATTCAAAGAGGTTAAGTCATCTGCCCAGTGTCACAGGAGTATGGTGTTGGTGGAGCTTAGAGGTGATTCCCTGGCCGGGCTCCTTCTGAGCCCCCCCCCCCACTAGCGTCCCCCACCTGCTCTGTGAATCAGAGCCGGCTCCCAGTGTTGGAATGTGCTCGTGTTCTAACTAGCACTTGCTGTCTGCACCCCTGCCCCCAACACTGTCACGTACAAACACACCCACACGCAGACGGAGTGCTCTGGGATTATACCATCTTGTGAACTACCAAATCTGTGACACTTTAAAGAGAATATTAACAGCAACAAAATCAGAAAAGTCTTAGGTTTCATAAATACCTAAAGACCGTGCCACATCTTGCCTTGATATTTGGAATTTGACTTTCTTTATTGTAGATGGAACTTATGGTAAATTAATTCTCTCTCTCTCTCTCTCTCTCTCTCTCTCTCCACTCCCTTTCTCCTTCCTTCCCTCAATTCCTTCCTTCTCCTTTAACAAAAGCAACATATACTTTCTCATGTCATCAGTAATCCCATACTGTTTATTTCAGGGGTTCCCCCTCAGAATAGTTCCTCGGAGCCTTTTTGATTTCCTGCCCTAATACACACGATTGCTTCCTAAGCCTGCTGCACAGTTGGGCCCTAAGATGTTTTTCTTTCATTTTTAGGTTAGACCCAGGATTTCTTGAATCCCGTTCACTCTTCACATCAGGTGTTTTGGCTGCTTGGTTTTGCAGTGAATTCTTTCCAGGTTGATGGGGGGGGGGGGCCCAGGGGGTAACCTGGAAGCCACCTGCTGATGGCATGCTGGCAAATCTGGGTTTGTGGTGTTTTCTGAACCCCATCTATTTTGGTAGGACCTGCCCTCCTTCAGTTTCCCCCCCCCCCCCCCCCACCAGTTCTTACCGTCTTGCACCTGACCTGGTTCATTCTTTAATGCCATCGCTGTGGATCTTCCCATTTACAATCCCAGGTGAATGACATTATTTCTTGCCGCCTGAACCGACCGGCATTATGATGATGGGGCTCTGGGTTCACGGTGATCTCCCCGCAGAACTGACATCGGGAGCTCCCCCTGTGCTAATAGAGTCCAGAAACCACTGCCGGCCTGTTTGCCCTTCCGTGTGATGCGAGTGTCACCCTCTGTCGCCGCAGCTTCTCCGACATGCCCGTCACCCCCGGGTGCTGACAGTTCAAGAAGGTGCATGGACGTGCCCGCCTCCCTTCATTGTCCCACCCGCCCGATTTAACCGACAGACCCGCGTTGTTCTTCTGTTCTAGCAAATTCTACTCTATTTCGTTAGCTCTTTTCCCTCCATTTCTAGGTTTCTCCCCTTTAAGAACCGGACTCAGACGGACTCGTGGATTGACCTTCCATTCTCATCTCACAAAGTCCCTATTTCTTTTCGTAGTCTCTTCGTCCAGAATCTGGGAGGAGATTTCTTTCTCTATTTCTTCAGCCCCTTGACGGGAATTCTGTGTTTCTATTTCTGAAATGCGTTCTATCAGGAATTCTGAAATTTTGAGTAGAAGTCGTTTCCAGACCAGCATGCAAGCAGCTTAGAAGTTGTCATTGTGCTACCCCCCCCCAACAAAAAAAAAGCTAAACAGTCAGAAAAATCAGCCACTGTTCCAAGAGTGGTCAAAGAACTGAGGTCCCAGGGCAATCAGTGACCTAGCAGATAAAGAAACGGGTAGATACAGAAAATTGCAATTTATGGATCCGAAACCCACAAGCAGAAAATTTCTGGGGCACCTGGGCGGCTTAGCCGGTTAAGTGTCTGACTTCAGCTCAGGTCACGATCTCGCGGCTCCTGAGTTCGAGCCCCGCTTCGGGTTCTGTGCTGACAGCTCAGAGCCTGGAGCCTGCTTCGGATTCTGCGTCTCCCTCTCTCTCTGCCCCTCCCCCACTCACACTCTGTCTCTCTCTCAAAAATAAATAAATGTTAAAAAAAAAGAAACTTGCTCAGAAAGCAGATTCAACCATTGCTTTCACATAAAAACAAATCCAAGAGGGGTTTTTTTTTTCCTTTTTTGGAATTTTTAAATGCCTTTTCATTGTAGTCTATTCTCACTTCACTTAGTTCTCGTTGTCTTCTTGAAGCTTTCTTACGATGCTCTTTGGAGACTATTTTAAGTCTCTTCTGTGTCCTTCATTCGTTATATTATTTTCCACTCTCTGTTACAATATTCATTCATCCTGGCAATTCTGGGGGCGGGGGAGGGCAGGGGAGTACTGATGTTCCTCTGGGGTCTGATGATGCTTGGCTGCTACTGTTTATCAGCGAAGGACAAGCTCAATCATAGAATAGAATGTCTTCCACGACCAGGCAGTCTGTTTCTACACTGGTCCTCTCCTCGAGCAGGTCGGTTTTGACTGCTCGCCGGGGTCGGCTTGGGTGATGGGGAAGTCGTAGCCAAGGGAGCACGTGTGGGGAGCAGGCAGGAGGTCTGGACCCTCTCGTCCATCCTTCACACAAGGGGGGAGACTTGACCCTGGGTGGGCCCAACCCTTCCCGTGTGTAATGGATGTGCAGCAAAGAGGTGCCACTGCACAAGGGCTGTGTGCGCGCGTGTGTCAGCCACTGCACAAGGGCGTGTGTGCGCACGGCGTCTCCACGGACAGTTCCACATCGAACGACGGTGAGCTCTGCCCGCTCACTCCCGCACTCTTGGGCAGCAGAGTAGGGCTGTTCTTGAGGACACCTCAGAAGGGAGCGGTCGTGTCCTTTGAGGCGATTTCCTATCCCTGTTGCAGGCTGGGGTTAGCCCTGAGTTGTTTGCAAATGATTCTAAGTGTTTTCCTTGGTCTGCATATTTATGGGTATTTCCGATTGGCTGGTGGCTCTCTGACTTTGTTTGGATGCACTTCTTTGTACGTCTTTACTGTGCTTGAGTGGGATTTTAGGAAGGAGAGGAATCGTCACACGTGCTCTTTCTGCCACCTTGAATTTAAAGGAAGGCGCGACCGCCCCGCAAGCGTCTGTATTAAACGTCTCCTACCACCCTTCATGAGAGCATCATATCCCATTCGATACCTGCCCCGACGCTGACTTCCCCGCTTTCCAATTTTGTGTATGTCTGATCGTCTCAGTTTCACGCTGGAAAACATGATACAATGAATATTATCTGCTCATGTAGCTTTTCCTTCAGTTACATTATTTTCTTTGGATCAATTCCCAGAAACAGGATTACTGAGTCAAAGGAGATCTTTATTTTTATGACTCTAATGCCTTTTCAAGGGAGCTACACCAACTTACCATGACACCAACAGTAAAAGAGAATAATAGTCTCGGTGCACTTTTCCACCATTGGTCTCTAAAACGATGTTAAATATTTGCTTTCCTGTGACTTTTAAAATTTTTATTTAATTAGTTCAATCAAGTCTCTAATCATTACTCTTGCCTGATGTATTAGCAAAACAAATGGTTTAGACAAAGTAATCCCTTTTGATTTTTTTAAGAGTGAAAGCGCAGACTTTATTCAGTTTCTTTTGATTTTAATGTGCTAACTTTTAAGAAATACGTTAAATTAAAATTGATTCACACATTTTACTCACTGATTTTACCTTTCTCTACTTCTCAACTAAATCCCCTAAGTCTCTCAGAGTAACTTACCATGTACCTTCAGTGCTGGATCTGGGGAGAAATATGTTACCTTTTACCTAAGTAACAAGCTCACCTCTTCCCTGGGTAAATACAATGTAACAGACACAAAAGACAAATCGGCTTTCACAGGCAACAAATTCCTTTCCAAAAGTGTTGTGGTGCCTACGAACTATTATCTGAAAACAACAAGTAAATTATCAGACAAATCTCTTCTTCTGACGTCCGGTGCAAATATCATATACAACTTTCAAGACACTTTATACGGTGAATATTATTGTCTATTACCTAGATTTTTCCTAACAGCAGACTGGCAACAGTAACTAGAGAATCCAGTGGAGACTAAAGGAATTAGGAGGACCCTGGGGGTGAAAAGTGATGATGGCTTTTTGCTAGTCAGAGGACGGCCAAACAGAGAAAAAAGCATTCAAATCATGGTGCACAGATTAACAATACAAGAAGAAGCCTGGCTTATAAATAATGATCAGTTGAATCATCGAAGAAGTTTAAAATCTGTTCAAGCCCCACTTAGAGAAAAACATTTCTAACATATTTTAGTGTTTATTATTTTAGAGAGAGAGAGAGAACGAGTGAACGGAGGGGGGCAGAGAGAGAAGGAGACACAGAATCCCAAGCAGGCTCCAGGCTCCGAGCTGTCAGCACAGAGCCCGACGCGGGGCTCGAACCCATGAACCCGGAGGTCATGACCTGAGCCGAAGCCGGACTGAGCCTCTCAGGTGTCCCCTAACATATTTTAGAAAATTATAAAGTCGCTAATGGGGAAAATATTTGTATGGAACGCATCTTTGTTCAACCTAGTTACATGTAAAGGAGAAACTCCTCATGAGACGTAAATTGTGTTTCAAAATTTCAAGTTATGAAGTTAAAATTTTGGAAAGTCCGTGCCATGAGAGGAGCACTTGGAGGCTTAGCACTGCCTGGAATCCTGCCCACGAGTGTCTGATGATGCACTGGAGGGAGCTGACCCACGGACATAGGACAAACATGTGTGACAATTAGAAGCTAAAACAGCATATCGTGAACGAATGAATAGTGCATACAAGCAACCAGAAAATAAGGTACTAATTATACATTATTGAAAATATAACAATAAAGAAGGTAGACCGCTCTTATGGACTGAAATGAAAGTCTGTGTCCCCCCAAAACTCGCAGGTGGAAATCTTAACCCCCGAGTGAGATGGAATTAGGAGGAGGTCACGAGGGTGGGGCCCCAGGAGGGAGCCGCATACTTGTAAGAGGAGACCCCCAGATAGCTTGCTTCCTTCTCTGCTGTCCGCCCTGTGAGGACACGAGAAAACAGTGGCTCTGAATCAGGACGCAGGTCCCCGCCAGAGGCCAAACCTGTAGGCACCCTGATCTTGGACTTCCAGCCTCTAGGACGGTGAAAACTAAATGCCTATTGTTCAAGCCACCCGGTCTGTGGTGCTGTGTCATGGCAGCCCAAACTGACAAAGACACGAGCTGGGTAACTAGGGACTCAAACAACAGAGGGAAATTCACACAGGATGTGAGTTAGTATCTTACGATCCCCACCTTGACCAGCCTGTTAACTGAGTTTCATTTTTCTACCCTAGATTTTAATTCAATTAAGTGGAAGGTATACCAGCCATATGATTTCACCTTCAAGCGAGGAGTGACATATAAAGATGATTCAGTATGAACCCTGTCCAAAAAAAAAAAAAAAAAAAAAAAAAGGAAGAAAAAAAATACACTGTTTTTGGTTACCATCTTTAAATTCTCTGCTTTTCTACAGACATGCTGATCAGTGCATTCCTAAGCACGTGGGCATTAACATGAAGACTGTATCCCTTCTCCATGACTATGGAAACGATTCAGGCGAAAATTATGAATTTAAAAATCTTGTCTTTGTGTCATGTTGACGCAGAATACTTACATGTTGACAAAGCCAGGAACAAGAACAACACCTGACCGTATTCCAACGTATTCACCCGTAACCTACATCGGAGAGAAGTTAGGAACGATTCTAGGCTGCAACCCTGTTTAGCAAAGACTCCATAAAATCCAAGGAGATGATTTAAGAGCCCAGGGTTACTGATAAGCGGTGGTCAGATTGCGTCAGGAGCTCCAGACGGACCGCGACGTGAGAGGGAGGACCAGGAGAGCATCCGGTAGGGCCCCTGCAGCTGCCAGAGAGCATCCCTCACCAAGCCAGCTGTCCTCGCACACGACGCAATAGCAGACACGCTTGCCATCAGACCTGTTTTGTAGAAAAAGAAGGGGAAAGGAAGGCAAAGCGCTCCTGATTCTGCTGAAACAGAAACACACCCGTATCCTGTCCTAATGGTGCTGGAGGCCAACAAGTGATTGGCCAAACAAAGCCTTCCTCTGGGCCCGATGCACAAACATCATACCTGATTTCCAAGACACTCTTGGGTTGATTTATTTTTGAGACACTGAGTGGGAGCGGGGGGGGTGGGGGGCAGAGAGCGAGGGAGACACAGAAGCTGAAGCAGGCTCCAGGCTCGGAGCTGTCAGCCCAGAGCCCGACGCGGGGCTCGAACTCACGGACCTCGAGATCGTGACCTGAGCCAAAGTCGGACGCCCAACCGACTGAGCCAGCCAGGCAGTACTAATAAGACAGGTACCATTATTGTCCCGTTTTTCAGATGAACAAAATGAGAGCCAGAGAGTTTAAGTGATTTGTTCAAGGCTACACACCTGTAAACGAGAGAGTGGATTTAAACCATGTCTACATTTTCAAGGGCGCCTGGGTGGCTCAGTCGGTTAAGCGTCTGACTTCGGCTCAGGTCATGATCTCGCAGTTTGTGGGTTCGAGCCCCACCTCAGGCTCTGTGCTGTCAGCTCGGAGCCTGGAGTCTGCTTTGGATTCCGTGCCTCCCTCTCTCTCTCTGCCCCTCTCCCACTCGTGCTCGTTCTCTCTAAAAAATAAATAAACATTTAAAAAAAATTTAAAAACCACATCTACATTTTCAAAGCCAATTCTCTTAACTATTAAGCTATGTTGTTTCCCTAATATGTTTGAAAATGTCTACGTGAGCCAGTCAAGGTACCTTTTGTTAACAGCTCAACAATGGATAGAAATTAAGTTCTCCAAAGACAAAAGAGGTTTTATGGCAGAAGAGACTTTTTTATCGTAGCGCGTTTTTCTAGCAGTGCTAACAAGAGCTTGCTTCATTTCATACTTGTTAGGGATACATGCTAACAGGGTGGAGTCCTGTCTTTCCCCAAACACAGATATGGTGCATCTAAATATTACACGAAAATAAGCCATTCTTCTTCCGGCATGACGTTTCCTCTGCCCCCAGACAGAGCAGTAAAACCCTTCCAGAACACGGGATGTTGAAGGGAAGGAAGACAGTGTCTCCAGTGCCAGAATGCTCTGACGTCCAGCTCACAGCTGTTCCTTAGCAGAGCGGTTCTCAACCCTGAGGACGTCCTAACTGGAGAGAACAGTTTTGGCCCACACGCTTCCCAGTTGTGCCCCAGATGAGTGAAATTGTCATCACATAGAAGCTACAAATTGAAATCTCATAAAACAGTCAACATGGATGGTGTGTCGACCATACTACCGAATCATGTCCGTGTGCACGCTTTTCAGAATTCTAGCAACTTCCCCCCAACCTGGAAAGTTTCGAGGTATCCTCCAGGGCTTTCTTTTGAAGTCTATGAAAACAAATGTGCATTTCATTGTTTTCTCGCCCAGAAAGCCTTGGACCACTGCTTGTCTGAAAATTACCCAGATGAAAAGGTCCTGAAAGGAAATTTTCATAATACACCAACTCTGTTTGTTTACCAATTAAATGAACAACGATGTTTACTTAGATCTTGACGAGTCAACCCTTTCGGAAAGAGTATATACCTAAGGGTTACCACCTTCTGCACCACATCTTGTCAATCTACCTAAAGTCAACCCACACCTTTGGGGTCTCACTCCAGTTCTCCTGCTGTATGAAGCGTTTGCTGCAGAGACCCAAATGTGCTTCGCAACCCTGAGTAATGTTTTGGATACGATCCCTGTTCTCTAATCAGCTTTAAGCTTTACATAAACACTAGCATTGCATTCCTGTTGTTATCTATTCCAGCAAGAATGGTGCACAATACATGCGTATTAACTGATGAAGATTTATGAACACTTTTTAGTTGAAAATGCTAATTGTTGGATAGTAAAATGTCTCTAATTCCTGTGTGGGGAAGTGTAGGGTTGCATTGCTCTTATCAGTTGATACTAACATAGAGGGGTGAAGCGATGTGAAATGTGATTTTAGTTGCACCCCTGCATGTATATTTAAGAAAACGGGACTGTCTGATCCAGAAAATCCATTTTTAAAATTTATTCTAGCACCGATTTCCTTATTACAGTCTTTGTCTGGACTCCGCCGGAAGGGTGAGGAGCAAGGAAAGGATCTCCAAAGGAGTCTCATCTTCTTCCAACAGTTTATAATTTTTCACTCTTTTGCCTCTGCCCCATCTCCAACGTCACGTGCAAATCCATGTGGCAGCCAGAAGGGAAGCAGGACTGTCCTTTGTTAGGATGCACACTAGACTAGTCTCAATTTGGACCATGTGTCATCCTCACCAGCCCCTGGGTGCTAATATTGTCAGCCTTCGTTTGCCTTCTTCGGGTAAAGATTTCGAAGAATATACACTTACGTCTTAGTCTCCTGACTAAAAAGTGAGGTATCTCATAATGCTTGCAAAGTCAGGTAATTGATTCCAAAGGGAATTTAGTGGTTAGAATTGCAATTTCCTCTAAAGGAAACACCCATGTTTGGAATCTTTAGTAGCTGTCTCCATGTTATTAACAGCCCTACTTCTCTTTGACAGACAAGTAATAATGTGGCCATCTATCTCCAAGACAGCAGGGCTGAATATATTTCTAACTTTATAAATGAACTTTAAAAGCCCTACAGACAAATTTCATTAAAGTAAAGAATGGAAATCTGGTAAATGGAGTCTTTGGACTTTGTTGATGAATAAATCCTCGCTTTTCTACAACTGCTAATAAGGATCTGGAAAGTTACATAAATAAAAAAACATTTTCCTGTGTATTAGATAGAGTGCTTTGTGAGCAAGTTGATGTGCAATGCTTATAGAACAGTTGCACTTAGGGGCGCCTGGGTGGCGCAGTTGGCTAAGCGTCCGACTTCAGCCGGGTCACGATCTCGCGGTCCGTGAGTTCGAGCCCTGCGTCGGGCTCTGGGCTTGATGGCTCGGAGCCTGGAGCCTGTTTCCGATTCTGTGTCTCCCTCTCTCTGCCCCTCCCCCATTCATGCTCTGTCTCTCTCTGTCCCCAAAATAAATAAACGTTGAAAAAAAAAAATTAAAAAAAAAAAAAAAAAAAAGAACAGTTGCACTTACACATCCTTAAAACAGAGCAAAAGGATTCCAGAACATCCCGTAGGAAGTGTGCCAAAGGGCGTTCTAGCCCTTCCACAAGTGAAACCCAAGAAAGGTTCTTCCTGTTCCATCCTAGACCCTTCTTGCTACGTAAGGATATTCAAGATCAAGAGAATAATATATTCTAGAAGCTCATCCTGACGAAATCACGTTCAATATTGTACCTCTGGTATTGTAGTGAGTCAGGATAAATAAAGTGGTCGATTATTAAAAACAGTTCTTTCCTGACGTGTTGCAGAAGTTACCTTTCTTTGTTGTTGTTAGAAGGAAGTATCTTTCTCCTAAGAAACAGTTTTGGCTATATTTTTACTGTAAGTCAGAGACTTCAAGGTGTTCTTGAACATTTGCACATGGGACACTCGCAACTTTTGTTGTCAACTCGTCTCCAAGGATGGCTCCAACATTTTAGAGAACCTTGAAGTTTGGTAAAAACACGTGGTCCTACTAAAAATGTTGTTTAGCTTAGAGAGTCTCAAAGAGTTCTTGTTTTGTGGCTCGTGTCAGTTACCTGGTGAAATTTACCAAAGCTCCTGGTGTGTGGGTTAAGGAGGCAAGAAATTGATAGAAATTAACTTCCATTTGAAAGAATTTTCTGGTGTTGAAACCAACTTCGAAAAGACTACATTATATGACACTCTCGGTACCACACACACACACACACACACACACACACACACACACACACACACAGATTTTTTAATAGGCTCACAAAATACCCAAGGTGTGTAAAACTTCAGGCACCCAACAGCCAGGCTCTCAACTTACTGAAAACTACTTTTCAAGGCATTATGGTCAATTTCAGACAAAGCACTTCCTGATAAATATTCTTTTTTTTAAATATTTATTTATTTTTGAGAGAGAAAGATAGAGCATGAGCAGGGGAGGGGCAGAGAGGGAGAGAGGGAGACACAGAATCCAAAACAGGCTCCAGGCTCTGAGCTGTCAGCACAGAGCCCAAGGCAGGGCTCAAACTCGGGAATGGCAAGATCATGATCTGACCCAAAGGCAAATGCTTAACCGACTGAGCCACCCAGTCACCCCATATCGATAGATATTCTGATACTGAGAAAATGTGCATCAAAAGGGTGAATAATTACTCTCACTTTCCATAAAATCATTTGTTCATTTATTATTTATTGCATATTCTGTGTTAAGCTCCAGGGACTCTGGGGCCCTGATACCCAATGATAAAAAAAAGACCCGGGCTGCGCCATCGGGAAGCTCAGTCTTATGAAACAGAAACCACTGAAACATCAATTCAGCAATTTTCTTTTCCTCTTCAACATCTATGTAGATCAACAGAAATAGAAATTTATTTTTTTTTCTGAAATACATCTGCACATTACTCCACTTAGTTCATCAGCAGTGACCATCCACCGTGCACTAAGCATTGTGGCATCGCTATTGTGAATGCGCGAGCAATAAAACCACCAAAGGATTGTAACCTGACCGGGAGAAAAGGTGAATCAAAGGGGAAAATTGAGGATGACGTAACTAAATGACTAATGATAAATCAATTATGTTATGAAACAGTAAGCTGAACAGGAAAGTTTTTCTGTTGATAAAGTATTTGGGCAGCTACTTAAACTGGACAGAATATTAACCCAGGTCTCCCAGAGGCATTGTAGCCAAGTGAGAAATCTGCATTACGGTCAGGATGGAACTATAAATCTACCTATCCAAAATTTTAATCAAAAGATATTTTTCAGCACTACACGCTTTTGGAAATGTACTAAGTGCAAGATCCTGGCATTACAGTATGAGAAAAAGAGACTGAGTCTTGGCCAGCTAGTACTTGCCCTGGGACATACGTACTACAGGTACTATGTAACAAATTAGGAAAAGGATCCTCAAGTCGGGAAGTAGATCTGAGATTCGACCCAGGCCCGCGGGTCAGACATTCGGAAGCCCTGCTGTTTTCTCTTCCTGCTGGGCTGACTTTATGTCAGATCCGTGGAGAAACAGACTGTAAAACGAAGTAAGTCACCAGGTCACAAGGTAGAAGGACGGAGAAGATGTCAAGAAACAGACTGCTGAACAGGCCCGGGAGAGTCACTCCATATTACGGCAGGAAATCATCCCCGAGCGTGGGAAACCCTCCAGTGTATGGGGCTGGCTGCGTAAGTCTGAGGCCACTCATGATGAGTCAGAGACCGAAGAGGCAGACTGGCATGGGCCCCCAGGCTAGGAATTTGGTAAAAAGACAGAGATCAGTGGAGGTGACTACGGTCTGGAAAGGTTTCTTGGCAGTAACATTGTTTCTTCCGCTGTGACAGGTATGAAGGATTGAGGTAGGAAATGAACAGCGGGGTGAATTCAAAGCGAGGAGAGTAAATGATTCAAGGACGAGATAAGTAATGATACGGCGAGAAGAGCAAAAGACACAGCCCAGCGTCTCTCTGCTGGTTAAGCATCACGCAACTCCAAGGTCATGGCTACCAATCGCTCACCGGCAAGAAGATGCTAAAAAAAAACGATGCGTATTATTCTGTTAATCACTTAGGAAAGTCTCGTTAATGTTCTGCGTCTTTGATTAGTTCATTCCCTGTAATGTCTTGGAATATTTAAAAATTGCTTCAAATAGAAGCCCCATACTATTTATATAAAATCCATTTTCAAAATTCTTTTCAAAGTAATTACAGGAAATTATCGGCCTTTGTATCTTGCTGGCTGACACATCATATAAATCACCCAATGTGTCACTTCTGATAAAGCCCATGTAATCATATTACATGACAGGAACTGACGGTCATAAATAGACATGATAACCTAATTTGGAAAACTCAGACAAACGCAGTTTCTTTTCAACTTTAGTTCAAAAACACTGGTGAAACTCTACAGAGGATCGGCATAGTGATGTGACTTTGATGAATATTTGTAACAGTTTCTTCTTTCGAACCTGAAAGCTATTTTGGTTTCATGCCTTAGATATAAGCTCATAAGAGCGTGTAATATAAAATATTTATAGCAAACATTAAAAAGAAAGAATGATGTGATTATTTGACTCAGTCAATTTTTACTTAGTCCGCTCAGTAATTAGGGCCTTTTTGAGGTGCAGGACATAAACAGGGGTCTCCTCCCTTGGCAGAGAGCGAGAGTTTGCCAATGACTCCATATTTTAAAAAGCAATAACTCAATAGCGAGAAAGAAGATATACTCAAAACTGTGTCTACCCGGGTGTCGTTGCCAGACTTTGAATTTTACAAGCGAGGTGAACCCCCCAAAGGCGAGACACTGTATCTCCTGGACCACGTAGACTATTAATGGGAGAAGGTGGCCCGCTGATGGTGGTAGCAGATTGGAAGTTCTCAGTTCTTAGCGCCAGAGTCCGGCACCTGAGAGGCACAGGCTAGAAGCTATAAACAAGGTAACGCACGGGGAGCCTTGCACAGCCTTGGGCCAGCCCGCCTCTGATGGTTGTCCTGAGTTGGGCAGGTCTCTCCTGGGTCCACGCTGCCATCCCAGATCCCTGGAGAAGCAGCAGATGCCTATGGATGGGGATTCTGGCCTCTTCCTCGCTTACTATACTCAGTTGACTCGATGGAATAACAATGATCAGGCCTGTCATGTTTCCACTCTCACTTGCTGGCAATCCCATGGGTTTTATCTTTGTGAACAAAAGTGGTGAGGTTTCAACCATAGTGCAAGGATACTCCTATTCTTCAAGCTAATATATCTGGATATACGCACGAGAATGCATAGAATGTGTGAATGCCGTATTATGTTGTGGAAGGAAGAATGTTATAATCCATGTTTCTAGAAGTATGACGCCTTTTTTTGTGAATCAGGGAACAACGTACTCCTTTCTAGTTTCCTTTCCACATGAATTAAAAAACGAAATTCAACTCAGTGCCTGTGCAGGGAATGTCAAAGTGGGGATATGTGTGCTACTCACAAAACTTCCCATGTTCCTCCCAGTCAGTGTAGGTTTCAAAAAAGGGGGATGATGAGTGGTGATAATGTTCATTTCAAGAATATTGACATGAGGCTTTCTTCTGCTAGGGTGTTTAATCGAAATCATCCCTTCCCTCAACATACACCAAAGAATGAGATTAATTATCTCTAAAAGTGGTCTCAAGTTAGGAAGATCTAGCTTCAAAAAATCTAATAAAATTTATCAATTAAAAAAATCACAAAACTGGCAACCTAATGAGTCATATTCACGTACCTGATGAAACATTCAATTAATAAAAAATTTTTTAAAAAAGGATGGCCATCATGGGGACTGCACAAAGAAGAATCAGGGGGCAAAACCACATGGCACTTGAACAACTGTGCCAGAGAGTAATATGATAAATCTAGCAGACCTAATTCTTCCTGAAACTTAAAATGACATCCTATTGTGAAGCAACAAAAATATTCAGGTCTATTTATGGCCTAAAGAAAGTATCTTCCAAGAGCACCCATTTCGATTATCATGTAAATTACTTTGGAGTTGCAGTAAATGCAATAAGATAAGAAAATAAAATATAAATAGAAGAAAGGACATGTTATACATTTTGATGTCTGTATTTCAAACATCTCTTTTATAAGACGTTTAACCCGCTGACACCTTGACACCCTGGTCTTGACCTAGAGATTATTAGTCAGGTGTCCCGGATATCTCTCCCAAGAGTAACCTACTGACAGGCTGGCTTGCTAGCATCTGATTTACGTGACTTGGTTCAAAAAATGATCGGGCCTATCCCATTCACTCCCCAGGAAAACAGGGATGGTTTTGTTCACTAAAAGTAGGGAGAGGAAAGGAAGCAGGAGAAATGAGAAGGGAGAGAGTCCTGAACAGGGAAAGGCAGAGAAAAAGTGGGAATGCCCCTCAGAGAAAGCAGTCCAGTCTCTTGACACCTTTCCATGGGAAATAAGCATCTCTGTTTTGCTTTCTGTTCTTGGATTCCTGTGAGACTTTTTGTAATGGATGACAGTCTGTTTCTTGAAGCTGAAAGAACTCTGAAAATCCAGGGTAGATAAAATGACTTGAAGTCACTAGCAATTATTGAGTGTACATGATGTGACCAACGCATTGGCTTACATTTCTTCATTTGTCTTCTCAGTAATTCAGGATGTAGGTATTGTCCACACCACTTAACAAGGGAGAAGATGCCCATTAAAACAACACATTGCTAGTTGTCACATAACAACGGATAATGGACAGAGGATTCAAACCCAAGCATTCTGACTCTGGAGGCCATGTTTTTAGCTAACTCTAAGGCTGCCCCTTCACTGCTGATGATGCGACAATCCATATATAGAACTGAAGAGAATAGAAAAGAAAACTGTTTGGATGACTGTAGTTTCTTGATTCTAAAATGTAATCAATTGGAATGTTTAAAATCACTTTAGTAATAGCAATTTACAGAAAATAGAAAACACTGAAATAACTTTATACTTTTTTTCCTAAGAGGCAATAACAAACATTTTATCCATACCATTATATCCTGCCTTCCTCGGCAAGATACAATCAATATTTGAGTTTCAGTCGTCTTCACTTCCAAGTCTAGAGATTTTTCTGAATGATGCTCGACCAGTTATGGGGACTCACTGGCTTTGATAACCTGCACTCATGATATTTAGCCTTGACAGTATAATTTCAAGGATTTTAGAGAACACTGGAGTTTGGTCAAAATTGTAGTCTTATTTATTTTCTTAATTGACTTACATAAGGATGAAAGTCAAATATTGTCATGGAAGACATGGAGATTTAAAACAGATATTTAATACCAAGTGATCATCTCTCATGATGCATAAATCTGTTATAGCCGCCCCTCTGAATTTAAAAATTGTATGATCTATTGGAGATCTTTAAAAATGAGTGGTACGTTAGACTGGTGTGTGGAAACATCGCCTGTACATCCAAAAAATTTTTGTGTCAACGTTTTATCACGTGCAATCATTTCTCAGACAACTGACAATTTCCCGTCCCAATTTAATTTAAACTTCAACTGCATCCAGTGTTACCAATGTGAATAGCTTGCGTGACGGCCAAAGGAACTTATGTTTCCTATGCCATTTGATTTCGAAGACATGAAAATGTGAAGGAACCATGCACTTAAAGGTGATAGAAATGGGTGATGAGAATTCAGTAAGATAGCTGGTTACCAAACAAATATAGAAAAATCAGTATTTCTACTATATATCAGCCATAAAAAGAATCATTATATGTACTTTCCTTTGTGGCAGTTGAGAAATATATTGGAATAGATTATGCTGTTATAATCTTTATGCTCCTGAAACAACAGCCTCACAAGCCCAAAAATTACCTTGCAACAAATGAACTTCTCAAGCAACTTTCTGGAGTGATAAGAGGGGCACGCTTGGGCGTCCTCGGCTTCTGCCAGGAGTCGTACCGAAGGCTCCCTGTCCCCCATCTCATTGAATCCCCACAAGAACCCCGTGAGGGAGCCGCATTGCTTATTAGAACAAAGTGACACCGAGGCTCAGAGAGAAGTTCACAAACTGAAAGGTCACAACAAGAAGCAGACTGAGCTATTTTATCAGTTGCTACACCACATCTTGAACTTCAAATCTATGTCTCTCTAAACCCCAAGTTCCATCAAATTCTCCATAATTATGTTGTTTGAACAGAAGTATTTTATCTCAGGCACCTGGGGGGCTCAGTCTGTTAAGTGTCCGACTTCGGCTCAGGTCGTGATTTCACAGTTCGTGGGACTGACCCCGCGTGGGGCTCTGTGCTGTCAGCCCTGCTTGGGATTCTCTCTCCCTCTCTTTGCCTCTCCCCTGCTTGCTTGTGCTCTCTGTCTCTGTCTCACTCTCTCTCTGTCTCTCTCAAAATAAATAAACATTTTTTTTAAGTATTTTGTCTCGTAGAAAGTGACCAGAATAAGTTGTTTCAAAAGATAACAAAGGACTATTTTATTTACTGGATTTTTTTTTCATATGGTTGAACATTAGTTATGTATGGCGAAAAAAAAAATCCAAGTACATGAAATCTTATTCTAATATTTTTCAAATACTTCTCTGAAACATATTAGAACATTCTGAGACCATAAACCAGAATCAAAAGCCCCTGAGAGACTTACATTTTCCTGTCCTCGAATTCCAGTTACAGCCTTAAAAATTATCTAAATTAGCTCATCCGTCTCAAATCGCTGTGGCTAGATGTAACCAAGGCACCGAAACAACACGAAATGGCCTCAGTCCAGTCTTCAAGTCAAGATAAGGAACAAATATGGAAACCCAGAAAATTGATAAGGCAATGACAGAAAGTCCTCTTAAATCAGATGACAAGTTCTGGGGAACGCCTTTTTTTTTTTTTTTTTTTTCTAGTTTAAATGAGATCCCATTAGAGCCTTGACTTTGGCAGTGCTGCTTTGCTACATTTTATTTCTCAATTGCAGTCCGTTCTCAAAATGTGGATCGTTGAATTACGAATTTACTGAATTGGATTTGAAAGCAAAACCATGTAAGGCAAAAACACAACTGAATTAGCGATCTAACAAGCAGCAGGCAGGCTAGCTAGAGGGGCTTGCAGGAGAGGCAGACGTTTTCACCGAGAACCCACCCACGACTGGGTCACTGCAGACCTTATCCAAGCTAAATTGTTTGCAAAATGCCTCCCTCGAGCCCTGATTAGTGGCCGCATTTGGCAATTACTCGAGTGATCCTAAACGTGTCCCCCCGCCCCGGGACTTTGGAAGCACCGTACCCAGAGCGTCCACATTCCCCTTCAAAATAAAACACAGAGTCCTCGTTCCCTCCACGCACGAACCCTAAGCAGGTGCCGCGAAAGGCCTTGGGGAACTCGAGCTCTCGGCTGCCATCCTCTCCTCGTGGGCCTTCCCCCCAGGACCCCCCTGTGGGCTGCCTCTTGTCAGCACGGCCCTGCCGGCGACGTCCCTTGCAAATAAATCAGCGGAAGTTCCAGGCCCACGGAGGAGGCTGCGGTCACCGACGGTGCAACACGCTGTCCGAGGCACTGGCTTGTCAGAGGCACTGGCTTATTTCACTGCTGAGTGCGTGGGGCACCTCCAAGGCCTCACCGCTGGGTTCCATCCAGTCTGTGACCCAGTCTGTGGGGGAGGAGGTCCAGGGCCTGGAAACGCCGGCCCCAGAGCCACGGTCGGAGGCCTCGGACAATAGTGACCGAGCTGCTCGTTTTGTGCTGATACCGTCTTCTGGTGATCGTTCGACACAACTAATCGACTCTGTCGCTCCCGCGGGGGACTTTACATGCCTCCCAGAATCAAAACGGGAGTCACCTATCCATCCAGCAAACAGAGAAGAAGCGCCTCTCGTATGCCGTGAACCCGACAGACACAGATCCCTCCCACTGCCGAACTTCCTTCCTGGCGACAGAGACAGACGTGGATCGGAAAACACAGCAGACAGGTAAATTGTACGGTGTGTCAGGTGCTAAGTGCTAAGGCAGAAGGAAGAACTTAGAGCGGAGAACGATTTGGAAACATGAGTGCTTGGCGAGGGAGGGAGGTGTGAGCGGGTGTCATGTCTGTAGAACAATCTATCAAATCACAAAAACAAAATCACCAGCAGGCAAGCCATGAAGGTCTTCAGTCCTGCGCAATGCCAGCTAAAATCTGGCCGTCTCCACCCCACCCCCAGGACGGTTGTGGTTTCATCACCACTGCATAAATAGGCAAAGAAGGCCGAATTTCATTCGGAGCCACTGGGCATCCGCTCTGCCGTAACAGCGTTGTCTCCAGGCACCTTTAGGCTTATGTCACTTGAAGCACGAATTCAGGCAGTCCCCAACAGGAGCCACCACAGAGATAATAACTGCCCTTTGAGGACAAATTAGGCGACAGGAGCAGGGTTTCCACATCAAAGGCGGCACGCGGCGGGTTTTTCTGTGTCCGACAAGGCTGAATTTTCCAGCTGGGCCTCCGAGTAAACGGATGCTGTCTGTATTTTAGAAAAAATGAAATCACACGCATCGATTTCTCTCATAGTGAGGAGGCTTACACAAAGGCATCATAGGTGAATATTGAAATGTAGAGCACCGGAACTGCACGAAAGAAGAAGGATTGCAGTTAACTCATGAGGATTGGGTAGCAAGGGAATAACTACAGGTATCTTAGCCCGTATGGGCTCCTGTAAAAAAATAATAATACATAGACTGGGTGGCGTATAAACAACGGACATTCACCTCTCACGTCTCTGGAGGCTGGAAGTCCAAGGTCGCGACAGATCCAGAGTCTGGTGAGAGCTGCCTCCTGGTTCATAGACATCACAGGGGAAAGCACAGGGGGCCTGGGGTCTTCTCTGTGAGGTCGATGATCACATCATGGGGCCTCTGCTTCTTGGCCCTCTCACCTCCCACAGGCCCTAACTCCTAACACCATCATCTTGGGGGTTAAGTTTCAACATCTGCATTTGCAAGGGACACAAATATTCAGTCTATAGTAGCAGGACACCCTTTTTTTTTTTTGTACCTGAGGTAAACACCAGCCTTTAGAGTGAAAGAACCTTGTAGTACAGATGGCCGTGAGGTGCTTCAGACCAGGGATTTAACAGTTTCAGGCAGTGGCAGAGAAAGGACAGTTCCCACGGGGAGAAGGGCCGCAGAATTGCCTCACGTCAGAAATGAAGAACCACTGTTCTATGTGACAGACGACAAGGCTGAGGCCCTCAGTGGCCGCCCAAGGCCGGCTTGTGCCAAGTGGCAGACTGAGTAAGTGTGGGAGCCGCCATCGCGGTCAGGCGGGTCCTGAGATTCCGGGAGGCGGTGACTGGGGTGCTCTATCCTCGTCCAGCCAGTCAACTGATGAAGGGCCATGAGTCCACACGGCAGGCGGCAAATCTCCCTGCTCACACGGGTTCTCCTTGCCCTCGGTTCCCATGAAGGGGTTGCAAGGGGCGTCTGAATCAGTGTCACGAGGTCTGAATTACTGCGAAGGAGCCTGAATTTGGCAGCACCCCGTCTTATACCCAGCGCCCCATGTTCCCCTCCAGAGACACGTTCTCCTTGGGCACTAGGAATGGAAGCGGATCTTGTCTGGGGAGAGGAAGGGGGTGTCTATCTTTGCTCTGAGGAAAGCGAATCGGTCTAAGGCAATCGCTCTCACTGCCTACATGTGAAGACGTACAGAGGTCACTCCCCACAAACCCGCCCTGACTCCTACCCTGCCTTCTGGAACATTTCCGACTCCAGCAGCCATTCTGGTCAACAAGAGCGGGGCCAGGTCCACTCGGTTTGTCTAACACGGCTTTCAACTAAGGCACAATCAACAGGGTCGCAAAAAGTTGTAGGAATTCAGGGTGATGGATGTACTTGGCATATGGATATGAAGGGAGCTCAACAATGTGTGGTGAACTGAACTGGTATTTTACTTTGTGAGAGGGCGGTATGCCCGTGTTTAAGCTGATTCTACTCATTTAAACGTGGAGTTTTCCTGAAACTGAACTTTGCCCTATTTCATAACTTTGTCCGGATTATCTTCGCCTCCTTATAGAGTGATTCCTTACATTAAGCCATTTTAGGCTGGTTTCGAGGAACACAAGATCTACACATCGGTGTACATATTCATCCCACAAGTATTTATTAAGAGTTTACACGTACTAAGTGCATTAGAAATCATGTGACTGCCTCAAAACCCTCGCCTGCTTTGTGTTTACATACAGGCACAAAGGCCATGGGGGGAGTAAAACAACAGATTATAATAGGAGCCAATAGTGCCCCCAACCCCTCAGAGATGTGCCCCTTTTCTGGTCTCCGGCACACGGACCTCAGTCCTTACCTGAAAGACGTTATCTCTGACCACATCACTCAGCTTTACTACTTCTATTTAGCACAAATTGTCACTTATCCAGCTTAGAAACCTTTCGGGCGCGCCTGGGTGGCTCAGTCGGTTAAGCGACGGACTTTGGCTCAGGTCAGGGTCTCACAGTTCGTGGACTAGAGACCCGAATCAGGCTCTGTGGTGACAAGGAGGAACCTGCTTGGGATTCTTTTTCTCTCTCCCTCCCTCTCTCCTTCCCTCTCGGCTTCCCAAAAGTAAATAAATAAAAGCTTAAAAAAACAACAAAAGAAACCCTTTTAATGTCCCTTTGTCACCTTGAGAATAAAGTTAAAACTGACTCATGTGACATAACAAACCAAACCATTCGGTTTCCTCCCATCGCTGACATGCTCAGCGTCCGCCCCTCTCTCTGATCACTTCTCCCTTCTGGAAATGTGATGTGGTGTCTCAGGTCTCCGGGCTTTGCAAACACCTCTTCTCTGCCCACAGTGTTCCTATTTCCCCCTTACAGGCTGGGGGAGGGAGGGTCTTTCTCTCAACCTTCTAGACAGTGGAAACGTCAGTGTCCTTGGCTCTTCCAGGACCCTTTTGAAATGAGGTTCTTTCGTGCGCGTCGTATGTCACACTTGTTTACAGATTACACTTCTGTGTATCATGACTATTTTCTGAAAGTTTGTTTCCTTTCCTAGAATGTGAACTTATTCAAAGCAGGAAACAATTTTATCTGTGTTTATATGTCAGTGCCTAACACAGTACCTGGTTCATAGTAGATAATCCATAAATATTTATTTAAAGAATGAGTGGGGCGCCTGGGCGGCTCCGTTGGTTAAGCGTCCGACTTCGGCTCAGGTCATGATCTCATGATTCGTGGGTTTGAGCCCCGCATTGGGCTCTGGGCTGACAGCTGGGAGCCTGGAGCCTGCTTCAGAGTCTGTGTCTCCCTCTCTCTCTGTCCCGCCCCAGCGTGCTCTCTCTCTCAAAAATAAAATAACACATTAAAGGATGAGGGAACACACAATAGAGTTAAGAGGCCTACTTGCTTTTATAGTAGTAGAGAGCTTCCCAGGTTTTCTCCCCCGCCCCGGACGCCAGTCTCCCTTTCTTCCGCAGTAATGTGGTTTGAATGGGACAATGGGCTCCCCATCTAGAGATTAAACCAGGGCACATCCCTTGAAAGGAACTGTGTAGGTGGGGAGGTCTGCGTGAGGGAAATGTGAACAGAAGACACGGGGAACAGAAGACACAGGAAAGCATGTGCCTGAAACTGGCCCCCTTCCCTCCGTGCACCCGGGAACCCCCACGTGCCAGCGACTCAGACTCGGCGGGACACGCCAAAGCTGCTAGAGCGAAAGACCAGCTTCCGTGGATTCCTGGAGCAGAGTCCCATAGGGTAGGACATGGAGACAGATACCTCGTCCATAAGACCCTGGAGCTGAAGTTTCTCTGTCATTGTGGGGAGTCCATTTCCCACTGGACACAGATGCAGGGGCCACAATCCTCCAGACAAGTCTTTATCTAATTTCTGTTTGGATGCTTCCAAGGCTGTTCCCTCCCTCACAGGGTAGACTCTTCGATTGTTGCAAACTCCAAATCTCAAAAAGTATTTCTTCCTAGTAAAATTGAGCTTCCTTATAGTTTCTGCTAATTCGGTCAGCTCTACGGTCTAGAGCTGCACAGATACGCACTCTTCTGGTGTACGAAGAAGGCTGTTATCTTGTCAATAGCCTTCACTTTGGAGACTCTGAGCCATTTCTCCTATGATAGGCCTCCTAGGTCATTTTTTACATTGTTCTTTAGATTTTTCCAAGATTTGCAGTTTGTTGTCATCTATCATTAAACGTTATATTCGGGGAACTAAGATAAATACGGTGTGAGTCGGGCACGGGAACTGATAGGACCACGCACATACGTGGCATTTTGTGGTTTTTCATTCCTTCAAGAAGAACTTGCAGAGTGCCTATTAAATGCTTGGCATTCCTTCTGACACTGGAGGCGAATAAGATAATTCCTGCTTTCTAAAAGTTCGCAGACCACACAGGGAGCAATTCTCCTTCAAAACCATTGGCTGTGGTAATTCTGTCTCTGGTCCGGCAGACCACTGCTCAAGAGGGAAGCTTAGTCTGCCCGTGGATGTCAGCAAAGCTCAACTTTAAAAGCCTGGGGGCGCCTGGGTGGCGCAGTCGGTTGAGCGTCCGACTCCAGCCAGGTCACAATCTCGCGGTCCGGGAGTTCGAGCCCCGCGTCGGGCTCTGGGCTGACGGCTCGGAGCCTGGAGCCTGTTTCCGATTCTGTGTCTCCCTCTCTCTCTGCCCCTCCCCCGTTCATGCTCTGTCTCTGTCTGTCCCATAAATAAATAAAAACGTTGGAAAAAAAAAATTTAAATAAAAGCCTAGATTTCTCCCAAACGTATTGTTGCACCGCAGTAAGATTGATTCTTATTTCAAAGACCAAAAGACAACAGGCAAATTGTATTTAAAACAAAACAAAACAAAACAAAACAAAACTAATGTCTTCTTTGCAACTATGTGATCATCAAATGTCTTTGACTTTCCCCACATTTGAGGGAATAAGGTCCGTGATGACGAAACATATCTGTCATAAACATGTTTCTACAACTCTTTTTCTGATGAAATCTCAAGTCTCTCAGGGGCTGTGTGTCTATGCATTTGTATATGTGTGTGCACAGAATCTATATACGAGGCTACCCGAGAATTTCAAGACAAATACATGTGACAGTGATTGGACACCTTTGGGTTACTACATGGTTGATCCATGCCATTACGGTAACAGGATATGATATAAACTGGAATTGAGCCTCATGCTTGTCCAGCCTTGATGGGTGTCTTCTAAAGTCATGCCCATTTTTCTAGTGGGCGTAAATTTGGGCTATGGAAGAACAGTAGATACACTGCTCTGCTCTCTAATCATACTGTGTGTGCACGTGCTGGGTCACAGCCCGGTTCGTTCTGCGAGAAACAGCCTCTATATACTGGTGACGGCCTCAAACGACCTTCTGATGGATCACGTGGAACAAGGGCTGTGAAGCCGGACGCGTCTGGCAGGGGTCATCCGCGGTGAGATGATCTAGTAAGTGAACACTTCTGTGATTAATATAGAGCGCACGGTCCCCACTTAGCGTCGGGTTACGTTCTCACGGTTTCTCTGTATTTAGTCTGTTCCTTTTATTTTGAAACAGAGTTAAACTGAGGGCTTGTTTAAACCACAATTATCCAGGGGGTGCCTGGGTGGCTCAGTTGGTTGAGGGTCAGACTTCAGCCTAAATCATGATTTCATGGCTCATGGTTTCGAGCCCTGTGTCAGGCTCTGTGCTGACAGCTCAGAGCCCAGAGCCTGCTTCCGATTCTGTGTCTCCCTCTCTCTCTGCTCCTCCCCTGCTCACACACTGTGTCTCTCTCAAAAATAAATGAAGACTAAAAAAAAAAAATTTTTTTTTAATATAAAAAACACACTTATCTGGGCTATAGCACAAGTTTAATGACATCTATCCCATGCTTCCCAGGGGAAAAACGCCTGGAGCACAGTAACAAACAGGACCCCAAGTGAGCCCCAGTGGCAGAGGAGGGAGCAAGGGACTTTCTGGGGGCCCAGTGACCCCCAGGCACTTCACTTCTAGGTCCACGTAAGAGGTCCCTACAAGCCCTATGCTTTTCTGAATCCTAGGCTAACGGCTGCTTAATACCATGGAGATGAAAGGCACCTGTAAGCCCAGACCCTCGGGCTCTCCATGCCCAAGAGTAATGGGGCGCCGTCAGCTCGAGAGCCCGTGAGCAGATTGCCAGGGAAAGCACATTGTGCTGGTACATGGTTTTCCCACCTCTGACTTTCACCGGAACATGGAATGACTTCCGACAGCTTTCCTTCTGCGAGAGAAATGCTCGAATCCTGGTCCCAGGGACAGGGGCGAGCAAATTCTCATGAGGAGACTCAAGGCCTTTTGAGAGGAAAAGCCCGAGGGCCCAAACCCTTCCCTCCGATTCAGAGTTCTGGAAGCCTGCAGAGTGGATGCTGCAGGCCCGCACAAGGACCAGGTCCAGAAAAGCTTCTCAGATAGAGCCGCCGTGGGGTGGAAAGACACAGGGGCAGTGAGGACGGCCCACTGTGAGTCTGGGGGCCAAGGAGGACCCCACTGGGACCCTGTGTGGGCACGCGGGGCCTCCCCCAACACAGCCTCAATGCGTGCAAGCTTAGCCATCGGGAGCCCAATCTCATGTCCCATGAGAAAGCAGCCTTGACAACGAGGAGCGGTAACTTGTCCAGGGCTCACCTCTCTCTGGTGTCAGCGGCCGAGACCAGGGAGGACGCCTATTCTGGATGCCGTCAGGGACTCTGGGGCCTTGCAGCCAATGACCAGCAGGTGCTACTGAGAAGCATCCGTTTCTAGCAGGACTGGGAATGCCCTCCGGCTTCATAGTAGAGTCTGTGTCCCAGCCCCCTTGGAGCAGGCACCGAAAGCACAGTGGGGTCTCGGGGAGGCAGTGGCCCCTGGAAAGGCAAGAATGTCCTCCAGCTGACGAGATGGAGGCGGGGGCACATCGTGGCAGTGCTCCCAGGCTACCGAATGGCACGTATCGGATGAACATCCAAGCTCATTTCCAGTAAGCACCTACACAAGTTACTGAGCCCCCTTTCATCATCTTAGAACATGTTTCACAAGTCAAATCCACAGGAAAAAAGGGGGTCCAAAGAGTAAAACAAAACAAAACAAAGTCAAAACATTAAAACCAAATAAAGGAATTGACTCTTCCTCCCCATGAATTGCCTGCTATTTTGAGCACCATACAGATAGAATCTAAGACACAGCACCAATGCAGGAATCCAGACACACTTTGCTTGGGTGAAATGAAATACTCCTTGCAGGTAAATTGAGTTTTTAAAAATTAAGATCACATTTGCTGTTTGGTCTGTTTCAGTTTTACAGTCAGCTGAGCCTCAATTAACTCACCATCTCAGCAACTTCAAGTGTACATAGCACTTGTGCAAAACTCACTTAGCCCCATTAACTTGTCCTGTTTCCCTACTGGATATTTAAAATGTATCAGATTTCCCAAAAACAAGATTTGCTTTATTCTCTCCGTCTCTCATGTGCATAGATGATATACCCATTAGATATATATACATATATGAGTTACATATATACATGTAGGTATCTCGATATCTCTTGTATGATCTCTCTATACCTTTAGATCTAGACTCCTATATAAAGATATGTAATAGACATATAATAGATACGTGGATACACAAATATGTAGCTAGATGTATCTGTAGAGATACGGATGTGTAGACATCTCTCTACATATAGACAGATACATCTAGCAACTCACACATCACTACATCTAGCTACATATCTGTGTGCCTATATATCTATCACGTATCTTTACATACCTATCAGGCACATGGATCTATACCCGACACGAATGGGCATGATTTTGTCTCCATCATAAGTACAGCTAATGAAGTAGGTGACATAATGGGCCTTGGTTATGAGAAGCTGAGGGGGCGGGAATCCGCGAAGGAATATCTCAAACCACTTATTTCTGTACGTCAAGTTCGTGCATCATGCTGCGTGAAAGTCAAAACCACAAGTGAAACTTCATCTCAGGTTAGACTGGGTTCGCTGCTAGACCTGTGTGGGGCGGCCAGCATGGCAGCCCTCCCACCTCAGATTCGTGGTCAGGGAGGCCGAGCACAGGAGGGACAGGGGACAGGGGCTCGGGGTTGACCTAGGGCAGGAGTCCAACCCCAGCTACGTCCACTTCTGCATAAGGACGGGGACATGATTTAATGCCCTGAAACTGGTTTCGGTGTTTATAAAGTTGAAAAAGGAGTAAATAGCATCAAACCCATGGACTTTTTGCCATTTACTTTAGCCTATTTTCTAGAAACAGTGTGAGATCTATTAAAAAATGCATAATAAAACTTCTAATTTATGCCAAATGTTCAAAATTAACCAAACAGATTCTTAAAATATCATCTTCCTAGACTTCATTTTTGCATTTTTTTTGTTTTGTTTTTAAAGCAAGAAAACGTGGACAGTATTTAGCTCAATATCAGGCATACAGAACACGCCACAGCTTTAACAATGTAACACGACAACATAAACAAGCATCAGATAACAGGAAGATCCTCCAGGAGGAACATACATCATGGGAGTGAAGGCATCATTTAACAGGTTCTTTCTTAGGTCATTAAACCTCATGCATATTCATAACATTTAACCTGAATGTTGCATCCTTCAAGTTACAAGAAAATACATTTACATATGCCGGTGAATTTATGACATGAATAAGACTGATAAAAAAAAAAAAAAAACAACAACTCTGAGTGCTGGATTACCTCTTTAGGACTATGGCCTCCTTCTAGAATTTATGGCATATATGAAAATTCTGGTCAATGTGTACTTTGGGTCTTCAACGCAGGAATGTATAAAGATCTCTTCTGCTGTAGGTAATGGAAGAAACCGGATTATTCTTAGGACACATCCAAAGCCTATATTCCCTTCAGGGACATGTGGCCAATGAGACACATTTTAATTAGCGTAATTTCTTCTTTAAGCCTATGGGCTTTTCTGTTCTTCCTTTAGTCACGACACGGTGCTAACAGAATAATAAAAAATATAACAGTAAAGAATGATTGGCTTTGAAACGCATAAGCCCTAAACTTATTAACATCCAAATTTTTACTTCCGTTATTAAATATTCAACAAATGAGCTAACTGGCTGGCAAATGAATTAGGGGAACTAAACCAACAAATATGAAAGGCAAGGAAATTCAAGAGTACACCTTTGTTGTTTTGTTGTTTAGTAAAAAACTTCTCAAGCAACCAAATATTTGGTGATGATACACTACAAAACTGTCGTGTTGTAAGCAACTGGTGACGCTTAGTTGCCTTGGGTGAATTTTCTTTCATTCCTATAAAATCTCGTGATTGCCGACCGACATTGTGAGATGTCAGCCCGGTCCGCATTTAAGAAAGCTCTTGATATGATCAAGGCAGTACCCGGGGAAAAGCTGGGAGAGAAAGATGATCATTGGGCATCTCACTGACAGAAGCACCTGTATATGAGGAAATCTGTTTATCTGAGCTCGTCGCTCCGGCTCCGTGAACGATGCCAAAATGCAGCGTGACCCGTGGAGAGCAAGTCAGTTACTCCGGAATCCTTGGGTGGGAGCTAAGCTTACCTCAGTCCACACCCTCAGACACATCCAAGACACAGTCCTCCTGTACACGCTCAGCTCTTAGAACTCCCTTCGGCACTGGGGAGGAGGGCCCCCTCCAGCTTGCCAGGAAAAGGCACTTTGAGAGAAACACGGTTTCCACTCTCATTTCAAAGCTCGGGTGCGCACGTCCTGGCCCCCGGCCTAGAGAACATTGTGAGTTCCCATAAAGCTGTATTAACACAAGACATCAGAATTTGCTCCTCTGAAGGCATCTGTTATTTTGTCAGCTGTCACTAGCCGTGCCAGTTCCTCATCCGGCTATCAACGGCCAATGACAGTGGCAGCTCCTAAAACCAAGATCCCAGAGTCAATGACAAAATCTGGACCGCCAGCCATTTCCTCGGATCCATGCTTTGCGCGGCACCTCCACTGTGGAATAGCGCACCGTCGAAGTTCCTTCTGCTGTGAACCATACACACGTCGGTTTTCAAGCCGGTGACTGCTGCCGAAATTCCACATGCATTTTTCCCGAATAGGAACAATACTAATGTAAATATTACTACTGACACTTAACATCCTTTGCCCTGTCTGTGGTGGGTTCGACTTGTGTCTCACAAAGGCATTCAGACATGCTTAGAAAATAGAGACACATCAAATCTTTTTAAAAATTTTTTTTTCAATGTTTATTTATTTTTGGGACAGAGAGAGACAGAGCATGAAGGGGGGACGGGCAGAGAGAGAGGGAGACACAGAATCGGAAACAGGCTCCGGGCTCCGAGCCATCAGCCCAGAGCCCGACGCGGGGCTCGAAGTCACAGACCGCGAGATCGTGACCTGGCTGAAGTCGGACGCTTCACCGACTGCGCCACCCAGGCGCCCCGACACATCAAATCTTAAAGACAGAAATTGCATCGCATAACTTCCTTAACGTAAAAACTAAGATGCCGAGGCCCAGAAGGGTGCGTGATCTGGCAAGACCAAGTCCATAGTTGACTCTACAGCTCCTGACATCAGCCATGCCACACTTCTGGCCCCAGATCTCGAGGCTTCTTTCTGGGCAACAGTCACTGGGTGAGATCCCAAAGCTTTGAGACACGACAGGGTGGGCCTGACCGTTAGATGCTCCTTAAAACACCGTGAGTAATGGGCACGTGGGCCCACACAGACACAATGCACACAAACACCTTCACCACACGTCCTTCAAGAACTCATCCTTAAGACTACACATATATTTGGAAAACGGAGGTAAATACGACGTTTCCAAAGATGTAGCTTCACTGCAGGGAAACAGGCCCTTAAAGTTGCAGGGAGCATGGAGATAGGCCAGAGTCCACTAGGACCACTTTTAAGATTTCAGCTCTGTCTCTCTTCTGCCCAGTAAGCTGTTAAATACACACTGCCAGGGCGCTTGGGTGGCTGAGTTGGTTAAGTGTCTGGCTCTTGATCTCAGCTCAGGCCGTGATCTCACGGTTCGTGCGTTTGAGCCCCGCATCAGGCTCTGCACTGACAGTAGGGAGCCTGCTTGGGATTCTCTCTCTCTTCCTCTCTCTTTGCCCCTCCCCTGCTCGTTCTCTCTCTCAACATAAATAAACTTTAAAAGCAAATAAATACACACTACTCTCCGGGTGGGCTGTCTGATGGGGTGGAGAACACTCCAGAAACTGGATCAACGTGGGATTCAAGCCTGGCTCTGTCCAGAGCTGTGTGCTCATGAACATGGCACCTCTCAACCAAAGTGCCTCCAGAAGGAGAACAATATTATTTATGTCATGGTTTTATTGTAAAAACTATACATAAGATATAAATACAGCCTGTTTGGGCTGAATTGTGTCCCCTAAAATTCATATGTTAAAACCCCAATACCTCAGAATGGGACCATAGCCAAAGATAGAGTCTTTAAAGAGGTAATTAAGTTAAAAAAATTTTTTTTCAACCTTTATTTATTTTTGGGACAGAGAGAGACAGAGCATGAACGGGGGAGGGTCAGAGAGAGAGGGAGACACAGAATCGGAAACAGGCTCCAGGCTCTGAGCCATCAGCCCAGAGCCTGACGCGGGGCTCGAACTCACGGACCGCGAGATCGTGACCTGGCTGAAGTCGGACGCTTAACCGACTGCGCCACCCAGGCGCCCCATGAGGTAATTAAGTTAAAATGAGGACTTTGGGGTGGCTCTAATCCAATCTGACAGGTGTCCTCATAGGAAGGGGAGATCGGGACACAGCCACGCACAGAGAGATGACCATGTGAGGACAAGGGGAGAAGGCGGCATCTGCGCGGCCAGGAGAGAGCCCTCGGGAGGAACCAGCCCTGCCCACTCTTGGATCTCGGACTTCTGGCCTCTGGACCTGTGACAAAATAAATGTCTGTTGTTTAAGGCCCCATCTGGGGTGCTTTGCTATGGCAGCCCTAGAAAACTAACACATCAGCCCTAAGCAGAGTAAGTGCTCAACAAATTATAGGTATCATCTTCGTAATTATCGCCACTAACTCTACATCAGTATGGAAGAGCGTCATCTCTGACATACATGTTTAATGAGCGGAGCCGAGAGATGTATCCAAGTCACGTCGTTCACTTGTTTTATTCACTTCCTGTTTATCCCGTTGCAAAGGGTGTCGCATTTTCAAGTTTCCTGTTTTTGCAGAAATTTTAGTATTATCATCTACGGAGGTCTTTTTCTTCAACTTTTAGTTTTCTCTTTTTAGAGAGGAAGGAAATAAAATTGAACCAGGAAGACAAATATCAATCACAAATTATATAGGAGTCTGAGCCAAGAGATAAACAAATCAAGTATATCATAAAAGCATAAACTCAGCATGTGAGCCATTGTGATCTAACTCAGAGCTCTCACAGAGTAATTCCAAGACCTTGGTAATTCATTTTACTGTAATGGACTTTGGCTTCCTCGTCTCTGAATTATGGAGTTAGGTTCAGTCTCTAAAATCTCTTCAAGCTCTGATTCCATGCCTCATCATTTCAGATCTCCCTAAATAAAAATATCAACGAATGCTTCTTTTTAAATTGATAGAGAGAGAGAATTCTAAGCAGGCTTTATGCTGTCAGCACAGAGCCCCGTGTGGGGCTCGAACTCATGAACCGTGAGATCATGATGTAAGCTGAAACCAAGAGTCAGACCCTTAACAGACTGAGCCACCGAGGTGCCCCTCAGCCAATGCTTCTGATGTTCTCATGGTGGCGGTACCAGATGACCCTTGGCTGGAGCCATTGTCTGGAGAGGAAATTCAAAGACTGAATAAGGAGGAAATCGTGGAAACTTGGAAATCAGCAAATGGGAAACATCTTCCTGTGGAATGTTCTGGTGCTCAAGTTCTGTGCGACAAAAATGTGTTCATTAATGACCAAGCAGTTTCTGAAATGAAAAAGATAACATACAGTGTTTTAATTTCTATAGCTGTTTTTAAGACATTTTTCAAGGTTTATCAGATGACTTTATTCACTGTCATTTTTCTGAGATAGAAATGAGCATTTCTCGTTTAGAAATGCTATTCCTGACCAGGGAACTTTTTCCTATCAAATACATACAATATACACACAAATGTCTACATTATGCATGTATGTGTATAAACGTGTATGTGTGCACATACACATCATGTTACTAGTAAGACTGGTGTTATCACAGACGTCCTAGATGTAATGGTAAAATAACTTACATTACACACAATAATACACACATACATGCATTTAGACAATTGGCTCACACCCTCATCTGTAAAACGATAATTAATACAGCTTAACTCAAGTGCATTTGTAAAAAATAATTTTATCTGTGTAGCTACAGTGATTTTTAAAAATCTGCCCGTAAGATCTATTTAATATTAGAAAGTAAGGAATTCATTGCTCTCCAATGTTTGTTCTACAAAACTGGCTCACAGTCAGTTATCCCAGAAACATTCTCATCACCCCCACCTCTGCTTCCCTTTTGGTGAGAGAGTGGTCTTATGAACCTGCACTGTCCGGTTCACTAACCACTAGACATATGTGGCTATTTAAATTTAAATTAAATAACAACTTAAATATCCAGTTTCATTTGCAGTGTTCCATAGACACGTGGCTGGTGGCTACCATACTGGAAAGTGCAGATATGGAAAATTACCATCTGTGCACAAAGATCAATGAGACAGCCCTGTTCTAGCCTGTTCGGGCTTTTCAGTAGGAATAGAACTTCTAGGTCGAATATGAAATGAGGAAGTTGCTTTTACTATATACAAGTGGCTGAGCTTGCCCCTGAACTATTGTGGCTTGCTTTTTAGAGGCTAGCTAGGGAATTTGTGCTCGATGGTTGTGGCTACGAATCTGCTTGAATTATATTACAGCCACTTCAAGTTCAGTTCAAGTTGACTTTGAAAAGCATATACCAAAGTACTCTTTACAAGCCAGAGTTTATGGGAACTAGATGAGGAGAGAGGGTCCCCCTGCTCCATTGAGAGCTGTTCCATCACCGGTGGAGAAATATTCATTCTCAACAGCAGAGTCTGATCAGAGCGCTGACTCTGAAGCACATTGACAGGATGAGGGAGGACAGGGAGCTGTGTTCCCCAGGATGGCTGAAGATCTAAGTTTTCAATCCGGAGAAGAGAGGAGTTAGAAGCACAAGCTATGCACCTTAAGACAACGGACAGGTCGCCATGACAATGATGGGCCACGTTTGTTCTGGGGACCACCAAACAGGTCTGGGAGTAAGGACTCGGGTTGAACAAAAACAGATTTTCTAAATAATATGAGGGAGGACTTTCTGTAGTGGCTACAATTACCGGAGATGAAGTGAAAACTCATCAGGAAGACTTCAGCTTCTTAGGAACACTTCACCTGGGATGGATCGTCAATTGACTCTTGCCTCAGACTCATGTGTATGAAGACTAAGCACCCTAATACCACTTCCAGGTCTGTGGTCCCCTGGATCTGTATCTTCTGGAAGAACACTCACAGCGTCTAAGTACTACACCTAGTCACTTCTCTGAAATGTTATGTTTTCTCTAATGCAGCTCAAAATATGAAAGCATAAAGGGCTATCTTTCTCACACATAAAACCGACAAGCATGGTCTTGTCCCAAGAACACAGCAGGGCTCAGGCAAGAACTGTCGTAAAGGGCCATCATTTTGGAGAACTGGCATTAGTGAGCGTAGTTTCTTCTTAAGTCGTCGGAAATAAACAAAGGGAAGGGAAAGGCAGAAAACTAGGGGGAAGAGGGAAGAGGAAAACAAAACAGGACACCTTTCTCCTACACCCAGAGAAAGCAGAAGGAGAATAAACAATGCTTTGTTTATTAGAAGGTAACACCAGCACCAGAGAGCTCTTGTAATGGAAAATCCACTTGGTGCGCTGGCTTCAAACCCTTTGGTTGCTTCCCATGTCCCTCAGAATATAGTTCAAATGTCTTAAATGCCTCATGCTCCCAGGGTTTTCATGAGCTGTTCCCATTTGTCTCTCCCAAGCCCCCCTCTGCACACAAGTAACCTCTGGCTTACTGACTGTTTTGGTTTCCAGAATGTGCCTTGACCTGTGGAGTCTCAGGACTCAGAGCACAGGAGCCTCTGCCTGGAACACGTTTCCCCCACCCTCTCTGCACCCAGAGCATCCCCGTCCCTTTAGGCTGCAGCCTGAACTTCTCTTAACAAAGGAAATGTGCCATGATTTCTCATCCTACCCGTAGACTGGGCTCAGTACGTCTCTGGTGAACAATGATAGCTTCGGATGTTTTCTGGACAGGACCAGACTAGACATAAGCTCAGGCATCATTGCCCCAAACAACCCCGTGTCCATCAACTTGTTCCTAGGTGAACAACTGTGGGAGAGCCATTTGCTGGGACACAACTCAGCAATCGAAAAAATTTAAACTACCTACACATGCAACCACCTTGATGAATCTCAAGTATATATTTTTTAAAAGAGTTGGAATATATTTATACACATCTATTCTTTTTATAGGAAATCCAAATGCAGGCAACACTAATGTGATACAAATCAGAGTCTGAGGGCTTACGGTGGAAGTGTTTGGAAGGGGCTCATGAGAGAGCTTTCTGGGGGAAAGAAAACTAACTTTTTTCTCATTTGGGGATTTAGTCAGTTACAAGAATGTATTCAATTTGTCACAACTCATATAATTGGACCCTAAACAACAAAAAAAAAGATTTAATATTGATTTTTACTATACTCGTTTTTGTGCGTGTGTGTATCCCTCAGCCCAATAATGCATTTGCCCACAGTGGAGGCTTCTAGAAGTGACCTGTAGCTCTGACTTTTGCAAGGACCTCTTCTCAGCAATGTGCTTCTACACTGCCCTTCTTGGTTAGACTTCTGGTGGCAGCTCTGGGGCTGTTAACCCCCACCGGGGTTCCAAAGCTCACCTGCATTGCTACAGACTGAATGTCTGTGTCCTCCAAAATTCTTATGTTGAAACCTAACCTCTAATGTGACCGTATCAATTCTTTTTTTTTTTTTCTTTTTGAGAGAGAGAGCAGGGGAGGGACAGAGAGAGAGGAAGAGAGACCATCTCAAGCAGGTTCCATGCCCCGTGCAGAGCCTGACATGGGGCTCTATCCAAGGACCCTGGGATCACGACGTGAACCGAAATCAAGAGTTGGACGCTCAACCAGCCGAGCTGCCCAGACACCCCGTGATGGTATTACTCTTGCGTGTCCAGCCTCCAGAACAATGAGAGGTGTGTGGGCTGTTGGAGGCATCCAGTCTGTGGTTCCTGTGACCGCAGCCCACATGGACTGAGACACACGTCATATTCAAATAATACCCGAGTTGCCTACTGGCCAACACAGCTTTGCTCTCACCATATTTTGGGGAGATGGTGAATTCTAGTGCTTTTTAAAGAAATGATTCCACTTCCTACACTTGAGAAATAATTGGGCGGTTATGATCCACTAGTGGCATCTCTGAATTGCTCTTTATCTCTTCTGTCTGATCTTCTCTGTGGCCTCTTGTTAAATACTTATTCTCCGCGAGGACGTTCACTGAGTATAGATGGCCTGTCTCTCCTAGCCTGATTGTGGTTAAGTCCAAACATGGAAGGATGGACG
This sequence comes from Herpailurus yagouaroundi, assembly GCF_014898765.1. NCBI lineage: Eukaryota > Metazoa > Chordata > Mammalia > Carnivora > Felidae > Herpailurus > Herpailurus yagouaroundi. The sequence continues at coordinate 30,652,688 of NW_024412434.1, forward strand.
GATGGAAGGAAGGTGAGAGGTAGAAAGATACTTAGACAGGGGGCACCTGGGTGGCTCAGTAGCTTAAGCTTCCAACTTCGGCTCAGGTCATGATCTCGCATCGAAGTCCGTGGGGTTTGAGCCCCGCGTCAGGCTCTGTGCTGACGGCTCGGAGCCTGGAGCCCGCTTTGGATTCTGTGTCTCCCTCTCTCTCTCTGCCCCTCCCCCATTCGTGCTCTTTCTCTCTCTGTCTCTCAAAAATAAATACACATTTAAAAAAAGAAAGACACTTACATAGAGAGAGAGAGAGAGATGTGAAAATTCCAGTTCCCCTTAGTATCTCCTTCTCCCCATTCCTCAGCAAAGCACTGTGACTCATAAGTGTAATGGCACCAGGGAAGAATGCTTGGTATTGCATAGTCTCCCAAAGCACTATAAGAAAACAAGATGGGGCACCTGGGTGGCTCACTTGGTTAAGCATCTGACTCTTGCCTTTGGCTCAGGTCTTGATCTCACGGTTTAGGAGATGAGGCCCCACGTCAGGCTTTGGGCTGAGAGTGCAGAGCCTGCTTGGGATTCTGTCTCTCTCCCTCTCTCTCTTTCCCTACCCCCTCCTCTCTCTCAAATAAAAATTATAAAAAAAGGAAAAGAAAACAAGATAAATAAACAAATACTAGCAATAAGCTTAGGTCCTACAGCCAACACAGAACCCTCACCATTTTAAGCCACATCAATGGGAAGGTTTAAACGACCCTTTAAAAATCTCCAGAACACACAGAGTTTTAGAGGAAGACTGTGCCCTGTTAACTTGCTCAGTCCCAGTCCATTTCCAGGCATTTATGAAGTGGACATACCTCCTCCAAAGAATCTCTCGTAATCGTTTTTAAAGGAAGAATGAAGCAGAAATGCATATCATGACATTATTCACCAACTAAGAACTCGGAAGCCCGGTTGTAATGGTGATGTACCTTTGTGAATTCGTGAGGCAAACGTGTCAGGGCCTCAACCCATAAATGAAAAAGGGACTCAAAGTGAGAAAAATGTGAGTATGGTAAGATATACAGCCACAGCTGTGGCCTGCAAGGAATGGAAATCTAACTCAACCAAGTTTATGTGAAAAGAGACAAGAGCAGACCCTTTGTTGCTCGCACACCCGGAAAGCTCAGTGTCTTGGGACTTGGTAGATTCCGAACAGGAAATGCTTCCGTCTTACTCTCAACCTAAATGTTCTCGCCATGGGGTGACATAGATGACCACTGGCAAGGCTAGTCTTGATTCTCACAGTTAGAAATTCCAGTAAAACCGTGTTCCTTGTCCCCATAATTCAGCCACAGTCACAGGACTGGCCCTGAATGGCCAGTGGAGGCATGTGCATGTCCGGAAGCAGGAGACCAGAGTGAGGACAGACAGCTCTGGTTGTTAGGACCCAGGTGCCTCCCACCTGATCTGGAGGACAACTTCAGCAAAATGCACGGACTAAGAACAAACAAAACCCAAACCCTCTAGACAAGCTTGGACATGGGCTGTCGTTACCCCTGTATTTACCGTGCGAAAAGGTTAACTCACCTTTTGTTAATTTCAAAAGCAGCAGCAGTGAGAGAACATAGATACGGAAGCTTTGGAAGCTCCCACACCATCACCATGCCTCTGAGCTTGGTCTCATACTGTTTGGAGACAGAGCAGAGGAGACAGATGATTGAATCTGCCAAATGTTGTAACACCTTGAACCCAGAGGCACAGCTAGCTCAAAGTTAATGGCTTTATTCCTTGCGCTTTTGGTGTCAGTGTCTTGGATGGGGCTACTTGGAAGTAGCATGAGGGAGGAGAGACCACGACTGGCCCAGCAATCTCTGGCCTGGAAGGTGTTCTTTTATTGAGCCTCTGTGTATTCAAGGTCATCTGACAAAGTGACATCAGAGGCAGACGAGGTAGTCGCCAATTTGCGACTTTAGAAGCCTGTGATTTCAGGGAAGCCACTTCATCTCATTTTCTTGTTCCTCGTCTGCAGGAATATGTGAGTGTTGGATTATGACGGATATGTGATCAGCACGTTCTAGGCCCTGGAGAAATCCCAGTTCCCTTCCTTCCCCATCTGTTTTATCCTTGCTGTCAGTGTGATACTCAAGGCAGTAAGACATTCGAACAGATACATAAGTACAGCAAGACCCAAAAGCTTCTATAAGAAGGGGTGGTTAATTTTGCTTCAGAACATTCCATACAAGGGACGCCTGGGTGGCTCAGTCAGTTGAGGAGCAGACTCTTGGTTTCGGCTCACATCATGATCTCACAGTTTGTGGGTTCGAGCCCCGAGTCAGGCTCTGCACTGACACTGTAGCGTCTGCTTGGGATTCTCTCTCTCCCTCTTTTTCTGCCTCTCCCCAGCTTGTTCTCTCACTCTCAAAAAATAAACATTTAAAAAAATTTTGTTTTAAAAACATTAGTCCAGATAAGTTGGCTAGTATTTTTGCACTATCTGTTCTCTGCCGATTAATGTTCTAAGCACTTTACATATGTTAACCCATTTAAATCTCACAGAAATGCTATCAGGTAGGCACTCATATTATCTCCCTTTTGCACCTGAAGGAATGGAAGCCCAGACAGTGAAGTAACCTGCCCAAGGTCACACAGCCCTTAGGGACAGAGCTGGGATTCAAATGCAGGCAATCGGGCTTCAGAGTCTAAGCTCCTCAGCACGACTTAATGCTTTCTTGAGACTGACTACCTAATTTATTTCAAATTGTTTTTATCTTTTTAAAAAAATCACGACTATATCAAAATTGCTTCTGGTGCTTCATAAATTATAATTCAATTATAGTAAGTATCTACTTTCATTGTAGGGCATTTGTATTTCCATTTGTCATTGACGAAGTTCTCCTGATTATAAATACTACGGAAGGTTCCAATAAAGGAGTTGATTTTGACCTTCCACGGGATAAAAAGAATCTCCCTAACCTACATATTTTTATGCGGTCTTTGTGACGGGAACAAAGCATGTCTGGAGACTGCAAAGATACAATTATTGCTGAAGAGGTCATCTAGAAAGAGGTAGAGGTAAAACAAAAGGATTTCGGTAAAGCAAATTAAATTATCTGTCAGTGATGGAATAGGACTGAATTGCCCATTGTGGTCTGCTGAGGCGAGCCCATCCTTCTAGAATAAAAGTGAGAGAAATGATTACACTGTGCAATATGAGTCATGGCGAGTCAAATGCACGAGTCGAGGGCCCATGGCATCATCGAAGCACAGAGAGAAGCCCAAAGTAGGTCAGAGCCACACCCCAGACAGCCTCTGTGGCTGAGGAATACTACACTGTGAAATAGCATTAATATTCTTCGTGTGGGGTGAAAACATCCTTCTTCCTGGAGAGTCGTATCGACTGGACCTGTCTTTCCCTGAGAGGCCGGGAATTCAGTTACCGAGCAGAGAAGGGTGTGTTAACCAAGATGCCCACCCTCCACATCCCTGTGCACCAAAGACTTGCCCGAGGGCACCGAAAATCCCCCTCAGCTGCAGAGAGACCCGTTGCCCAAGGGTGTGCCCCCTACTTAGTACCAACAACTGGTCAGCACTAGGTACAAAGGCGTAGAGTGAGAACTCCCCTAAAGGGCATCCAGCCTGAGTCCCAGCTGGGACCTGCCGGCCCTGAATCCCGGTTACCCTTGGCTCGTTTACTTCCTCCCTCTACTCCCTGAACCCCCTCAGCCCTACCCCTGAAGCCACAGAGGGCGGAGGGGGAAGCCGTAGACAAACCTCCACCTCTCAAGCTTTGTTTCCCAGGGAAGCTAAGGTAAGACCAAATATGAGTGTGTATTTATAGTCCCCCCCCCCTCCCCGTGGGAGCAAGGATGAGAACACATCCCCTGCTGTGAGGGACGTGACTGCGTTCTCCTGTCTCCTCCTACTGGGGATGCTTACCTGGCTCTTCTCAACCTAGAGAGTTCATACCCCTAATTCTAACCCCTAATCTGTCCCTGATGAAAAAACGAAAGGACAACTGGAACCTCCATTTAATTATCTTTGCTAAACTGTGAACACTCGATGGGTAAACTATTGCTATTTATTTATATTTATAATTATAAATGTATAATAAGAATTATTTTTAAATTTTGGGGAGTGAAAATTAAATAATTTCTGCTAATATTTGTATTATGTTGTATCTTGATAGAAGATATCATCACAAACACATACTGTCTCCGTTATCTGCATTCTTCTTAGATTGAAATTATGGAGCTAATAAGACAAGTCAATTATTATTCCATGATTTTTACCAGAAGAGCCCCCTAAATTTTGGAAAAGATACCAGTGCCAGAAAAATGGATAAGAAGTCAATCAGAAAAAGCAAGACGGGGGGTGCCTGGGTGGCTCAGTTGGTTAAGTGACCGACCCTTGATTTCAGCTCAGAATCTCACAGTTCGTGAGTTCGAGCCCTGAGTCGGGCTACACACTGACAGCATGGAGTCTGTGAGATTCTCTCTCTCTTCCTCTCTCCACTCCTCCTCTGCTCATGTACTCCACACACGTGCTCGCTCTCTCTCTCTCTCTCTCTCTCTCCCAAAAATAAATACACTTAAAGAAAACACAACAAGACAGCGGGCAACAGGCATCATCAGGCTGATGCCCAGGTGCCCTTTTAAAGGAGAGGAGGAGGGATAGAAGATGAGACGATGGGCTTGGATCCCTCTGATGGCGCTTTTCCGACATGAGGGGCGCATGGACCCACATATTCAGCGGGTGTGTATGTGCCTGTGATTTTAGAAAGTGGGACAGATTGCTTTGTTATTTCTAGGGTTTTTTCCAGCCACACACACTTGTGGTCTGTCCCAGTTGCTTTGGATGCCTGTGTTCCAGTCGCTTCTTGGACGCTCCTGGTTGGTCATTCTTGGGTTGGGGAAGAAAACCGTTTCAAGTATGATCCACAACTGTAGACTTCGATGGCAGCATTTCAGAATGCAGCATGTGAAAACTGAGAACTCCAACAGCGGTGTCTTTGAAGAGAGGTTTGTGTTCCTAGTTCTACAAAAAGTTAAGGATTGGTGTAGAATCTTGAAGACCAGGAACAGAATATGCTGTCGGCATGATCCATAGAGGGCAAGATGAAAGGCCACGCACAAGCTTTCGCAACTCACTCGCAACTCACACATCGCGATAAGGAGACCTTCTCATGAGCGGAGAGCTTCCCCATTTTGTCACTCTACTGTACTTTGTAAAGCAGGGGACACATCGCAAATAAGTGGCTGACATTCCATTGGGGCACTCCATCAGGGCATAGAAAATAAAGTAATCCAAAGGAGCTTAAAGCACACACACACACACACACACACACACACACACACACACAGTATACATAAGAAAAATCTCTAGAGCAAATGTGGGAAAAGAAATTTGTGCCTCTGGAATGTCTCAACAAGATGCTTTCTGTTGTTGGACTTCTACTAAGACCTTAAGAATTCCCCCGACAACTGAATCCCTTACTGCACCACCTCCTTCGCAGACACCGTCAGAAGTACGGATGTAGGTGTGTCATGTAACCCTTCCAATCTCCTGTCGCCTTTTGACAGTCAGACGAAAAGAGCACTGGAATGTCTGAATATCTAACTTCCTGTCAGCCAGAGAAGCCCAGAGAGCGAGATGGGAATGTCACGTAAAGGGATATGGTCATTGCTACCACTCACACGGGAACTGGGGGTGGGGGCGGTTAGTCACGTGACCATGACTCAGCTTCAGGGGTTGCTCCGATGGATCTCCTCTTGCTCTAGACTCCCACCAAGAGCTTGCGGGGGGCAGCCTTGTCTACTCTGAGTAAAGACCGTGTTCATACTTAAGAATCTCATTAACTTGGCCTCTGAACACCGCGAAGGGTGAAAGGTCATGGGACAGAACCCAAGTGAGGCACATGTAAGGCCCTGGGCTGTCCGCAGAAACATCTATGAGCCCCTACGGTGTTTATACTGGGAAGACAGGGGCATTTTTCTGGAGGAACACCACTGGGGCCACTTGGCGTGACCTCTGGATCAATACAGCTGTCTGCTACTGCTTATACCACCTATGTCCAAATCTGTTTTACATCAAGAGCAGGTAAATTGAGAGGCAAAATGTTCTTAAATCAGCTCCACTAACTGGAAAACAAGAGGTATTCTCCAAGGAGACTTTTCTTTCTGGGCGGGTTTTCCTATTCTGAACCATCTACAGAATACTTAAAGTTTCCACTTAGCAGTATTTGATTAGTCAGTATTTTTTATTTTAAATTGCCCCACTCTTGAAGTATGTATTGTACCACAAGTTTTTATTCACAAATCATTTGTTTTAATAAAAACATTAAGCGAGGTCTCCATGGAATAAGTGAGACATTTTTAGTCATTGGAGAGAAAAACTCAATGGTTATTTTCCCACGTTCACTACTTAGGACCTTGGATAAGGTCCAGGGTTTGAAATCTCGCAAGTTGAAAGGGAGAATTCTTTATGGAATTTTATTTTTGAAAAATGTATACACTCTCAAATTATCAATCCTGGCCGTATGCTGACTTTGTCCAATGATGGACATAATTCGGAATCTTTATTTGCTCTTAGAAGTGCTATCCCCACTTTAAAAAAAAGATTATAGGCAACTGTCAGGGAAAGTTAAAGATGGCAAACGTTAAAACAAGAACTAAGAGATGTTACACCAAAAATATAGACACAGTTGGAGTGGCCAGCAAGCAGCCCCAACAGGAGCCTGAAGGGAGAGTCTGGGCATGGCCAAGGGCGGGGAGGTGCGGGAGTGGAGGGGGGGAGGGGAGGGGATGGGACTGGGAGGTGTGGGCCACCAGGAGGAGTGCAGGTCTGGCACCAGGTCACCCAGATCTCAGTCGACAGTTGGGTGCCCTGAGCGTGGGGTGCAGGCTGCAAACACGCTGATTGGGACCCCTCAACCCCATGTGGCCTCTGGGGGCCTGCGTGTATGTGCACGATCGCAGCCAGGAGCAGGGGCAGTATGGGGGCAGGAACCACGAGAATCCCCTGCATTTCAGCCTGAGGAACAAGAAGGGGAAGGGTGAGGTTTTCTGAGATGGAGAAGAATGTGGAAGGAAGAGGTTTGGAAAACTGGGACTTCATCTTTGGACATCACAGGTTTCAGACACCGATCGGATAAGCAAGCGGACGGTGAGGCATGACATCTCAGCATGTCTGGGCTGAGTTTAGGGGCACTAGACCAGACGTGGACATTACTCAAAGCAGAGGGGCTGGAGAGGTCGCCCGGAGAAAGGACCCCCCCCCCCCCAGGGATGGAGCCCGGGGGTGCTGGAGATGAGAGGGACCAGGGATAGGAAGCAGCACAGGAGGAAGGAGGAAGACCAGGAGGTCACCTCTTCCACGACCGGGAGGGACGTGTCTTCAGAGGAAGAAGTGACTGTCTGTGCCCGATGCCGATATCGGTCAAAATGAAAATGGAGGTGTTCGCTGGGTTAGCAAGGGACACGAGAGGTGACCTGAGCGAGAGCTGTTGGGGAGCCCTTCTGAAAGATTCTACGGAAAGAGAAGAATCACAGGAGGCTAGGATAGCAGGTGTGACCATGAAGAACAAGACAGACGAACGGCCCGTGAAAGAGAATTAAATAGTTTGAAAGACTGAGAAAGTTCAGCTGAACTGTTAGAAAGAACCAGGAGTCTCGGAATAAAGGAAGGAGGGAAGGTGGAGCTGCCAGCAGAGTCACCTGTGCTGTGGCCTCGCGAGGTGTGGTCTAAGATGCCATCCTTGGACTTGGCCATCGTAACAGGACTGGTGACATTTAAGAGAGCGATTTCATGAGACAAGGGAGGCAGATTGTAGAGAGATAAGGACTATCTGGGACGTAGGAAGGCAGAAACCCACTGCTCAGTCTATTTCAAGAAGTTTAATATCTAAAGGGGAAGGAAGATTAGAAAGTGTTTTGGCATTGATCTCACAAATACCATTACTTTTTATATTATAAGACGCATATTTTTTCATATTTTAACAGCTCTGAAAGCAGAATGCCTCTTATAATTGATGGCATTCTTCAGCGTTAATTGGCAGCATTTTTTCATTCTATGCAGTGCATAATGTAATGGTATGTTTTACGATCGCTATGGCCGTAAGTTTCATAAAATATGGGCATACAATGAATGTCTGAGCCCAGGAGGGGAAGCGATGTAAGTGGATGGACGGGCGCAAGAGAGCGCATGGAGAGAGAGCACCGCGAACAGCATTGGTGTTCAGTAAGCCTTTGCTGAGTGAGTGGGGTCACAACACCGAGAGGAGCGGCACGAGTGGATTTTTATTCCGGTCCTGTGTCCAGGCCCGGAGGGACAGAGACGGGCAAGCAGGACCCGCGAGAACAGAGAGTGATCGAGACCCCGGACGTGCCACGAGGGGAGGCACACTGCCCCGCTTGGGGAGGGCGAGGAAGAGGGAGGAGAGCAGGGGGGGTGTGTCCGTGGACGGGGCGTTTCGGGGAGTGAGCAGTTCCTGGCAATGGCCAGCGGCTCCCGGGTGTGTCACTTGGGAGGATTCTAGACGTGAGACAAAGGTTAAGGTTGAGGGAGTGGAGGAAATCCATAAACCCTGAATTAGGGTTTATGACTTAGGGTGTTGGGAGGGCAATCGACGCCCACGGTGGTGGGTAAGGGATAATAGTGGCGGACTGGGTGTTGGAGGAAAACCAAGGTCTCAAAGTCTGCCGGGGCCTCAGAGGGGTGGCCCCAAAAGGAGAACGTGGCGGCAATGAGGATGGGAGAAAGGCGTGGACTGGGAGAGAGGGAAAATCAAAGAAGTGCCGGATAACGTGGCCACGGCAAGAAAGCACGGCCAGGACGTGGCGCCTTCTGCGTTCCCCTGGTGGAGCTCACTCCTCACGGAGACCTGTGGCCTGTGTGTCTCATGTGCAGGCGAGACCAACAGGAAGCTCAGAGACACGGTGCCAGCTCACACCGTGTGACAACTCAGCACGGGGCTTTCCTGGCTAGGGAGTCTGTGCGCCCTGCGATCTTCGCCACTAAGGCGATTCCAGAGTGAAGGATCCGGGAGAGCGGCACCTGTGGGGCTCAGAGGGTTAAACGTCCGACTTTGGCTCAGGTCATGGTCTTGAGGCTCATGGGGTCGAGCCCCTCATCGGGCTCTGTGCTGACAGCGCGGAGCCTGGAGCCTGCTTTGGATTCTGTGTCTCCCCCTCTCTCTGCCCATCCCCTGCTCGTGCTCTCTCTCTCTCTCTCTCTCTCTCTCTTTCTCAAAAGTTAACAAACATTAAAAAAAAATTTTTTTTAAAGAAAGAATCCAGAAGAGTCAGGAACCTAACTCAGAAACGGGGGTCACTCTTCAGACTTCACAGCACCCTCTCAAAGGGGCCTCGTGTCCAGGGACGGCACTCGGGCCACCACCTGCCCAGAGCCCACTGCCACAGGCTGCTCAGGGCCACACGGGGCAGGCCAGGTGGCCTCCCTTCTCTTCAAGGCTCCGAGAGTGTTCTTTCTCTGTGAGCCCTGCAAAAGGGGCTCAGAGGGAAGGGGTGGGTGCAGATATTCCCGCCCTGCCCCCTCCCTGCCCATCGTTAGTAAGGAGGCCTCCCTTTGCAGGGCAGATTCCTGCTACAAGCGTCCCTAAGAGTCCCAGGGCCTCCGGGCAAGGGAAATGGGGTAGAGACGACTGCCCAAAAACAGAAAGCTGACCCATGATGTCTGGGCACATGAACATTTGGGCATGCTTGGTCTACCTGAGGCACAGAGCGGCATGAATGCTGAACGCAGGAAAATGTTCAAGATGTCCCCGTGGGTAGGAATTTGCTCTGTTGTGGTCAATTCCGTCGCAATGCTACAAAGACGCTACAAACCAGTGTGGATAAACGATCTCAGTGGCAGTGCGCCTGCTTTGCTCATAATCCCCCAAATGTTGTGTTCTCTCTGGCACGTAAAGGTTTGCACTAGGCAGCGTCTGATTATGACGTTTTCCGCATTAACGCTGAGTTCTCACTTCCGTACCTCAGTCGACCCCACAACTACCTGTGAGGTCGACCTTTTCCCGAGTCCCGGTTTCAGGGGCTACAGGAGAAACATCGATCCACTGATGCTCATGTAGCTAGTAAATGGCAGAATGCGAACGTGAACCTGGATCTTCTTCAATCCATAGCCTGTGGGCTTTGGACCAGACGATACTTCCTTTCATTAGTTATGGTCCAGTATCGTCTAAGCGCACCTCATTGCTCGGTCTAGTCACTTGAATACAGACGCTCAAGCCACCAAAGGAAATAGGAAAAGCCCTGTGGTGCTGGGTTCCTGCACGCTGGAAATTCAGAATGCGGTCATCGGAACTTCCAAGTTCAAATTAGTGGGGAAATTAAATAATAAAATGCTCTCTGCTCTTTTAGCTGAAAACCGTTCTCCTTTATAGTTAACTGAAACCAGCCTAACTCCGACTCGCGTCTAATGTTTACGCATGAGTCACACGCAGATGTGAAAGCTTCGGTGACAAACCCACAAAGACGGTCTCTGGTGCTCATTTTCCTGTGGTCTGCCTTTTGTAAAATCACGTAAGGAGCATTCACATAGAAACAAAGCTAACACTCTATGTGGCGACTCCACTCGGATGCTCATGGAACCCACCGTCCGCTCAGTTCGCTGCACACAGAACGTGCCCCAGGACCGTGGCATTTTCTCAGACGCCAGCCTGTCCGTGGGCGGCTGCCCTGCTAGATGTGCATGGAGGGCAAGGAGCCTGGTTTTCTCTGGGATTCTCTCCCAAGGCGGCTGAGGCGCTGGGCCCGCTGGAGGCGGTCAGATGCTGACGTGACCCCACCTGGGTCGTAATGCCACGTGGGTCACTGGAGATGGCAGCTGAGGCTGTGGCCCGGGAGGGAGAGGGGAGGTTACCGGCAGAAAGCAAGAGGGAGAATCGTCTCATGAAGGCCCAGCGTGTGTCCACGGGGGACACGTTGATCACCGTCTTACAGAACGTGAGTTGCCCAAACCACTCAGCATCCATGGTGGGAACCAAACCTGGGGCGTGAATGTCCGGGGCTGTCAGAGCCACACCTGCAGACCTTCTCGACAGACGGACAGAGTCCTTCCCCACAGAAAATGGGCCGTTCCTGAAGGCAGTGCCTCTCCACGAGACCTGGTTTCCAGACACAGCTTCTGTTCCAGCTTCTTCTCCGCTCTCGCAGCCACGCTCCGTAGTGGGATCACGCAGGAGGCAGCGCCCCTGGGATCTGGCCGCAGGAGACGTACGGTAAACGTCTCAGAGAAACCACTTTCTTGGCCCCTTCAGACTTGCGTTCCTTTAGAAGGAATATCTAACACTGGCCTATTTGTGTTCTTAAGCAACCTTTCTAATTAAAAAATACGTGTGGTATTTTAAAAAGTTGAAGAAGGACACACTCTTTCCTAGCTCGGAGATGTGTATGCGATAATTCACAGTCCACGGTCTGCCTTCCAACTTCAGCCAGATCCCCAGAGGACAAGGAAACTAGATCAAAACAGCTGACGGGCAAGGGGAGGCAGGACTCCCCCAGAACTGATGCATTTCATCGGATGCCGGCAACAAGCACCTGGTCCGGGACAGAAACAAACATTATTCCGTTGTTCTGGGATCAGATGATAACCCTTTCAAGTAAAATGTCTCTATTTTAAAATTCTCTACTCTTCGCTAGGGTTTGTTTTTTTTTTTCTTTCCCTAAGTCAAATGTGCACACACACTCGCACGTATATGTACGGATATCAAAGGCCCATTGAAAAGATTTGGTTTAATACCAGGAAAAAGTTTCTCTGACAGCTGTCACTGCCTTCCGATACTTCACGCAGCGGAAATCAAAGGAAGGAGCCCCCTGCCTGTGTGCTGCAGTCACAGAGGCCTAGTGGGGGGACCCAACGGGTGCACAGGTGAGAGTGGCCTCCCCCGAATCCTCAGCCCCGCAGCTGCCTCGTGGCTGAGCAGAGAGAAACTGATGGAGAGCTCTCCCTTCCGAAGCAGTCCCTTCGTCTACACAACCTGCTAATCTTCCTGCTGTGGGAGAGAGCATCTCGGGAGAATGCCTGCTTTAAAATGTAGGTCTTGGGGCGCCTGGGTGGC
>NW_024412434.1:30664821-30691231 GCF_014898765.1 Herpailurus yagouaroundi
GATCTCGCGGTCCGGGAGTTCGAGCCCCGCGTCGGGCTCTGGGCTGATGGCTCGGAGCCTGGAGCCTGTTTCCGATTCTGTGTCTCCCGCTCTCTCTCTGGCCCTCCCCCGTTCATGCTCTGTCTCTCTCTGTCCCAAAAATAAATAAACGTTGAAAAAAAAAATTAAAATAAATAAATAAAATGTAGGTCTTGGGGCACCTGGGTGGCGCAGTCGGTTAAGCGTCCGACTTCAGCCAGGTCACGATCTCGCGGTCCGGGAGTTTGAGCCCCGCGTCGGGCTCTGGGCTCACGGCTCGGAGCCTGGAGCCTGTTTCCGATTCTGTGTCTCCCTCTCTCTCTGCCCCTCCCCCGTTCATGCTCTGTCTCTCTCTGTCCCATAAATAAATAAAAACGTTGAAAATAAAATGTAGGTCTTGTTATTAATCAGGGCTGATGAGACCACCGGGTCAGGAAAAGATAGTGTTCCCAGAGGAGGGGATCGGCAGGGGCGAGAGGGGCCCTGAGTGTGAGGGCCCCATAGAAGAAAGGGATGAATTGGGGGCTGTGCCTATGAAAGGTGCACCTGCTTGAAGGGGAGAGTTTTGCCACCTTTGGGAAAGAGCTGACCCTGAAAGGGCAGTCTCTCTCCCAGGTCAACCAGAGTGAGGCCCGGAGGTCAACGCGCTGGAAAATCCAGAAAGTAAAAGTAAAATAAAATAAAGTAAAATAAAAAATAAAAAACGTGGTTCATACGAGACCCGTGTGCCTTTGTGCAACCCACCCCACCATGATCACAGTCAAGGAGGATCATTCTGCTCAGTACCAGGAATTCAGAATAAAGATTCCTTAATTTGCATGAAGCCAGAGGGCCTCAAATTTTATTGTGCATATAAATCACGGAGCGATCTTGTTAAAATGGTTTCTGATTTAGTAGGAGGGACGGGTCTGAAACTCTGCATCTCTAATAAGCCCCCAGATAATGCCGGGACTGTCGGTCCATGGACCACCCAAGTGGGAGGTCATTCAACTGTAATTATGTGTCCCATTTTTTCAGGCACGTTCACTTGTTAAGCAAAGACTGGGAATATTATTTTATGTGCACAAATGAGCTATAGCCCAAGACTTGCTTGCACGAAGACAAATACAATTAAAGGCTTTTTTCTACACCAGCTAGTTTCTATCCCCAAATAAGATGTGTTCTCACCATACAGCTCATCCGATGAGAACTGGCCCAGGACCTTATTCATTCTCAAGAGAAAAGTGTACCAGTCAGCCGCCGAAAATCAAGGCATTCTAGGCTCTGGGAGGGGAAAGAAGCAGGTATGCAAGATGGAAGTGTTAGAGGCTGTTTGTCCTGGCATTAAAACCGGGACGTAATCAACCCTGAGACTGACTCAGCACAAGGAGGAACTCCAGCACGTTTTGAAATAATCCTAGTAATCCCAACCAGACACGACCTAGGGGTCGCCGAGAAGAAGGATACGAAACTAAGGGTGGGGGATAAATTCACCAGGAGGGACTTGGGGAAGGAGCGGAGAATGGGTAAGGGGTTGGGTATTCACGACGTTGGGTTCCTTGTAGATTTGGGATGAGAATGTGTTAGCATCTGGACAAGGACTGACTGCACTGGAAAGGAGAAGGAAGTATATGCCAACAAGGAAAAGAACACAAAGTAGATGAAGTGATCCATGGAGCCAATAGCTCAGCTTTACGTCAAGTCGCCGGTGACACCTTGCACCCTTGCTTCCAGCCAGAGGACCTGCATTATCCAGATGTAAATAACACATTTTAGGGATGTTGGGATGACAGAACCTTCCCTTGTGGGACAGTAGCACAGCTCAGAATCCTTAGAAGGATTTTCAAAACGCTTCAACAAAACCACCTGCAACCAACCCAGTGGCTCCACGACCAGACAAATATTTCTCTACCTGTCATTAAAACCAGAAAGGTTATTTGCTGAGAGTCAACATATGTTTCTCTCCATCACCGGTACCTAAGCACATACTCAAGGCGACTCTGTTGTTCCAGTATCGACCCTTTCTAGGGCAAGAGCAGTGCCCCGCCATACCACACCCACTTCCGTTGAGCCCTGTCCTTTGTGGACCCTCTCCCCCCACCCCAGCCTCCTAGAAAGCAAGAAGGACGTCTCCACTTAGCACATGTCAGTTCAGGCAAGACTATGGGAACACAAGGAGATGCTCCAGGCAAATGTTCTGAAATGAATTCACAAACTCGTCCACATCACAGAAGAGGCTATTTCCCGGGGCGGCTGGGGGTGCTGGGGAAGGATCTTCAGACTTGTGGTCCTTGGCACTCAGTTGGTTGCACATCCTTCTTGGTGTGCAAGCTGAGCTTTCTCCAGTCCTGAGCAAGTTCATTCCTACTCATCATTCAAGACTCAATGTAAATGCCACATCCCTAAAGAGTGTCCTCAGAGAGCTCACATCAAAGTTGGACTTTTTGGTAAACTATCTCATTATACCTGGCCTTTTCCTTCACAAGGTTTAACACACTTAACGAAAATATATCCATTGGGGTTTTTACTTGTTTGATGGCTGACCTCCTCTAGTCTGTAACCTCCCTGAGGACAGGACAGTTTCTCTTTCTTCATTGTCATTTATCTACACAAATCACGGTGCTCAGGACCCAGGAGTCAGCTAACGTATATTTGTTGGATGAATGCGTGAGTGAGAGTGAGTAAATAAACCATCCCATATAGCCTAGAAAATGTTGTGATTGTCCCTGTTACTGCTTTTATCACTGGTATTCCAATTTTGGATTCGGTTTTCGTTAATAACTTACAAATGGCACTCTCTAAATAGAACAGCAAACAGCAGCTCAAATTCTATATTAGTAAAGTTTCTAAACTGAAAGGATCATTTCTTCCTATTCCAAGGAAGCTTCTGGTTCGTACATGACATTTCTCTAGATGTATGCAGGGACACATTCTGTATTCCATTCGATTTTAGCTAAGAATATTTTCAATCTCTCGTCAGTCTGATGTTCCCAGCTACGCTGGATGTTGAGAACCGTGTTTAACATTAGGCTCAGAGTAAATCATAAATATGCATTAGCTTCCAACTTGGTGCTGTTTCCTTAGTCCGGGGCCGGATGAACGTCTCGTGGTGCCGTTCCTAACGCCCTCCTGCTCGCCACCCCCGGGGGCTCCTGCACCCCTTCCCCGCACCCTCTCTCCCCGGCTCCCCCCAGCCTCCCGAGGCACACACGGGTCCGTCCCTTCGACCACTCAGCCTTGAACAGCACAAGCGGTGCAGACGTGTGGAGGCAGGGAAGAAGATACCGTAGACGGGTGCACAGGAGAAAACTGCGAGATAGTCTGAGCTAAGTGAACCCCCTGGCTGGCGTTTGGATACTAACGCAGAGGCTTGGGGATCTGTCAGCATTCAAGATGCGGGAGGAGGTTGGACGCCAAACCGTCTCTGTCTCCTCGTCTTGCCGTACTCTTGCCCAGCTCACTGTTTGCCCTGTTCACTTCAGGTCAGGTGGGTTCGGTCAGAGGAGCGTGTCCCCAGGCCAGGTGCTCAGGGACCGCTCAGGAGCTCGTCACATTCAGGGCAGAGGGATCCATGCTGGCCAGGCACCAGCAGGAAGTAGGCTTCCTCTGGGAGACGGTCTGCTTCGTGGTTTGATTGATTCCGTACCCTCCCTTCTCATCCAAGTGGATTCATCACAAGTGGCCTCGCTCTACAGCTGTGGTTGGGCCCCCCCCCCCCCCCCCCAGGGCTGCCTGTTCGAGTCACCTGGGAAACTCTGGAAAGTCTCAGCAGAAGGAATCGGGAGGCATCCCACACCAGCTACACCAGAGCCCCTTGGGACCTCGGGAGGCTAGCTGTGACCAGGACAGTCACGCCCGGAGAAGCACGTTTTGCTTTATTGGAGTGAAGAAGGCAACATCAACCGCTTGACTCTCTACGGAAATTCTGTTTCCCTACTCAGTTTTACGGCACCTCTATTGCTATGGTTATAATTTTATATGATGCCTTCCTGGCATTCGCAGAGCAAAAACATTATATGCAGTTTCTGGTGCCAAAAGGTGTAGAAAGTAATAGATTTCTCTTAAAATCATAACACTTTTGTTTGATTTCCCCCCCCCCCCCTCTATGCTGGCTGCTGTTACTTTAAAAGTCTTCTGAAAAAAAAAATTAAGAAAAAAAGCCTTCTGGCATTTAACTGGCAATAAACGGGGCAAAACAAACTGTTCCTTCCTCTAGATGGTGCAATTTTTATTGCTCTGTTTTAGAGCAACCGGATACGCCTTTTAGAAAAACACCTGTTTAGCCACCTTCTGTTTGTATAGCGTCGGGGTATCAGCAGACCCACTTCAAGGGGGAAGGAGGGGTTTTCTATGCGCCTCACATTTTTCAAACACCCTTAGACACACCTGACGTTAAGTGACACTGACGACACCAGCTCCTAAGCCAGGCGATTGCCCGGAGCTGAATCATAGACGGCTGAGCTCATCTTGAGCCCAATTGTCCCAGACGTTGAAAGCAAACCCAGACGTCTGCAGGACTGCACAGGCCTTCCTGTGCATGTGGCCAAAGGGGTCACAGAAGTATCTGCTCACACAGGATTTAGGAAGCCCGTGACCAGAGGGACCGTTTCCACGCTAAGTCGGTGACACATCTCTGATCCCGTGGCGATGCTGTGTGGCGGGAGCGGCGTGTGCTCGCCCGTGCGCGGCTATGCTTCCGGTTTTTGCGTCTGTTCCATGCGTGTGCACACAGTCTCGCAGAACTTCAGAGCAGCGGGTCGGTACCAGGCGCTGAGCCGCGTGCCAACATCTCGCTCAGGAGGCCAAAAAATGGATTTCATAGCGGCAAATAGACCTCAAGGCAAAATTCGAAGAATCTGGAACATTCTTAGTCTTCTCAGGGCATCCGTAATTTTTTGCAATATGTTTCACCCCCAAGGCAAATGGATTGACAGACTCCACTATCCAATGGCTTTCTGTGTGTTGGCCACAGTTCTTCACTGCCTGCTTTAATTTTTTTTGTGGTCTTAGGAGCAACCCGAAATGAAAAGGTTATTATTTCCTACTTGGGAACCACTCAAAATCGCTTCCGGACCGACCTCGTCACCCTTTCCTCGGGTGTCCTGTCTCCTGTTCATTGTCATGCAGTGTAATTAGAATTGCTTTTCTCTAATAGGACCTTCTTGGGTTGCTCCCTTCACTGAGAACATTATAATAATAACGATGATGATAATAATAATAACACTTTGTTTTATGGCATATTTCCTGCCCCTACTTTGCTAAGTATATTACCCAGGCTATTTATTTTACTCAGCATTAGGAAGCCCTTATTACTTTATGGTACCATTTTACCATCAAGGATCACAGACAGCTTAAGGGACAGCCAGATATCACACAGCCAGGACGCAAAGCTCAGCCGTTTTATTAAAAACCTCCTAACAAAATGTCGAAATCGGTCCGTTTCTGTCTGTAGCTTTGACAATGTTTGCTTTTAACACTTCATTATTAGGTGCCCCTAAATTAGTTACATCTTCCTTGGAAAATGGACACTTTCATGTCATATGATAACCCTTTTTATCTTTAGTAGTGGTCTCTCCCCTTAAGTCTCTTTAGCTTGATAAAATATTACACCAGCTTCCTTTTGTTGAGATCTGTGTAACACGAGTGTGTGCGCAGACACTTAAAGTAAATGCAAACATATATATATGCACACATACACATATGCATATATATGTGCATGTGTAAGCTTATTTATAAGTTCATATATATTTATCAGTTTACAGGAAGAAACATTTTCAACTGCCCACATTTTCTAAATTCTTATAATTTGGACGTGCCTCTAATAAGCAGCAATTAGCTAGATGTTTTTAAATACTGTGTTAAAATATTTACATTTTAACCAGAATGTTTGGTCCGTTGACACTGAACATGACAGCGGAGAGTGCTAATTGCCTGCAATATCCTTTCCCACTTTTTCCTCTGGCCCACGGGACCGTCTGTCATTCCCTCATAGAGCTGAATGTCCCAGCTAAATGGAACCGAGCGCAGGAAATCAGGAGGTGAGTGGAGGAACACAGCCAGCTCCCAGGAGACTGGGTCATAACCTCAGAAAGGAAGCCACGGTCCCACCCCCCACCCCCACCCCCGCTGTTGTTGTTGACTCTGAAATACTGATGGCTGAGTGTCCCTTAGAGCTGGTGATGCCAACCAAGAGAAGAGGAGGATAGGGCATCCCTCCAGCCTGGCCCCTCACGCAGGACCGCCAGGATGGAGACAGACACACTCCTCCGTCTGTGCTCTCCAGTTAGCACCATTTATGCTATAGCTCTTGTTTTGCCTTTCCTCTTTCTTGAATTCTTTTAAATGCATTGAGGTTTGTGACTCCAGTCTGGTATTTAAATTTCCACCAAGTGTGATCTACAACGCCGATTTCTATTGTTGTAGTGTCATTTCATGGTTTTCGTAAAGAAGTCCGAAGATAATCAATGTCGTTAGCCTCCAGCACGATACAAAGGCCTGGAAACAATGGGCATCTGTAATATTTTTTATCCAGTATTTTAAGCCTAATTGTTAAAGTTCTATGAATCAAAATTTTTCGTTATTTCAGTTCTGGTCATAGCAAATGCGTTCAGCTTTTGTCTCTCATTTACACTCAGTTTTGAAAAAAAAAACACATAACTTTAGAGAAGATACAGTTAGGCTGATTATTGATTTGTTTTCACTGCAAATAAAAAATAATCTCCACTGTTTTCTGATTCCCATCTTTGCAGTTAAGAAGTAACTCCGGGTCTTTTTGATATTCCTTTCTTGCTAAGGGTTCCAGTAACTTCTCTTTCTTTGAAATTTCATTTTGATTAGTCCTGATGTGGATTTTTTTTACCCTATCCTGCCTGACATTGGACTTTTAGAATTGAGGACTGGTGTCTTTCAACAAATCTTGAAAATTCACACAAGTTAACTCCTCAAAATTTCTCTTATCTTCTAGAGTTCTGAGCAGGTGAATTGAAGAACACTTTCTTCATCATACCCCTTGAATTTTCTTTATTCTATTTCATTTTTTCTATTACTGAAATTTGTATTATTGCTTCAGATCTATTTTATAATTCACTAATTGCCTCCTCAGCTCTGTAAGTCACAATTGAAATTGAATTAAATTCAATTTTTTTGACATTAGCTTTTGATTTCTTATTTCTAGAAATCCTATTTTTTCTCCCACGGTTGCTTTTATGTTTTTCAGGATTCTTATTGTTTGCTTACAGTTTTTAGTCACCTCCTATGTTTATGTATAATAAATATAATCAATTGATTGATTAATTACTTAATGTAGACACATATAATACATTAGATCAGATTACATGGGATGTCAGTGTGCTGGGTTGACTCTGTGGTCTTCCTGCTGGCTCTCACTCACCGTGCTCCCCTTTCTCGAGGGCTTGTGACTGGTAGCTATGAGCTCATCTTCCATGAAAGTTTCCTGTGTAGGAATTATCTGAGGCTTATGTTGAAGGTATATTTCTCTAAATATAATTTGTGTTTGCTTCTGTCAAACACAAAACATTTGCTTTTTGATGATTGCCGAAGGTCGTTCGGCCCAAATATGTGGCTAGTTGATTCAGATAGTGTTACAGACGGATATGAGGGCCAGCTTCTGGTTACATATGGGAGCATTTTGTTTAGGTCTCCTTATGCTTAGGACCAGGATTGTGGCATACACTTTTCCTTGCTGTTTCTTTCTCTGAAATGAGTTTATTTTTCTTTAACTCTCAGGTTGAAGAGTGCCTCATCAGGATCTAACAGTGTGTGTGTGTGTGTGTGTGTGTGTGTGCACACGCATGCGCACGCATGCACACATGCACACACATTTTTGGTGTAGCATTGTGTGTTTTGGGCTGGATGATTGTTTAGGATTTGTAGCCTACCTCCAAAAAAAGAAGCTAAATCTCATTTTTCCACCATTGTGTGCATCTGGCTCCTGGTTGCTATTCATATTAAACTCAAATCTTGCAATTTTGTATGAAACAAAGATAAATCTGGGGCTCTTTCCCACACGACCACTGAGCTTTCTAAATGGCCAATCTCTGGACAAGTCTTACTCAGGCTTTGTTAGGTCCCAGTAATTTCATGAGCCACCATGAACATCTGGGGGGATCCCCGAGGTGACCTCTCCCCCCAGGTGGTCTTTTAATCTTTCCAATCGTCCAGCACAGGCTCCCCAGCGATCCCCTCCACAGTTTTGACACAGTCACATTTCACTTCCTCCCTGGGTACATCCAGGTCACATTAGCCACACTTTAACTCTGAGTCTTCAGATCATTTTGTGCTGTTTACATGACAGGAGCTCACCCTGGTGAGTTGGCAGGAGATAGGCCTGGCTTTAAACCCAGCTCCATCATTAACTAACAAGTCACCTGGCCTAGTCTGTTCATGAATGGACATGGCCTTTGGGCCTTCTGATTCCTGGGAGGAAAGATAAAGTGGTGTTTTGTGTGTATCTGTGTGTGTGTGTGTGTGTGTGTGCATGTGTGCGCATGTGTGTAGTAATTCTTTCAGGAGCGGTGGAAAGCTGATGAGTGGCAGGAAACTGATTTTTTCCCCGCACCTGCCAACAGGTTCCGTGTTGTTGGTAACGCTGTAGATATCTGCTTCTCACAGTAAACTTTCTGATGTGGAGTTGTCATGCGGTTCATCAACACTGTCCATCCATGCGTGATCTACATGATCTGGGAAACCACCGGAACGTTATCGTAGCCACGGTGCCCTGCCACACCTAACACACGCTGCCATGTGCCTACCAGGCCATTCTATGATGTCATAAGGGTATCAGGCCTTTTTTTTCAAAGTGGTCATGGGTGGATCAGGAAAAAACAGGTACTGTGAATGTGTTTCCAATAGAGCAGAAAAATATAGAAATCAGCTGATCATTGTTGTAATGGAAGACTTCAGCCTCAAGATGTCTTTAATAACCGGAAAATTAACTGTGAACATGCCTGACTATGAATAGGAGGGAGAAATATAAAGGAAGCACATGGCCGTCCCCCGCTTCATCTTCCTTATGTTTGTTTTCAACATTTTGTGAATAAAGAGGTTAAGTATTATCCAATACTCATGAAGATTACAGAGAAACTTCCTACATATAAGTACTAAATATTTATAATATATTTATATTATATTTATATATTAAATATTATATATAATATAAATAAATATATTTAGTATATAACATATATATACTAAATATATAATATAATACATATATTATACATATATAGTATATATATATATATATATATTACATATATTATATATATAGTTACCATCCCTTTTTCATTATGAAGAACCACCTGTGGTTAGGCAAAATGACCAGAGAGCAAGTGCCAGCTGCACAGGTCACTAGTCCTGTGAACTTGGAAAATTGCTCCAACTTGGCTAGACTCGTTTATAGACTAGGTGTCATGGCAATACCTACCTCAGGAGGTCTTGAGAAACATCGATGGTAAATGTCCATAAAACTTCCTGTGGAGGCTGGCACTTAGGAACCACAGGCACACAAACAGTTGAAGTGATCTTTGGTTAAAAAAATATTAAATTGATCAAGAAAGATACAAACAGGTGGAACCACCAATAATTTCTAGTTGGAAATAGTTTCTCTCACTGCACCCCAGGCTTGTTGCCTTCCCGCAAACATCACTTTCTCTGGCATTCATGTTGGGGGAGGGCAGTTTTGGCTGTAGGAATGGGCTATATCACCTAAGATTTATTACCTCTTTTTATCAAGTAACACTATGGTGTGGATGTTATTATATGTCAATAAATATGGATCTTGACTGGGTGATCATTTTTATTGGGCATAATACCTCACTCCTGGGATATGACGGGATTTATCTGGCCATCCTCCTATTGATAGGCCTTAATTGTTCTTATTTCCTTTTCTTTTCTTTTTCTGTAATGACCATCCTTGCTTTTCAGTTTTTGTGGCCTTGACCTTTTATTTCTGTAGGGAGAATCCCAAGAAGTAGAAGTGAACAATCCAACGGCCCCCTTTGCTAAGGTTTTGTATTGTTGCTGCCAAATTGCAGTCCAGACCTGCTGTGACGATTTACACTCCCACAAGACGATTTTCACCCCCACAAATAAAGCATGAAAGCATCTGTTCCCCCAAGTTTTTCAACCTTTGTTGATCTGATGACAAAAATTTAATCTCTTCATTGCGATAATCCGTGTCGCCTTGATTGCTGGTAGAAGAGGTGCGGAGGCCACGTTCACAGAATGGCGTCAGCAGGTTCTCGATAGCGTGGGAGACAGCAAGGCACGTGACAGACACCCAGCGATTCTCCATGTTCCCTGGAGCAGCTTTTCCTCTCTAAACACAGTGGCGTGAATGGCCCTACGGCTTGGAGCACCTTGCGTAAGGAAGACAAAACCCTTCTGAAAGACACAAGTCCTGAGAACACATCTCTGACCAGTATTCAGAGAGAAGAAAGCCTACTCACGGTGGAACAGACATGGGGGTGAGTGGGTCAGGACGCAGAGCCAGGCACACAGGGAGGACTGTGTGGCAGAGTATGAGGCTGACGCTGGGACACCCTCCAAGGCAGCCGCCACAGGGTCTGAGCCATGATTGTGAACTCAAAGGGTTACAGAGCTTCAGGCAGGGCAGGGCTGGTAACACCGCGACCAGGAAAGGAACTCCAACCCCACGAACACATGGGTCACCAGAGCTTTGCCATGACTCACCCATCGTCACCGTGCTCCCTCTCTTCGCCTGATACTTGGAAGCAGGACAGCTGCCCTTTGGACCACGGAGGGCCCAAGATCCCTGGATAATTGAAAGCAAGTCTCAAGAGGGCGGGAAGGCCACGCCATAGTTTCTGTGCGCGAGGGCATGTCGACACTTGAGCAATTTGCTGAGGAACCAAAAAAAAAAAAGAACCCACAAGCTGGTAAAACCTAACAGTTCAACTAGTGTCACTGAAAGCTTCACATGTTTTCTGGCATTTTGCAGTTCTGGCTGTGAGAGTGTCCTATTTATATATAACTTTTCTCCATTTTTCTTTACTTTGGGTATTCGTCTGTTCCTCAGTGATAGAAAAGCATGGTTCTACATCAGTAACATTAACTGCGGTCCTGAGTGTTGGAAATATTAGTGACAGGAAAGAACCACAGGGAGTGAAATTGAAATGCCAAGTGAAGTGACTTCTGGTTCTTTTGTTTTTAATTTTTTTTTAATTTATTTATTTTGAGAGAGAGAGAGAGAGTCTAAGAACCGCAAGCAGGCTCCATGCTGTCAGCACAGAGCCCTCCTCGGGGGCTCGGATCCATGAACCACGAAATCATGACCTGAGCCCAAATCAAGAATTGGATGCTTAACCGACTGAGCCACCCAGACGCCCCCCCTATTCTTGCCAGTGCATTCGTAAGTCAACTAAGCAATAGAAAAAATGTAACATTTCAGAAACCTTTCAAGCATTAACAGATCCTTAGAGGGGATAGGTAACACCCAAGTTCTTTGGGGCTCGGAAACTCCAGAATGAGAGTTGGAAGTTGGGGGGCAGTGAGGGCAGAAGGAAAGAGCGGGATTGGAACTGGCGATGCCACGGGTGATGCCACAAAAGGAAGCCTTGTGGAGCGAAGAGGCTGTATGCGCTCAAAGGGATCGAACATTCTAGCAGCCTGACCCACACTCATACTTGGAATCGAGACAAGAGGGATCTGTCATTCAGAAAACAAGTTGACCTGTTTTAGACAGAAAGCAAACTTTGAAGCCGCATTTCAAAAGAAGTGAAAGTCCAAAGGCTGACTTCCACTTGTCGCACCCGACACTTAATAGTCCAGAAGCCTCCAGCAACCTCAGAGCGCTGGGGCAGCTCCGTAATCGTGTCCCGAACACCAGCTTAGCGCCAGGACGCTGCGTGGGCACCAGAACGTTTGACGATCCGAATGAAACAAGCGATCTCCTTCCAGAAGCTCGCCCTCTGGGGAGGGCGGCAGGTATGGAACCAGACGAGTGTTAATTCAGCGTCAGGTGCCGAGACGACAGCACCGGAGTCAGAGTTCAACAGAGCTGCTGAGGGCAGACCCTCTGAGGAACAGCGAGCATCCAATTATCCGCTGTGTGACCCTGGGCGGGTTGCTTAAGTTCTCTGTGCCTCGCCTCTTTGTCTATAAAACCGAGATGGCAACAGAACCCGCGTCAGGCCGGTCTGATCTGTGCACCACGCTCTCGAGTGAGCGGAACAGAGGCTGGGACGCCTCGGGGGTGGCAGGATGCTTAACGCGGGACGAGGCACTCGCCAGGTAAAGCAAGGGCAAAATGTTACCTCCCGATAAAGTTCCCGCACAAAGTCTCACCGCGTAGAAACCACGCGCGAGTTTCTGAATGGCCTGGCAGGTGTCACTCCCCTCGACCCTTAACAACGCTTCACTTGGTGCTTTCACAAGTATCCACTGCGGAGGAGGCCACAGTTGCCGTTTGTAATCAACGGCAGGCTATTATGCGTTCCGCGTGGCCCATTAAACAGAAGCGGGTAGCGGGTACAAGTCCAGCTCACGCAAGAGTCTGAGCAAATCCCCTCGGTTCCCAGAGACCAGGAGCTCCCCTGTGCACACGCACGCCCCTGCCAGGCCACCAGAGGAAGCACACACAGACAGCCGGCCGGGATTAGGACCCTCATAATGGATTTTTTCTCCACCACAAAGTAAGGGCGAAAACAAAGTCCTGCCAACCGCATTGAGGATTAGTGTGAATGAAACCGAAGAAGCAGATTTGCTGACCCTCGTCAACTGTGTTCATCATCTGCCCTCCTCATTAGCCAGCTCAGCGGATTCGGGAGAGAGAAGTCCGACCCAGTGCGTAAAATCTAACCAAACTGACCAATGAGCCGCTCAGGAGACCTGATCCAATTAAAGCACACGGCCCATCTTTCCTCCTGCAGGGACGCCCTCTTCCCGGGTCCTCGCTCATCTTTTCTGGTCCAAACCACTCGGGGAAACGCACTTAGTATGCACGTAGCGAAAGCTTCCAAGCCTGAACTCACGGGTGGTTCACTGCTACAGCCACGCTGATGCGTGTGTGTCTGTGTGTGTGAAATGTTATAGAAGCAGTGGACGATGGGCGAAGGCATAATGAGCACGGATTTCTTGCCCAGCCCCCGTCAAAGATGCCCTGAGCAGAACGCAGCCCTCACTCTGTGCAACAGGGTTCTCGTTGATTCCATGCTGTTACGCCCTTTCACATGTTACCAACCCCTAGGGAATAAAATAAGGCTGAAGATTTCTATAGAGTTCAACGCCAGTGTTCTAAGAATTAGATCCTGGCATGTAAAAATAAGAGAACGGAGAACACTTTCCCTCTCTGCTGTGAATGGCAAGCCACAGGCCGGGCCTGTGATCTGCTAACAGCTGTGCTTAGTAAGTAATACGACAGGATAATGCTCATCACTCAGCCTAACTGCTGGCTTATCTCTAGCCCCACATTCCACAGTATTGAGATGTGATATCCTATTACCTCTACAAAAGTCCTAAACAAGGCTGTATAATGGACAGGCTTCCCCCGTCATTTTGGTGGTCTCCCTGCCGTTGACTTTGAAAGTCATCGTCCTGAGACGATGAGGCCGACTGAGGAAGTCATCGATTCCAAGCGTCAAGCTGAGGGCCCAAGGAACGCCGCGTTGGGGCCTTTGTTTTTCATTTGTGTCAGTGACACTTGCTCCCAAGCGTTTGTCATTCGAAGAGAGCAGGGGACCTATATCTGCCGAGTTGGTGGAGAAGTGAAGATGGTCGAGGGCCGCACGACCGTTTCAGGATTAAGAACCCGAGGAGAAGTACCCCCAGAGCTGCTGGGCTCAGACGGAGTCCTGGGCGGGCATCCACACCGGCCAGACCCGCCTGGATGAGAAGAGGGCGCACGGAGTGCCCTGCGCTCCAGCTGCCCTGGCCAGCGTCAGGGGGACCCTCGGAATGAATGACGGCACCTGGGAAGCAGCTGGCCTAGAACAGGGGTCTCAATCTCCTGAGCACCAGGGTGAGCCCCGGAGGACACCGAGAGGCAGGCCGGGTTCCGCCTTTCATCTGGGAGGCCGTTGTGAGCTTGGGGGTGACAGTCACAAACTCTACTGAAGGGCACACCTAGAAAAAGCTTTGAGAGAAAATATCAGGACTTAGTGGTCCACACAAGGGTAAAGATAGCTCTTTTTTGCTTGGAAAATGCACTTTTTACAGTGTGGGCTCGTGAGTACTCGGAACCTGGTTCACTCATGTATCTAAAATGTCTTTCTGGGGAGCCTGGGTGGCTCAGTCGGTTGGGCATCTGACTTCGGCTCAGGTCATGACCTCTTGGTTCGTGAGTTCAAGCCCCACGTCGGGCTCTGTGCTGACAGCTGGGAGCCTGGAGCCTGCTTCATACTCTGTGTCTCCCTGTCTCTCTGTTCCTCCTCTGCTCATATTCTGTCTCTCTCTCTCTCTCTCTCTCTCTCTCAAAAATAAAAGATTAGAAAAAATTTAAATGTCTTTCTAATGAAAATAATCATAAATATTTTTTTTTTTAATGAATGGAGACCTTTCAGCTTTGGTGCAGTTTGGGGCCTTATATTGTATTCACCTGCTGAGCCAATTCTTGGGGTCCTAGTTAATGGCACTTTCTAGAAAGGCTCCGCTTCTGCTTCCAATGGGTAAATCCTGGGAACATGGCAGGCTACACTCATAAGCCAAATGCTAGACCATTGTTTTGGGCCGTGTGAGGAATGACAGGACAATTAATTATCCACAGCTACACATCCCTTAATTAAAATGGAGGAATGAAAACAAACGTAGAGACTGAAACTAGGAAAAGAAAAAAAGGGACGTAGTCTTGCTTATAATTTTGCTTTTCTGGCTATTCTTGTTGAAGAATATTGTTGAAGGCTTCTGACCTGGCATCTGTCCCTATACATTCTCAATTTGGTGAACTCTTATGTACGTGTTTGGAGGAGCAAGTTCAAATGTCTTAGTGAGACTCTACACCAATTTCTTTTTTTTTTTTTTTAATTTTTTTTTCAACGTTTATTTATTTTTGGGACAGAGAGAGACAGAGCATGAACGGGGGAGGGGCAGAGAGAGAGGGAGACACAGAATTGGAAACAGGCTCCAGGCTCCGAGCCATCAGCCCAGAGCCTGACGCGGGGCTCGAACTCCCGGACTGCGAGATCGTGACCTGGCTGAAGTCGGACGCTTAACCGACTGCGCCACCCAGGCGCCCCTACACCAATTTATTTCTTAAAAACAAAACGTTAAGAGACACTCTAAAACATAGTATGAAAATCTGCAGAAAGGTTGCTTGGATTAAATTTTCCTCTTCTGTTGAGATGGTTTATTTGATTAGTGTAGAAGGACCCATTACACAGAAAGACTTAAATTTCAGTGAAAGCAATGGTCTTTTCTAAGTCAACATGTCTATAAATTATTCTGAAAACCTGCATTTCAAATCTGTCCTGTGGGCTTGAGTTTAAATTAACTGACACTTTCCAAAAGAGCATGCTTTAAAACACAAAGGATATTTGCCACATGTAGGGAAATGATGGCATTTAGAGTTTAATCACCAATTCAAAACCTTAAATACCCTACGATATTCTTCCGGGACTTTTCCTGAGCTAATGACGTGTGGCCACCTGCCACCCAAACAGCATCAGACCAGCCCACTCACGATGCCACCCTTCCACCTGATCCCTGTCTATTCCCGCCTCTCGGCAACCCCGGCTCTCCTCCTCATGCTGACCATCACTTGGGGCTCTAGAGGGGCACAGCCTGTCTTGACCTGCACAAGCCGGGGGGTCTCCTCCCATCCTGTGGGGGAGGGTCCCAGGGATACAGCTGCAATAGAACCCACCGTGGATGCAGGAGAAGGAAACTCCGGGGTCACAGAAGTGGCATTTCTTACGTGTCCGGGAGGGTCTGGAGATCATTTCTGTGCTTGGAGGACCGCCCACCTTGCCCACTCAGAACAGATTCCAGCCCGTGGTAAACGAGCGGCTTTGCATTCCCATGGCTAGATCTCCATGCACATTCCTGTTCTCTCCTAACTACTACGCTGTAAAGATAAATTCTGCACGTGTTTATTTCATCGCCGCTAGGCACGGATTCAAAGTATACACACTTTTCAAAATGCTTCCTATTTGTTAGAATACCACCATCTTGGCATTCCCTAAGAAGAAGAAAGTGAAAGAAAAACAAAAACAAAGACGAGTTTCTAGACAAAATGGAGATCAACTATTGCATCCGAGAGCACATGCTGTCACAGAAAACCACACCCGGAGACTGCGTCCGCACAGAGGACTGGTAATATGTGAGATCGCATCAGACCCAGGGCCTTCTCTCCAGCCTGTGTGCCCCATACCGGGCCTGCTTCCCACCCAAGTGATTTGAGAGGAAGGGAAGAGGGTAAGAGGGTTTCTGTCCCCTGTAGCCAACCTTTTTTTGATTTCAAAACACAATGTTAAGGACAAGCCATCATTGTTCTTTATATAAAGAGGGACTTTAGGGACTCCTGGGGGGCTCAGTTGGTTAAGTGTCTGACTCTTGGTTTGGGTTCAGCTCAGGTCATGATCTCACGGTTCATGGGTTCGAGCCCCACGTCGGGCTCTGCGCTGACAGAGTGGAGCTTGCTTGGGATTCTCTCTCTCTCCCCCTCTCTCTCTGCCCCCCTCCCCGCTCGCTCTCTCTCAAAATAAATAAATAAACTTTTAAAAAAGGGACTTTATATCATTGGCTAAGTTAAAAACTTTTAAAATTTGAGGGCATCAACATCTGGAGGAAAGGGGACCAGCTGGGACAGTACCTTTCATATCTCCAAACTGGGAAAAGGGAGAAATAGATATTTCCTCCAAGGTACCTGAGCTCGAGGGGGGTGTAATATCTTCCCACGGACCCTCTAGACTTCGGAACTTCAATGTGAATAAACACTGCTCACAGCATGCCAGTTCACGCCTCCCCCTGACTAAAACTCTACACCCATTTCCAGTGTTGAGGGCAACCAGGCAAGAGATTGTCTTTCTTTTTCAGAGAACCTTGGTTTAAAAGACCCCTGATATTACGGACTGGGTTCATATGTTGAAGTCCTCACCCCAGCACCTCAGAATGTGACCGTATTTGGAGATGGGGTTTTTATTTTTTTTATTTTAAAATTTTCTTTTTTTGAACGTTTATTTATTTTTGAGACAGACAGAGAGAGACACAGCATGAGCGGGGGAGGGGCAGAGAGAGAGGGAGACACAGAATCGGAAACAGGCTCCAGGCTCCGAGCCATCAGCCCAGAGCCCGACGCGGGGCTCGAACTCACGGACCGCGAGATCGTGACCTGGCTGAAGTCGGACGCTTAACCGGCTGCGCCACCCAGGCGCCCCTGAGATGGGGTTTTTAAAGAGGTGATTAAGATAGAGTGAGGTCACCGGGTGGGCCCTCATCCAATCTGACCAGTGTCCTTCTAAGAAGGGATTAGGACACAGACACGCACTGAAGGAAGACCATGGAGAAGACGGCCATTTATAAGCCAAAGGGAGAGAGGCCCCAGGAGAAACTAACCCTGCCCCTGGCTGGGTCTCAGACTTCCAGCTCCCAGGATCGTGAGGAATCAACCTGTGCTGTTGAAGCAGGCCAGCCTGCAGCATTGGCCACGCAGCCCCGAGATAACACGCCTAGTACGAGTGTGTGTCCACCCAGGACTCACTTACCCTGCCAACAAGAGGGTTTTCATTATTCTGAGTCTGATAAGTGGCAGGCGGTGTGACACAAATCTGGCAGAGGTGTAAGCATCTGGGCTCGCTGAGTCATTGAAGTCTGACTTCCTCCACCTTCCTGCCAGAATGTGTTGAGGCTCAACCAACCAGAGGAGGCAGAGCAGGAGACCGGGGCGGGGGGGAGGAGAGAGTGGGGCTCGCACTGTCCACACACGCATCAGTGCTCCACGGGCAGAGACAGTTGTCAGAGCGCGACGCTCCGGCCGCAAATACTATGGTTTGGGGAAATTGGGATCAAACTGATCAGAATTCAGTGACTGGAAGGAAAGACTGAACTTGATTTACGGAAGAACATAGACACTTCTGTCTGTTTTTCGAAGACACAAAAACCTTGGGAAGTCCTATGCTAGTGTTTCATCCTTATAAATAGAATTGAAGTGTCATTTCCTAGCACTGGGGTGGGTTTCTCTTCTGAAATCAAAAATGTCCCGGTTTACAATCAGTCTTTCGCAATCATAATCAACAGATGAAATTTTCAGTTTTTGTCTCTTTTCCCCTGCTCATCTAAGCAATTGGTTGCTTTCTGTTTTTAGTGTTTTCTGAACTTCCCATATTTCCTCATTCCCTTCAAAACCCAAGGCTCAATTGTTTGTTTGTTTTTTTTAACTCAAGATGGCAAAGGGACAGATTGTTTATGGTGAAAAGGATCCTAGATATTTCAAAGTTGCTGATACACTCTCAAGTGATGTATTTCTACCAGTTTAAATATGTCAAGTATTTATCTATGAAATAGAAGTAAATCAACATGACCTCATCGACTGACACTGATTTGTGTGTGTGTGTGTGTGTGTGTGTGTGTGGATGTCCAGAAAAATGCTGATGAGGATCACAGCGTTTCATATTTCCTACTGACGAATGAAGGGAGACAGAAATAGAAGTTCTTAGCAATTGGTGGTGTCTTCCAACATATGCAATCACTTCCTTCTACTGCAGAAAAGGAAGTGCCAATACATGTTGCTCCAGAAAGATAAGATGCGCGGGGGGCCTGTGGGGGACGGGGGAGACGAGGTGGAACAGTGGTAAATAGAATCAACATGGACAGTGAGAATAGAGTGAGTCGTACTGAATGTGTCTTGGCCAGCAGCGATCGACAGGCTGAGGTCCGTCAATAATCGATAGCTTATACCAGATGCTGCTTCTGTTCTCGTGCGAGGTTGTTTACCATCTCGTAGCTACTTTGTCCTTTCTCCGTTGCTCCAACAGCTCCCCATCCATAGTCTACTGGAGGCCAGGCAGTGAGCCAAGTAGTCAAAAATCTCTGTCCCTATAAGCTACTCGGAGCGTACTATACCCTGTAGTCTTATGAAATTAGATCTTATAATAATCCGGCTTCCTGCATCAAAAAATTAACATCTGGGTTATGTTCTGACCTCCTAAGAACCCCTGAATGACAAAAGAGTGAAGAGTGTATGTTTCCCCCCTCAGAGAGGAATATATGAAGCCTGTCCAGAGGTGATGAACATTGTTCCAACCCCAGGGCAAGCTCTATTTCTCCCGTCTCAGTCGGGACCTCCAGGAGAGAAGTAGCATGGGATACAAATGCAACTCTTGGGGATTTGGAGCCATGTATCACCATGAGGGAAAACAACAGGGCAAAGATGAGCCATGGTGTTAGGCAAAGCCAAGAGGATCACAAAGAACCAGAGCCAGATTTCTGCTCAAACCACACTTGAATGGTGCTCTATCCCTGGACTTAGCTGCTATGTGAGCCCATAGATGGCACAACTTAGTTAGCTATTACATGGTGGTTTTCAAATGTGTACATAAATGATTTGATGCTTGTCCCTTGATGTCCACTTTCCCCTTCCCTCGAAAGTGGGCCACACCTAGTGGCTTGTTTCTAATGAATGGAATGTGGCATAGGTGATAGTGAATGAGTTCTGAAGGGACATTGCAATGATATTGCCACTTCCCTGTTGTCCTCTCTTGGATGACTCACTCTGGGTGAAGCCGGCTGCTATGGCCATAAGGACACTGAAGCCACCTGTGGAGAGCTTCGTGTGGGGAGGAACTGCTGAGGCCTCTCACCAACAACTGGAAACACTGAGTCATCTGTGAATGAGCAACTGTGAAGACTGATCGTCCGTCCCCAGTCAGACCTTCAGATGAGGCAGCCTTCACCGGCATCCTGACAGCAACTCGGAGAGACTGCAGCTAAACAGGCCCTCTGAAGCTGAAAGGACAATAAATGTCCACTGTAACTTCTAACCACTGAGCTTTGAGGTAATTTTTTACGCAGCAATGCGTAACCATTGCAGACCCAGGCAGTGAGAAGAAGCTGGAAAAATAGGGAGGAGGGTGCAGATGAGAACCAAGGGCCTTGAAGAGCCTGGCAATAGACGTCTGCTGCCCTGTGAGAAGCTCAGAGGGGAAAGCTTAACGTAAAGCGGAGAAAATGCTCTTGAAAACAAAAGGAAAGAGATCCTCGTTATGTGTTGGAAGAAAGTTTAACGATATCGTTGATTGCAGTAATATGGAAAATAAAAACTATACTTCGTGAATTTGGTATCAGCCAAGGAGGTTTCCAGGCAGGGTTTCGGAGGTGCCACCAGGCTCCTTCTTGTTACAGTGAAATGTGAGGAGACAGAGATCAGTTAAAGGAAGTAAGGATAAGCAAAAAAGAGCAAGGACTTGCTAATATTGAAATCTCCCAGTGTCTCCCGATAGCAGATGATGAAGAAATGAAAAAAATGGCTCTCAGGCAAAGAAAAAATCCAGAACACTGTCGGGAACACATGACATACGGCTGGAAGCAAGGCGTGATTTCAAAATCCTCTGTAAGACCTCAGAAAGATCTAAAGTGATGTCTCTAAGAACCACACGGTTAAACAATAAGACTTGGAAGAAACTTATGGATGTGTCTCCTCAGAAGTTCCAGCAGGAGCTCAAGGTAATGCGTGAACTTTTTTTCAATATATTTCTAGGTGTGACTTTCATCCAATGAAATATGTCTCAATGAGATTCAGGGGAGACACACACAATTTTTCAAAAGAATTACAGTAGCAGAAAACCCACCAACTTAGACCAAAAAAGGGCAGAAGCTGTTGAAAAGGAAATGAGGCATCTGGACCCCAAACTTCCACAGGCAAGAAACCGCTAAGAAAACCACATAGCTAGGCACATGGGTCACATTTCATGGAAAAAAGGAGGAGTCGGGGCAAAAGCAAGAGCCAAGAGAGCAGAGTCCGAAGCCATGGAGAATTGCTCACACACCTTGATTCCTCGTGAAGGAAGAGCCCACACGTGTCCTAAGAGAACCAAGGATTGCTATGTGGCAGTGACTCCCATGTGCCTCCTTTGTGAATGGAAGCGTTCGCAGTGGTTAGCTGGCGCTTGCCGCACCGCTATACGTCGGGGTTACGGGTTTTGCGTAACCACGGGTCTTCAGAATCCAAGAAGCTGAACTCAACTACCACCACCAGTGAGATAGGAAGGGAATGCGTTGAGGGTATTTTCCATGTGAGAAGGCCGATTTTTTTTTTTCTAACCAAGCTAAGAAATCACTCTACATTTTAATCAAATTTCATAAAATGGCAAATCTTCAGTTTGACTTCTTGAGCATTTTATTCAAAGACGTTTGTGGTATCCCTGGTATATGGGCTGCATTGAGTTCCCCGCCACCCTCCCCCTCCGAATTCATCTGTTGAAGGTCTACCCCCGACACAACTATTCAGAGTGTGGAAGTGATTAATGTCGAATGAGGTCATGAGGGTGGGACCCTGAGCCAACACAATCAGGATTCTCAGAAGAGACACTGGAGAGTCTGCTCACTCTCCCTACTGCGTGAGGACACAATGAGGAGGTGGCCGTTTACAAGCCAGGGAGGGAACTCTCACCAGGAACTGAACAGGCCAGAACACGACCTTGGACTTCTGGCCTCCAAAGGTATAAAAAAATAAATTTCTGTTTAAGCCAGCCAGTCTGCGGTAGTTTGTTACGGCAGCCAGGGCAGACTAAGACACGGGGTATCGTTCATTTAAAACCCTAAGATCTCTGGGGATAAAAAGCATTGATGTTTTGGCTTGATTACCCTTCTTTCATTCGTTCTGAGGCCACTGTTCCTGAAGCGTATGACTTTGGCAGTCTCTAGGTCTCAACTGGGAACACTGTGAAACAGAGGTAAGTTTACGGCAAGCCATAAAGCTTAAGGCATTTTGAAGATTCAGCGAAAGGGGAACTGAGCTAGAGGTACGTTTAATTTGAGCTTTCTAGGACATAGCTGTGTGGTTCTTTGTCAAATCTAGCAAGTTAAAAGAAGCATGCCCTGCCGGCTTACTCCGCTGTCCTCCCCACCACCGGCCTCAGGTCAAATACCCTGGCATTCATTCTGCAAGTTATATGTTTTCTTTACAGGATTATCTCCTAAATGTTACACACACGTAAAGTTTGACTTTTCTTAAGAACATATCAGTGAAACAACAAGGCCAAACCACTAGTGTGAGACCTTTGAAAACTGGGTTCCATGATGTTTGAAGGGATCCAAGGCAAATATTTGAAGACTCCAAAGAGACACCCAAAGACAAATGAGATGTGATAAATTTATTTAAAAGATTGATAAAACTTGGTACGCCATTGTTAACAGCAATGTGACAGGATGTTTGAGAAGTTGCAATGACATAAGAAATTGCAAACTCCTCATTTATACATACACAATGGGTATGTTTCTATTATTTTCTTTTCTTTTTTTTTTTTTATTTATTTTTGAGAGAGAGAGAGCACACACGTGTGAGCAGGGGAGGGGCAGAGAGAGAGGGGGACAAAGGATCCGAAGCAGGCCCCGTGCCGACAGCGGAGAGCTCGACGTGGGGCTCAAACCCACAAACCGTGAGGTCATGACCTGAGCCAAAGTCAGATACTTAACCGACTGAGCCACCCAGGTGCCCCTCTTTCTATTATTTGCAAACGTATTATTAAGTAGAACACAAAGTGCCGGCAGAAAAATAAATGGAAACAGAAAGACGGCTATTGAAAATAAAATCCTTATTCCAATATTGAGTAGAAATGTGACAAACATCTTTCACATCACACCGGAAGCAGTAATTCATTCATTAAGGGTAAGAAATAAATCTCAAACAGAGGCCACGCAAGGCTTTCGAATTTTCTGACAATACCAATGAAGAGATGTGCATCAGCCAAACCCGTTGCAAAAAGTTTTAAAATTCTTGCTGATCTCACACAGGATCCTGGCATGGATGATGTTAACCTGAGATACATACAAGCCACTAGAAATGGAACATTTCTGTGTAACGAGTATCACCCATCTATGCAACTAATTACGAGCGAAATAAAAAAAAATCTTGACATGCCCTGCAATCTCACAGTTTACATAAGAAACTAGATAGAGGTCTTCACATATTTTATAGCAATCCCATAAACGAACAGGCCTCTACCACCTAATCAGTGGTAAAGCTGAAAGATATTTTTCGAAACTATTAATTTAAACAACATTGTTATGTTAACCTCTCTAGAGGAAAGGCCCAATTTGTCTCTTTGTTCTACAAAGATGATAGAACAAACTTTACAGCTGAATCAGGTATACTACCAATCTGTTAAGGGTTTCAGAGTTATATCAGGCGGCTAATTAAAAGACAATTATGGCAAGTTTCTGAACTTTGTAACGTTCGTCATGTTTGCATGCTTTTATAAAAACTGCAGTTTGGTTTCTTTTCTCCTTCGGATTAAAAACATTACTTTCTCATGAATTTTCTACTTGTTCTTTAGTTTTTAAAGAGCGTCCCCCCAGATGCATGCTTCGGGACCCTACAACACGGGACCGTTGTGCCGGGGAACCCACGACAGCCATCGCTGTATCACTTTCACGTGTCTTGCTTTCAAGAGTAAAGGAAAAAGAAGGATGGGGAAGACAGAGTTATGTTCATTTCCTCCCCTTTTGCTTTACCTTTGATGGCTTTTAAAAGACGTCATTGTGATTCTCCCAAATAGATAACATTACGCTAACCCTACCAAAAAAAATTAAGACAAAATCACTAAGGTTCACATCCCTTCAAATAAGAAGAGAAACAAAAATGCTGAGTCATCTCATTTCAAAGGTAGATTGCAATTCAAGAACAAAGATCTGCCAGAATGAGAGGAAAAAATACTTCCCAAGTAGCTACGTAAGGTCACTTCGGAGGTACGGAGGCCCCCTGAGAAAAAGAGGAGGAGACTTGGGAAGATTTTCTCAGTCCCCGCAGAGCTAAGCCTCAGCTAGCAAACATCCTAACCTTAAGAGCCTTGGAATGCCATTTCCTGTCCAAACCCACAGGGATACAGAGGGAAGAACGTACCATGACATCAACAGGGGCACTGGCAGGCTTTCAGTTTTAGTCTCTGATTCACGTATTTAGATAAAATGCTTTTTATGGATCTTTCTATGGAATTTCACTGAATGATTGATTCCCACGGCAGGGCTTCTAATAGTAATTAAAGGGCATACACACTGTGAATGTAACAAAAATCTCTGCTTTGATCCAGGCCAGCAAATTGATTTGCCCATTAAATAGTAGACACAATAAAATATTTTGAAAGTGAGTATGACACAGTGTTACCATCACAGTTGGAAAGTATCAGCAAGAGATAATGCATGTTTTTCTAAAAAGGCTCTCTTTTTTTTTTGGTAAAGTGCAAGTAATTCTCTTCCGTGGTTTTGTTAACGTATTGAATGCTTAAGACAGTCAACACTTTATCAAATGCCTTACGAGGGGAAGCATTTTAGAGAACTATCCATCAGAGAGAGCTGAGCGTGAGAGGGGAGGGAGAGAGGGAAGACGTGGGCCATGATCCTGTCCCTGCAGGTTCCACAGCATCACAGAGGAGGTCGGGCAGGTACACGATCCACAACATCACAAAGCATGTAACACGCCAAGGACCCGAGGCAGAGACGCAACGGAGGCCAGTGGGTAGGTAACACATCCTCTTTGAGTCATGTGGTTTCTGATCATTTGGTTTTCAAAGACAACGTCATTGATTTGTCAGCCGATGGGTTACATTTTTTTACAACAGATTACGGGTATTTTTCCCATAATTCAAAAAAAGTTTTAAATTCTTCAGTTGGGGTGCCTGGGTGGCTCAGTCGGGTGACCATCTGACTTCGGTTCAGGTCACGATCTCATGGTTCAAGTTCGAGCCCCACGTCGGGCTCTGTGCTGACAGCCCCGGGCTTGGAGCCTGCTTCGGATTCTGTGTCTCTCTCTCTCTCTGCCCCGCCTCAGCTTGTGCTCTGTCTCTGTCTCTCTCTCTCAAAAATAAATAAACATAAAAATTTTTTGAAAAACAGATAAAAGTCAGTACCAAACTGTTTTGTTATTAAAAGTCCACTGACCACATTTAAGAGAGTGATTCCCTAGTTTAATTTCCATCTGTCCATAGTATAGCGTGCTGAAAGTTCATTGCTTACTCTTATCACATTTATGAAGAAAAATTCGTATCAGCTTAATAATGATTGAGAGGTCGCAGTTTGCAAAATATAGTATATTAGTATGCAGTAGAGTATGTCATAATAGTAAAAACATGAGTATATAGTATAATATGTAGAAACGTTTAGAGATCACTGTTCTAAGGCATCATGAAACATACTCTGAAGCAAAATTATCTGAAAATTGACTTTTTAAAACTCATTTGAATAGCTTTGCCATTTTTCTCAAAACAGGGATCAATGAGAAACATGTTTTATGTTTGTGGGATGAAGTATGTATTACCTTGCTAAATTAACTAATAATTTCATGGTAATTTCCAATGATTTTCTTTCGTGAAGCTGTGTCTCTGCTGATGTTCATGTTGTTTAGATTTTTAAAATCCACTGAGTTAATGCGTAATCTTGTGTCAATAACATGGTTTGTACACGTGTTCTAACAGAAACATACAGCATTTTAGCAGAAACACACATGCCCACACGCACTTAAAAGATTTTAACTTTTAGGACGTTAGGAATGTAGTAGTTCTTACTGTCTTAAATCCTGAGCTTCACTACATGTGCAAAATAAAATAAAAATGTACAGCAGACAGTAGAGACTTCTAGTATGTGGCATAAAGATTAGCCACCTGGGCTCATATGGAGACGAGCAAAATATAGCTTCAACTGATATGTTCTGGTCTGAACAGATGTTTCCAAGCCCACACGGAGGATATGAATCTCTGAAAATAACACACCATTTCCAGGGGCAGCATTTGAAAGATCGGCAACAAGCTGGTATTCACTAAAACTAGCAGACGCATAAAGGCAGAAATTCCCGAAGCGTTTGGAAGGCGAGTGGGCCACGCTACCCCCTGCAGGGTGCTGTCTTAGGTGTGGTGGGTGCCCTTCAGATACGGGGAATGTCTTCCAAATCCTGGAAGTGAGGCCAAGGGAGGAGTGTGTGTAAGTGTGTGTGTGTGCATGTGCATGGGTGTGGGTGTGAATGAGCATGTGTGAGTGCGGGTGGGTGTGATGAGTGTGTTTGGGTGTGCGTGTGAGTGTGAACGAGTGTGTGAGTTTGTGTGGGTGTGTGAATGAGTGGCTGTGGGTGTGAATGAGCATGTGTGCGTGCAAGTGTGGGTGAGCATTGTGGATGTCTGAATGTGTGTGGTGTGTGTGTGTATGTGTGTGCATCTGCATGAGTGTGTGTCTGAGTGAGCGTGTGTGCACGTGTATGTGTGAGTGGGTGTGAGGGTGCATGTGCATGGGTGGGTGT